>NC_141694.1:798423110-798981810 GCF_964263255.1 Lissotriton vulgaris
AAACAACGACATCACCCCATCGCAAGACCTCTGCAACTCCCTCGCTTCATACTTCCACAACAAGATCGCGGACATACACAACAGCTTCAACAACCAACCAACGCACACCATGACCGAACAACCACCCCCCACCACCACCCTCCACGCCTGGACCCTGATCAGCACCGAAGACACCATCCGCACGATGAACTCCATCCACTCCGGATCACCGACCGACCCCTGCCCTCACCACGTCTTCAACAAGGCCGACGCTGTCATCGCACCCCACCTGCGAGACATCATCAACACATCCTTCAACACCGCCACCTTCCCTGAGAGCTGGAAGCACGCCGAACTCAGCGCTCTACTCAAAAAACCAACAGCGGACCCCACCGAACTCAAGAACTACCGCCCCATCTCGCTCCTCCCGTTTCCAGCCAAAGTCATCGAGAAGACCGTCAACAAGCAGATGGCCGCCTTCCTCGAGACGAATGGATCCCTCGACCCCTCACAGTCCGGCTTCCGAGTCAATCACAGCACCGAGACCGCCCTCATCGCCGCCACCGATGACATCCGAGCCCTGATGGACAATGGAGAAACAGCGGCCCTCATCCTCCTAGACCTCTCCGCGGCATTCGACACTGTCTGCCACCGCACCCTAGTACAGCGCCTCAGCAACATCGGAATCCAGGACAAGGCGCTGGAATGGATCATCTCCTTCCTCGACGGAAGAACACAGAGAGTCCGCCTACCACCGTACAAGTCAGAGGCCTCCGAAGTCATCTGCGGCGTCCCTCAAGGATCATCTCTGAGCCCCACCCTCTTCAACGTCTACATGAGCCCCCTCGCGGCCATCGCACGCAAACACAACCTCAGCATAATCTCCTACGCCGACGACACCCAGCTGATCCTCTCCCTGACCAACGACCCCGCCTCCGCCAGAGCCAATCTGCACGAAGGGATGAAAGAGGTAGCCGAGTGGATGACGACCAGCCGCCTGAAACTGAACTCTGACAAGACGGAGGTCCTCATCCTCGGCTCTTCACCCTCCGCCTGGGACGACTCCTGGTGGCCTCCCGCCCTGGGCACCGCACCCAAACCGACAGACCATGCACGCAACCTGGGCTTCATCCTGGACTCCTCCCTCTCCATGGCCAGGCAAGTCAACAACGTCTCCTCGGCGTGCTTCAACATCCTACGCATGCTACGGAAGATCTTCTGGTGGATCCCCACCGAGACCAGGAAGACCGTCACCCAGGCCCTCGTCACCAGCCGACTGGACTACGGCAACGCCCTCTACACCGGTACCACCGCCAAGCTCCAGAAGAGACTCCAGCGGATCCAGAACGCCTCAGCCAGACTCATCCTCGACATCCCACGAACCAGCCACATCTCCGGACATCTGAGAGACCTTCACTGGCTCCCCGTCAACAAAAGAATCACCTTCCGCCTCCTCACCCACGCACACAAAGCCCTACACGACCAAGGCCCGAGCTACCTCAACAGCCGGATCAACTTCTACGCTCCCAAACGCCACCTCCGATCAGCCAACCACGCCCTCGCCGCCGTCCCCCGCATCCGAAGAGCGACTACAGGAGGAAGGTCCTTCTCCTACCTGGCCGCCAAGACCTGGAACTCCCTCCCGACCGACCTGCGCCTGACCCAAGACCACCTCTCCTTCAGGAAGAAGCTGAAGACCTGGCTGTTCGAGCAGTAGCGGCACCCCCCCCCCCAGCGCCTTGAGACCCTACGGGTATGTAGCGCGCTCTATAAGTGTCATTGATTGATTGATTGATTGATTTTCTGACTCTAACTGAGCAACAATAAGGAAAGTGGTAAACTTTGGAGGAGCCATATTTATTATTCCCGCTCCCACATGCAATACTAAGGAAAGTGTTGAATTTTGTACGAGTTAGATTTACTATTTCTCCTCCAACGTAAGCAACTGCAGAGAAATTGTGGAAGATTTTGAAGATTGACAAACTTAAATTTGCTATTTTCCACAAATACCAAAATCTATACTTAAAAATATAACATAAAATACATACAACCCCAAACAAACCCTCAACAACACTTCAAAATACTACTTGAACAAATTAAGTGTGCATTAATTTAATAAATATTACTAAAAATAATACAAAAATGCATATTACTCAATTAATATATAAGTAATTTCAATAACATAATCAATTAACATAATCAATATTCGCATGTGCCAATTATTCATTATATTTTTTATTAAAATTATCTATCAAATAATGTTCAATTAAAATGTTTTACATAATTAATCAAATTAAAAAATTAAAAATTAAAAAACATTTAATAACATTCAGAATTGAATATATTATTATACCCAAAGAATAGTACAGCTTAACATTAAAATCATAATAACTTGGAAAACAAAAAGTAATACAACATAATATAATTAAAAATGATGTTATATACAACTATATTTAAAAAATGATATAACGTAACTAAAAAACTAAATTCTTTCCTTCTATATTCTGTACCATGACATTTTTGACATCATAGTTTTGGCACAATATTTCTGTCTTGTGATATTTTCTAAACAGTATTTTGGAGGAGATTAAGGGGCAGATGTATAAAACTATTTTTTTCTCGCAAACGCTGCGATTCGGTAAAAAGCAGGGTTTGCAACAAAAAAATCGGAAAATGCAATGTATCATCTAAAACGCATCGCAATATTAAGGAATTGCAATTTTCGCGATTCCTTAATATTGCGTAAGCATTTAAGGAATCGGAAATTGCGAATCCTTAAATGCTATGTAAGAAGCAATTAAGTTTTGCGAATTTACACTAGGAAATCGCACATTTCCACCAACTTGTAGTTGGTGGTAATTTGCAAATTCTTTTACAAATGCACTTTTTGGCATTTGTAAACGTGCCATGTGGCGCTCATACATAGGGCATGTATGTGCGCCATATGCTCATATATGTAAATTTCAGGGGTGCAGCAGGGTGTTCTTAAGACACCCTTGCACCCTTGAAATTATTCTCAAATTGCGATTCGCAAATTGAGAATAACTTCCCATTCCTTCCTATGGGCCTCCTGGCCCATAGAAATGAATGGGAAATGATTCCTTAATTGCGATTAGCAATTTGCTATTCGCAATTAAGGAATTTTAAGAAATCGCTAAAAAATTGCGAATTTTTATATAAATACCATTTTGCAATTCTCAAATAGTGATTCTCAAAAAATCGCTATTTGAGAATCGCAAATAGGTATTTTGATACATCTGCCCCCTAAGAGAATACCATAGAATAATGTATATAATGCATTAGTAAGCATTTTGATGTAAATCAGGAAAAGTTGAACTTGTGAAAGTTGAAACTGTAATTTAATGGGTACGGAGGGTTTGACAAGTAATGAATACTTAAGTAGCTGCGCATATTTAGAATGAAGAAGGCATGTAAGTGAGAGCATGCCAACACTACATGAATATGTGAAGGGTAATGAACCACAGAAAGATGAACCTATTACAGACACAAAATATAAATATAAAATGATTAAAATCAGAAAATTTAATTCACATTAGACAGTAAGAAAAGCGTTCTAATCAATTTGAACAAATGACTCCTAAAATAGTCTCCCATTTATGGCAATTGTTTGACATTATTAAAAAGTGTTTAAAAATGCACAAAACAGTAAGCTTTGAGAGGAGCTCGAGCCTGAAATCATATCTGAAGGATGTACCCTCTCCAGGCTCACCATCCAACAAAGATGGTCAAGATGCCACGCAGCTGGTTCTTTCCCCTTCCTTTTAAACAAACATGACTGCCTCCCTCACCAAACAATGGCAAGGCTATCATACATCATGGCTGCCCACATATGTGGAAGTTCAGTACCCAAATCCTAGAGCACTTTCAGACTTGAATTCATGCCAACCACATCTGAGTAGTGTTATTTCCAGCTGATTATAACTACAGCTGATATGCTGATCTCACCTTCATGGGCCTGAATATTGACCCTACTTTTCTAAGATCTTTAAGCTCTAACTCAAGAACTAACTCTGAGGGCATGTCAAAATCTGCCATAGGGCAGTCTGTTCTCCCACTTGCAACTGGATGTATCTCTTTCATTTTGCACACCAACCTCCTGCTCCTCTTAGCAATATCACCATGATTATCACCACTCGTAACTGCAGCCTCAGTTATGCACTTTTCGCTTAGACAGTACCGTTCCCTTCCACAACTCAGGTACAGTATAATCTGTATCGCCCACAACATCAACCAGGATCTACCATCAACCATCCACCAGGATCAGACACACAGTGTACAATGTAAAATGAACTGCATGATCCAACAACTGCCTCAAAGGGTCCTGATGCATGTAGGAGATTATTATGGCATCAGGCTCAGCTGTCCCCATAGTCTGACCTTCATCTTTTCTGCAACCTAAAATGGCGCCTGGCGAAAGCATAAGGAGTGACTTACAGTCAGTGCTTAATTTGAGCTGATTGTTGCATGTGGGCCCACCAATACTCATTTTTGGGTCCAGCCCTTATTTTTCTCAACAGCCTTTGTTCTAGAGCACAAGAAGAAAAACACAAAAGAGGGAAAGGAAAAGGAACAGAAAGACAGAAAAACAGTGACAAAGGAAGAAATCAGGGTTCAAAAAGAGCCTGCGAGAAGTGCAATACAATGGTGGGGGTGCATGACGGTGTATTAACCTCTTCGGCGCTACCGCGTTTTCCTGCTGTGCGCTGGATTTTTAAAAATCCCGCGTTACGTGACAAAGCCAGCTCGTCATGCGCGTAGCCCAGGTAACGCCCATGACGAGCTGGCTTTGTTATCCGCGCGGAAGGGGTTAAAGAGGCATGAAGTGGGAGCACGACTATGCAGTCTTGGTATTCAACACCCCAATCTTCAATGGCGCTGACTGTGGGAACCGGCAATTAGTGTTTTGTAAATTAAGCATTGTCCACAGGCTCCTCCAACCTTTTATTGTGGAAATTGAAAGAACACTGGCTCAGCAAGCGGCATCTCCAGCATTCCAAAATTTAGAACAGAGAGATCATTATGGTCTTTGTTAAGGTTCATTAAAATTGAAGATAGAAATTTGAATGAATTGTGCTCCCAAGCCTTATGTGTAACCAGGGGAATCTTGTAGAATACTGAGGACATAGTACCTACTAACTTAATCAACAACCACTGACCACTGAACTGAATACCTTGTGTGTGTCTCAGTGACAGAGGATGCTAACTTGTTACAGTTTTATGCTGTACAGTGAAATATGCTCTGTGAATCACTAGTACTCTATCTTGGGTACCGTTTTGTTGGCGTACTACAATAAATGATCATTCAGACCCTGCAACATATTTCCCAAGCACAAATACGTCTGGAATATGGGTTAACAAATCAGATTCTGGCAAGACAAGGGGCCCTTGCCAAATACTATTGGTGTATGAGGGATGCCGAAGATAACACACTCGCCCACCTTTGCTGGAAAGAAGTCGGAAAACAAGCTAGGCACTCCAACTCCACATGTAAGACTCTTAGGCAAGCGCTTCTATCGTTAAATCTGGAAGAAGCTTGGCTTTCACCTATGCCTTACAATGCTTTTAAACAAATTACCAACAAAGCTATCAAACAAGCATCCATGCAAATGGACAAAGGTTTAGTGGCTGGTAAAAGCCACGCCTGGCTCGTGATGCCAACATACAACCAACTGAAACAATAACCTTATTTGCAAGAATGTTTCAGGGATCATTACAAGAGGAAACTAAGTCTTCTGAGGTTGGGTTGTTTCTCGAGCAAAGACCTTACCCCCAAATGGTTATGGACCTGGTCAACTTCAGACTGTCGCCTCTGTGACAAGGGTGAAGAGTCGTTACTGCATTTATTATGCATTTGCCCGGCATTACAAAATCAAAGGAAGATCCTCTTGAAACCACTCCTAAGAGAAGCACTAGTCAGGACCTGTAGGGCGGCTGTGATAAAATGCCTTAGCGGGTCTTCGATACAACTTTCCTGCAAAACTATAAAATTCCTGGCTTTTGCTGCCCAAGAGCTTGAAAACAATGCAGCAATAAAAGATGAACTGGGTCACATTGTCTCCCCGCGGCTGGTCCTGGACTCTCCCTCATTTTCTCAATAGATACTCTGTTCCCCACTCCCCCTGCAAATGCACTTTATCTGAGACAATAGGTGACAGTTACATCTAATTAAATATAAGCCCCTAAGTATATTGTATCCCCTGTCACAACACTCATTTGATGGTCCCCATGTCTTAATGAGATAGTTATCCCCTTACAAAGTGTTATACCTGTTTTTTTAATTATTTTTGTTTGTATATTTGTGTAAAGTCGATAACGACTTGTGTCATTTTATCGATCGTTTTATCATGTCATTTTATGCTCTTTTTATGCTGACTCAAAGATGTTGATGTTTATCACATGGTGGTAAGATCCACCCTTTTATGATTTTTACAAATCAAATAAAGTATTATTATTGTCATTCAGACCCTGTAGAAAAGAAACAGGCGCATCCGTTGTAGAGGCTCCAAACCCACCCACGCTGGAGCCACACACTGACTACACAGAACTACAATGTTGCATCTAATTGGATGCACCAGAGTACCATCAAAACAGAGTATGATTGCATATGCGTCTTACCTCACAAGCCTGACGTGGCACGTTCCCACCATAACCAAACACAGAGTCTCTAACTACAATGTAGAAAACGATCTTTAACGACTGGAGTCTGGCAGGTGTTGCCATCCTTTAATATAGGTAAAATTATGATATAATATCTGCCATCAATCACACCTTTTAATCAGAGCATTTTAAATCTGCGGATGTGAGATGGAAAGTGGTGTATTAAAGTCACCAAAATGACTCTTTTCATGAGTTTCCTAGGCTGGGTAGCTCTAACAATGATTAAATAAGACGTATTTCTCCACAAATGACAATTTCAGTTTGCTACATTACGAACTTTAAAGCTGTGATCACAAAGGCCAGATCGAGAAGAGCATTTTAAGATAACCTGATCTGGACGTTTTGAGAAAGCACCTGTGTGCAATAACCTTATTATAGCACCTGAAGCCTTAGGGGCATAAGTACGACGAAGTGGCAGAGCGTGTCGTTAGCCTACTGGGCTTAACGACACGTTCCGCCACTTCAGAAATGCAAGGCTGCATTATATTTATAAGGGTGTGGTGCAGCCTTGCGTTTCCCCCTGCGATGGAACTAAGTTTCACAACTTACGGCCAACGCAGTCACCCTTGCACCAGAGTGCTAGGGTGTCTGTGTGCAGGGGAGGATTAGTTATGTGTAGGAAGGTGTCCCTTCCTGCACATAAACAATCCTAAAATGCCAATTTTGTAACTTTCATGTGTGTTGCTTTATGCAGCACACATGAAAGTGACAAAATGGAATTTTTAAAAAGGTTTGTTTATGTACAGGAAGGGACTACATAGGGGGCAGCGTCAAATACAATGGGTGTTGCAGTGGAACGCCGACCACAACCCTCACTGCACACCCCTTTCATGCTAAACATAGCGTGAAAGGGTTCCTTATGTACAAGGCAGTGTGTTGTAACTCATGTCGCATATTGGTACCTCCCGTCACCCCCCACCCTCTCCCTCCCCTTGGTATGTCCCTGCACCCTGGTTGAAGGCCAGGTTAGAACGTTGATGGTTTGTGGATTGCTTTAGCCCTGTCAAGCCGGGGGCACCGTATGTTTATTCTCCAATAAACGAGTATTACTTCAAAGGCTGTTTGGACCCTAATTACAACACAGTGTTAAGCCATGCTGACTTGTACATAAGGCAAGGCCCCTATCGTCACGGTCAACGTCACAAAAAGTGACTTTCCCCTGGCGATAGGGGCTTGTACATATGACCTTTAATTCCTTGTTTGTAATCGCTGAAAACAACAAATTTCCGAGTCATGATTCTGAGCTCACACTGTAAGTTGATGTGCCATAGTGTGCCCTTTCTTTACTCTCGGAGAACGCAGTCCTGCTCATACATTTAAGCAATGTGGATGAGTTTAGACTCGGAATGTTGTAAAGTTAAGCTATTAGGAATGTCATTATCCTCGCCGCCAAGCTTTTCATTCACATTGTGTTTCTTCCACGCAGCAGTTCTCTGTCGACCGGTCCCCTGGTGTCTCAGACAGAACTAGAACTGTTTCTCCGTGATCTCTTTCCTCCCTCCAGCCCCAGAGCCATGTACAGCACTGACTCAGATCGACAATCCCAAAGAATCCTTCTTTTATTAACTAGATATTTAATGAATGGCATCACAGTGCTGAGTCGTGAGCACTGTTGTCGCCTTGGCACCGAATAATGGCACATGGTCTCTGCCAAGGCGGGTGTCAGCTGGTGAATTATAACATTGGCAGACAGGACAACGATAAGCAAAATACAATGACAGCTGCTACACAGAGCCATTCTTTCTGGGTTAGTGAATACAAACATACATTGTGCAAATAAAGACAGACAGCTTCATTATGTAATTATCTACACTGTATTGCCAAAAGAGACAGTATTGATTTGCTGCAGCCAAATGGTTGCTTCTTGCATAAAATGCAATAAGGAATCTGATAGTTTATCTTTAAGTAACTCATGCAAAAGAGGAGTAGGGAAATTTTCACTATTCCAATTATGTATTTTTAATGGCTCCCTATTAAATTCCTAAATTGTTGCACTGACATGACATGAATTTGGCAGGTATTTGTGTTGATCCTAGAGCAGTGTCTCTGTGTTTCACACAGAGCCGTTTACTGAAGAGTGCAGGCAGTGAACCCCTGCCTTCTGTGGGGCAGTGTTTTGACAGACTGGGGGCATTTTCAGAAGGAACCTATATAGGAAAGATAAGAGAGTGTAACCTCAGGTGTTAAAGGAGGCCAAGATTTTCTCACTATTGTTTTCAAATGCATCCATGGTGTTATTGTTCCTTATATTTCCTTTGTTTGCGGGTACAAAGCTGTCACAGACAGCATTGCAGCATATACTATCATATATATTTAATAGTGGGCTCTGGGTCTACTCTGTGATCAACAATGCGCAACTTCCTTGTCTATTTCAATTCCTTGTCCTAGGATTGGTGGCTTTTCTCTCTATTCTTCCATTTGAACTTCTCTGGAGCATTTAGGTTTCACTCTTGCTTTCTATGAATATATCCATTCACTACTGAAATCAGGGAACTATTATTTTTCGATTTTTTGTAGGTGGTAGTTCTGATTTACTTCTCAATTGGTTTACATTTCTTCTCTCCACCCTCACTCTCTGTGGCTTCCTCTCTCTTGTCCACTCTCGCGTCTCAGTAAATGCTCTTTCCATTCAAAGCTCTCTCTCGCTCACCTGCTATCACCCTCTCCTCCTGCCCTGTCTCCTTGTACTCTTTCCTACCACTACTGATCGTTGGTTCTCATACCCCCCTACTTCCACCCCAACACTCCTACAACTCAGAGTTTGACTGTCTCTTATTCCAGTCTCACCCATCTGAGGCCGCAGAGGTTGGCTTTACCAAAGCTTCTAAGATGGCCTTAACAGTGTGTCGAGAGATTAACCGTGGAGGCCATCTTAGAACTACATAAAATAGCATCCTTAGTTTGTCAGTGCTTCTATTGGCTTTGGCAATGCTTGCTCTGCACTGGCAAAACTAAATCTGGAAATCAATAAGCAGGGCCGCTCTAGGGTGGTGCGACTAGTGCGACGGCACAGGGTGCTGTCTCCGGATGGGGGTCATATTTGGAAGTATTGTGTGGTTTTAAAAGCACCTGCTGCCACATTCCTGGCCTCCAGAAATTTACAGGCAACAATATAATTGTTAATATAACTCTGGTGATTAATGTTCTTATTAGAGAGAGATTAGAGGTTTGTCTAGTGGAAGTTTTGACTCATAGTAAAGTAGCGCAGAATTCTAATATGTCTGTTACACAGAAGGTGTACCATTCAGATCACAAAGCACATATAATACAAATAGGTCAGTTGGTTACAGTTTTTGTCCGGACAGATAGTTTTGTGACTTGCAGTTTATAAATTATAATCCTAACATAGAACAGTGAGCTATTAACTGTCATCAAAGAGCTGCATAAATAACGCAATACATAGAGTGTTATTATTTTATCATGCCTTTCATTATCCTAATGTTGATAAAAGGGGTCATTTGGATAGAAATCAATTCTGATTATTAAAAAGAACCCCCAACCATGGTGTTAAGTTTTAAATTCAGAGTTTGCGCTTCTCCAGACCAAGCACTATTAAACTATATGGTCTACCAGAATGGATGACGTGATGTCTGTACCTTGTAGTCCTCTGTCTTATTTATCGTTTCCTATACACAAAAGCTACACACCTATGATTGATTGTCTGTGTGTAGTGTGTGTGATGTAACGTGCTCTGACACCCTACACTAATATGAGTGGCAACAGTGCTTTAAAACTAATTTAACGCATCAGAGAGAGGGGTTATGGAGACTTGGGGGGCACTGTTAAAGGGTGGTAGTGAGGGAATCCATAAAGGTGGTGGTTATTGGGGTGGTGCCAAAAACATTTTCGCACAGGGTGCCACCAGGGCTAAAGCTGGCCATGTCAATAAGCATTTACAAACATAGACTGATTGAATTTGCCTATGCTTGTTTACTTGTTAGCCAAGAACTGGTTCCTAATTTCGTTACTTCTAGTCACCACCAATACCCAGACTTGTTTCTGCTGTTTCTCATTGTTGAGAGCTAAACACTGGAAAATTCTTCTCTCTGTTCACTCTGCCACATCACGTGACCTTACGTCACATTTTTAAGTCACACCTTAAATCGTCCATCTCTTGCTCTTCACTTCACCTGGTGCTGTTGATTACTGTTTTCCCTGAAAAAGTTTGTACCCTGTTGTCTAGATCTGTCCATTTTTAAAAAGTACAATATAATGGCACTATAATAATTAGATACTGTAGCTTTCGGCAATAGGAGCCTGCAACATGGCATCTGCTATCGATTAAAGTTGTTGTCAATAATTTGAAACTGTCAGTAACACGGCCTAGAAAAAAAAGACAATTGTTTTGGCTTCCATTCTTAAATTAATCTTCAAAAGGCTTGGAAGACTACATTAAGTAAAAGTGTAACACTAACAAAAGCAAACACATGTTTCACAAACTAATATGGCCATATTCTGAAGTGACAGCAGGTCTCGTTTATGAAAATGCATAGAAAAACTGAGAACTGTAATCCAGAGAATCTAAAACGCTATTAGTGGATAAACAAATCATTGAAAATGCCGTTTTCTCGAAAACAGTAGGAAATACCAAAGGACAATTAGAAGATTAACCTAAATTCACTATAAAATCTCTTATAGAAAGAAAATAATCTATAGATCCCTAGTGAATCCTGGTTAAGGAACATAATTTAAATCTGAAGTGGAATTAAAGGTAAGAAGACAAAGATAGGGGAAATCAGGGTACAGAAAAGATTAAACGGAGGAATCAAACTACAGAAGGGGCCCCATAAAAAGTAGAAAAAGAGCAGCATGAATGCTTTGGCATATAAACTAGTTTAGAGTGGGTGAAGAAATGGGGTAGGAGGTTGAACTGTTAAAATAAAGGTGGAAGTGATGAGTGAGTAGGAGGGGAAAGGAGTGTGAAGAAACATGGCAGAAAAAAACGTGGCAAAAAGGAAGTTGGGCTCGGGGTGTTGGTAACCACCGACATATATTGAATTTTTTAAAACGTGAATCATGACTAGAGCTTACGGTTTTATAGTATTTATTTTTTGACTTTTCCGACTGTATTTATCCATATTTATTTTGGCTAATTTTATCTGCATCTATCCATATTTATTTTGGATTTTGTGAAGAAATTAGGTTGAAACCAGTATATTTCCACATTTAACCAATAAATAGGCTCTCCTTTTAATCCCCGACAGGTTTAAATGATATGTACCCCCACAGATGATAAATCTATGCACTTACATAAAAACATGCACATTATAATACTATAGGCCTGGCAGTCACGACTGACAGCATTTAGAATCACTAAAAAAGCTTCAATGAGCTGCACCCTAAGGCCCATATGTATCATTCAAAATTGTGATCACAAACGCTGAAATTTGCAGAATTTCGGCATTTGCGTTCGCAATTAGGCTTAATGGTATGTATGAAAGAAAAACTGCCTTGCAAAATAAGGAATCGCAAAATTTGCGATTCCTTATTTTGCGAATGCATTTAAGGAATCGCAATTCCTTAAATGGAATGTATGAAGCACCCAAGTTGTGCGAATATGGCCTAAAGGAATCGCAAATTACCCCCAACTACAGATTTGTGGTAATTGGCAATTTCTTTCAGAAATGCACATTTTTGCATTTTTCAAAGTGGCATGTGGTGCACACACATGCCCTTAGGCATGTATGTATGGCACATGTGCAACCATGCTCGTTTCAGGGGTGCAACAGGGTGTTCTTTTCACACCCTGGCACACTTGAAATTGCATTCTCAGTTTGCGATTCTCTAATTGAGAATCGCAAATTTAGAATGTCTTCCCATTCATTCGACTGAGCCTCTAGGCCCATAGGAATGAATGGGGAGGTATTCCTTAATTTCGAATTGCAATTTGTGATTCGCAATTAACGAATATGTAGGAATCGCTAAATTTATTGCAAATCCTACATACATAGCGTTTTGCGATTCTCAAAAATTCGCTATTTGAGAATCGCAAAACCTAAAATTGATACATATGGCCCTAATACATTGTAGAACCTTACATCCAAATGAAGAAGGATGAAACAGGCAGTTGAACAATTGCTAGGTTGGAAAGGACATAGAGGAGAAACAGAGCAGAGAGCAGGCACGGTGCGTCCATTGGGGTGTGGGGGCGTAAAATTAGTTAGGTTGCCGAGTGCGTACGTAATTAGAGCATGAAGTGCTAAGGTAGGGTAGTCATGTTTATAATGGCTGAGTCCGTTATACATTTTTAAAACCTAAGCTAGGTCATGCAGGGAGTTTAGCAGCTGGGAGCAGTTCTGGTCCATTGGTGTTATACTTGTGCACAATTTAAATTCCAGCACTGAGATTGTGCAAAGATGAACACTTTATCTACTGGCCAACATTCCTTTGAAAATGTGTTCTTTGGGAGAATGTATATTCTAAATGAATAATTTCCGTGTGTTTTTCCAACAAACCATTTTTATTAAGTGTTTTCCCAGCGCATTGTTTTCAAAACTTCTCCCAGTTGGCGTTTGCGAATTTAGCCAACTTCACAAGTATCAGCCATCACAGCTGCAGCCTAACAGTGAGCATATAGCGCTTGAGGCCTTAGGTGTAGGTCATCATAGTGGCAGCTTCACAGTGAACATGTAGGGCTTGAGGCCTGCATAGCGCTTGAGGGCTGCGTTGTAAGTCATCATGTAGGTGACCTCGGTAGATTAAAACATTTTACAAATATATATTAAGATCTGAAATCATGTTTTTCGGGCAGTACTCACATCAGCAGTAGGGGCAGGATGTGGCCTCACCCTATGTGCTCTTGATAGGGATTTTGGCTGGAGAGTCCTTGTTTGTGGGTGGCACTGCACCACCCTTTGATGGAGAATAGGAGAGAACCCCCCCATACTTTTTTTGTCTGAGCATGCTTTCTTCCATGGCTCTTGGCTAGTTCTGGCCTATGGATTGCTGTGTACTTTTCCAAGTGGTCCTTTCAGGAGTTTGTTCGAATATGTACCTGATCATCTTTTCGAGATCCATTTGTGAGAATGTGCATTGTTGTGCTGCATTGTGGGTGACCGTTTTCATTTTTGTTTTCCCCTTTTGATTGGCCTTTGATACTGAGTGCAGGCTAGCAGGCTGTTTTTCCCCATGTTTTGAGGTTGTTGTGGTCCCTGGTGTGACCCTCCATTGCGCTCCACAGGATTCTTGTGGGTTGTATTGGAGACCACATCTCAGGTTACCTTCTAACCTTTTCATTTGGCTTCCTGGAGTTTGGTGGTGGTCTCACTCTTGACCCGTAATTTTTGCTTGGGTTGGGATGTGCTCACTCTGCTGAAAGGCACTTCCAGCCTCAAGCCCTGGTGTTTGTGCTGCTGTTCTTTGGTCCATTTTGATTTTCTTTCTCCACATCCCTGGCTGTGTGTGTCCGGTTCATCAGTTGGGGGTTGACTTTGGTCTTCTGATTGCCTCATGAAAGTCAGCACCTACCAACAACTGCCATTTTGGGGCAGTGCTCCTTGGGCACACTGGTTATGCCTTCTATTTTTTGAGATTCAATTTGCTTATTGGCCTACTGGGACCATAGCATGGCCCCTGCCTATTTTAGAAACTAAAATCTCTGATAGTAGTTTCTGCTGAGTTAAGGAGAAATGGGACATTTCCTGCTCCGCTTTTTCTCTCAGGGATGCTAATTTATGGAATGGGTACTCCCCTATAGTTTAAACTCAGAGAAAGGCACACTGTTATGTATCCATGGTGATGGTCAGGCATGAATGAGAATAACTAGGGACATAGCCACTTAGTGCTTGACACTGACGAAGTTATTCAACCTCCGGGTGCTGCAAAGAAAAGCTACATAATTTGCATTAAATACCCCTTAAAGAGCAACACCCATTTCACAATGTTGGGTAGGTGCAATGACAATGAAGGAAGTCAGAATTGCTCTAATATTGTTGACTGCTTGTTCCTCTTTAGTATTGATGCATGTGTATGTGGGGAAGGTAAAAAACAGTTCTAATAAGTTTTAGTAGTGTGAGCACATACTAAGCGCTAGTGTCCAAGTAAATTCATCACCCTGTCAATCATGGTATTGTACATGTTAGCTTGTGGTTCTATCCAGTATGATTAAGAATAGTTGCGCTACTGCGGTACCAGTAAATTGTTGTTTATTTTAGTTCCATATTCCCAGAGCATTCTCATTATGTGTCAAACTTCTATAAGGTTTCTAAACTCCCACAACTCTAAACAGTAGTATTGACTTAGCTGTTCTTCACACCTTCTGGTTTGCTTGAAAATGCACCATTTGCCCACTCTTTTCTTTTTTTTAAATCTCGGGGGAGAACCCCCAAACTCCCAATAGGTTGTTCTGGCTCGCTCGCTACGCTCGCTCACCCCAGTCAAGTATGACAATTGTTTTACCCCCCACCACTTTCAAATGTCACCAGCCGCCCCTGGCAGAGAGTGTCAGTGTGCACAGCTTTGGAACTAGCAACAGGGCCTTGCAAACACTTCGAAGGTTGTAGAACTAGAACTAGAAGAGGAGGGAATGCCTCTTGAAAAAGGAACACCATTTTATGTTTCCTTTACGGGTGGGCGGGGCTGCACTGCTAACGGAGTAGGGCAGGTGAGGAGAGGTTTGCCCACTCTTAAGTGCACAATGACTGTTTGGTCAGCCCTCTCGGGCCCCCCAAACCACTCGTACGCACTTTCCCTGTTCTCCATGCAGACTGTATTACAGCCTGCATGGAGAACATGCCCACCCCTCCAGCCCCAGGCTGAGACCCGTGTCACAGCACTCAGACCAATCACAATGCGGCATTGCAACACTGTGATTGGCCTAGGGGAGGGAGCCTGACTGCCTGCTGCCTGTTCCTGGAGCCGGAGACAGGAGAGCAGGAGTAGAGACACTTGGGGGGATTAATTATGCCCACTCCTGCAATCGCAAGAAGTTCTAGCACCGTCTGGTGTCATCAGCACAGTACAATGTTCTCTCCATATGAGCATGGAGCACTGCTTCAATCAGTATGCAGATAAACCATGAATATATTAAAACAGGTGACAGAGAATACACTATCCAGTGTTACAACAGAAGAGGGTGGGGTATTAGGATTACCAGAAGCTGCAGTAGGGATTGTGATTTTAATTTAAGCATTAGGATGGAAGTGGCCAGAATGAAACCATCCAGGATCGTATTTAATCCAGATACACAGGGGAATCTAATGAGCAAAGACCTCAGAGAAATCAATACACACATAGTGAAACAGTACCTGCTGCCAAAGTTAATCTAGCCATAAGTCCCGATGCCTCTTCACCATCAATCATCAACAATTTCCAAATGAAACATGCTTGAGTGCTAAAGCATATCATTAATAGCAATCCAGACGTGAAGCTCTTTTAGTATGAATTTGGAAAATAGCTTGGCTGTGGGGCATGCAATAGAATCATGATGGTAATATCAGTGTTGCCAGTGCCATCTAGTTAATAGATACGCAGTGGTAGCACCACTTTTCAATCACCATATGGAATGGTCTTTAAAGATAGAATGAAACAGAGGAAGCAATGGTGTAGCCATCGACTGTGGCGATCGTTAAAAAAATGTATTTGAAAGTTCATCAGTACCTTTCATATTAGAACGCTGGCACTTGTCTATAAAGCCAGTTATTTGCTGTGAAACAAGTCAATATGTTAGTGTTCCGGTTTTGTCACCCTAGTATCCCGCACAATCAGCCCTTAATATCGTGCATACTATACACGTAATAGCTCATGTGGCATCAGATATCATTGGAGAGTGGAATTCGGTCTTTCAATCAGTCAGTACAAATAAAACTAGTCACCTGAATATTGTAAAATTAGATGTATTATGTATGTATATGGTATTTAAATAGCTCAAAACTGGCCAAAAGGCAGTGGTCCGTGATGCAGTGAAAAGTGCAAAATGCAAGGACTTGTGCGAGTAGGGATATCCTGTTCGAGCTGCTTTTGCCTCATTGTGTCATAGTTGAGCAAAAATATTTACTACCAATTATTATATTCTAAAGTTTTTATTTTCATTAAAATATAAATTTGATACAGACACTACTTTTGGCTAGTTGAAGAAGGTGTCTCAAATGCGTATGCTGTTCCTTAACTTCAGTATCGTAACACATCTGGATCAATATAATATTACTGTTTGCCTGTGGTAAAATTAATTTGCTCACAACTCTATGCAGTTTTGAAAATCATAAAATTTAATTACCTAACAAAGTCTGCAATGGGAAAAAAAAATCCAGATATTTTGAAAATAGTCATCAAAAATAGTTCTATAAAGGCTTTTAAGAGCTGGTAGAGCACTCTTTTAAGTGAGTGTAATTAGCTTAGATGTTTTTCAGAGTATATTGAGAATTAACAGTAACAGTGTTTTGGGGATTTTTGTTTCCTCTGGGAAGTAAAAGCTTTATTTTTTGATAGGAGTGGCTGGATGTTTAGTTCTGCCCGCGGAATTGGCGGAAATTGGGCCATTGACAAATATTTTGTCCCACAAAGCTCCAGAAAATGGGAGCTGTTGAGTCGAGTGAGATTTGGCATCCCCTAGCATGATTTTCTAATGTGGCAGTGACAGGTGGTTGCAAGCATCACGGTCAGAGGGCCGCCTCCAGTAGATTTGCTGTGGCTCGTGACTGTGTTATACTCGAGCAGCAACAAATTCAACTTGAATGGCTTCGTCCAATTTGGTGCATTTTGAATTTTCGTATCGGACTGGAAGCTTTAGAGGCATGCTTAAGAGGGAAATCTGTGCAACTGGCCGCACGCTTTGTGAAATTTATAAAGGTGGTAATAAATTTATTGTCTGATTGAAAATTGTAACAGAACAATTTCGGAGCAGCTCCCCTCTTAGCGCATAATGGTGAATCAGCCACTGAAGATGCACAACCCCCCTCTCTTTTAGCATGCTGATCAGGCATTGGACGTAAAACAACATGTCTATGCTAGGATCTTACATTGAAATAATTGATTTGAATATATATATTGAACTTGCTGGTGTTCCACTAATGTGTTTTGAAACATTTTATTGCTAAGATGTTATCATGAAATTACATTTTTGCAATGATTTTAAGAAATTGTACAATACAATAATTAATCTAAAACTCGAATCGCTGTATGCTCTTGCACAGTGTGTGGTGCTGTTTGTGCTGATTTTTGACATTGCATGCGCTACTGGTGTTAAATTGCAGCACCAGTAGCGCAAGTAGCATGAGCTGCGTATTTTCTACCTATTGGTGGAACTCTGTATAATCTTGTGGAGTTTTTATGTGACTCCACGGAATTCCACAATGAATATCCATAGGTTCCCCCACCCCTAGTCTTTGCAATACTGTAAGAAAATCTTTAAAATTGTTCAAATAAGGTTTCAGCATGGCAAGAAGCCTATGATTGAGGATTGTTTATTAGTATAAAAGCATCCTTTCAGTAGACTTAAATTATTGTCACCAGTGAACTTGATCAAGGTATGACCATTTCTGATAATTTATCTTAGGATCCAAAGCAGGTGCAGTGATGGCCCACTCTGTGGCAGGTTTCTAACTAGCTCATGTGAAATATCAGGACCAGAGATCCTGGCATTAAAAACACCTGTGAAAATAATTAGTTAACAGCTCATCATGAGCTACACCTCTCGTACACTCATGACGAGCTGAGCTCGTCATGAACAATGGGAATAAATAAGGGTCAGCAGAGGAGTGGAATACCATCAGCATTGATGGTGTTAACCAGACTAATTGAGCATACCTTCTTGTGTTGCAGTTCTAGTGTTTTGGTCATCCCAATGTCCCTTTTTTACCATGGTGTGATATGTATGATGTATGTATATATGTATATGTGATATGTATATATGAAATATTCAAATTTGCAAAAGGCTTCCCTTTTTCTGGTATTTCTCAGCTGTATGCCTGCATTTGATTCCCTGTTCTGATCTACGTTATATGAAACTATCACATATTTAGGGTTAAAGCTAAGGGCTTGCTTACGAGATCGGCAATCCATCTGACTGTAAAACCCATGGTGGAAGTGCTGTTGCGGTGGGCGACCGCCCAATTAGTGGTCCGACTGCTGTTTTATGAGTATGGCGGTCAGACCTTGAGTGGACCTCTGCATCTGCCAGCGATCTCTGGCGCTGGTGCGGTAGTCTTGAGGCAGCAATATGCTTGGTGGTGCTGCTGCGGCATTGCCAAGCATATTACAAGTTTCCTCACTGCGACCCTAACTACGACAATAAAACCTCATTTGTTAGGGTGGCGGTGAGAAAACAATGGGGTCCCTACAGGGCCACCTAGTGCCTCATGGCACATTGGATGCATGCAGGGGGGCACACAGTATGCCCCCCTGTGTGCATGCATGCCCACTTCCCGCAAGGTATAAACTTAATAGTCATTGCCATGCAGGAACTTGCTTTGGCATTTCCATTGCAGTCCCTTTTTGAAAGGCATCAATGTGGAAATGCCAATGGACTGGCTGGCAGAGTACGAGGAAACACCTAATCTGGCGACTGGCTGGTGGTCGAATTTATAAGTGCGGGATCGGGGGAGTAGCGTGTCACCCTCCTCCACCACTTCCAAACTACAAATCAGACCCTTAGACATGTTGAGTCCATCAAACGTCTCCCTTTTAAAAATTCATCCAAACGCCACTAAGTGGTGAAGGAAGTGTACAATAGGATTATGAGTCAGACCAAAAATTGGTTGCGCTAGATCAAACTGGATGGCACCTACCTCAGGTTTTTTCTGGGACACAAACTTTTGCATAAGACTAATATTCTACCTATGTCAAGGTTGTAAAATTCATAAAATCATCTCTTGGTTATTTTTGACCAATGCTGCAATGAGTTACATATTAATTAGCGGTGTGCCAAATCTGACAAATTTGATTTCACATATTGTGAAATTTCAGCAATAAGTATGTGAATATTATGCCTAATTAAGTGAAATGCGAATTCATCATTGTGCACTATGTTTTAGCACAAAATGCACCCTTGTGCCAATTTTTGACAAAAAGTGCAAAATAAACAAAAGTACAATAGCCTCTCACATGTTGATGTTCCCTTGTGCTTGCATAAACTTTTTACAGTGATCGACGTGTTCATGGTAATATTTTACAGCAAATGGCATGTAATCACACAAAGTAGCATAATGATGGAATTTCAAGTGCCACGTTTTTAGAAATTATGCAAATTACATCAGTGTAATTTACATTGGTCCAGGCCTATGATTAATATACATACCCATACATTTTGTGGCAGGCAAAAAGCCTATTTTCGCCTCCTTAGTTGGATGGAACTGGGCAAATACAACAACATAACAACCTGGCTTTGCTAGTCAACATTCCAATTAAAGTGCAGTAAGCTAATGCTGTCCTTAACATTGCTGAGTGCATTCTATTAGCCCCTTTCAAATGTTTCTGTAAAAAGATATGTACCTGAATGCTTTCTTGGAGCTGAACCTTATGGTCACTATAATGTTTTCAGTCTTATTCTATTGGAAAATTTATTTTTGAATTTCATTCTTCCACTTCCTGGTCCTACATATATGTAAAAGCATACATTTGTCTTGAGTTTGCACTCAAACTGAAACCTCAATCTTAACAGTTTCTTTGAAGAAATAATCAAAGGTGAATGGTTTGTCTAGAGTATCATACATACACCACATCAAATTAACTTTGAGTAGTATTGATTAATCGAATTATGGTTTCATTTTGAATTCTTAGATGCTTCCACATAAAATGCACTACATTTCAGTCATAAACTAAGGGCCTGATTTACAGTATAGTTGCTTTGCCAATGCTACGGAGTATTTTACTTTGTTGCCCTGATGGAGTAACTGCACTCCAATTTCAGAGATGTCCTCTGCCCTAGCAAACATTTTTAACATTGGCAGGTATCACTGTCACAGCATTTCCTGTCAATGCATTGAAAGTAGACTGTATGACCCTGTCAACATGACGGAGCAAGACGGCACACTTTCAATTACATTTTTTCATTTTCAAAAATAAAAAACCCAAAGCAAGATGATTTTTCGAAAATAAAAGAAATTGTGACCCCCCCCCCCCCCCTTGTCATGAGAGTTTTCTCCCATAGCGGAAGGTAATTGAAATGTTTTTGTTTCACCAGCTGCCACGTTTTGGATGGCGTTAAGCAGAATTAAAAAGTTGTCAGTTGTTCACCAACTTCAAATAGGTGGAGGGAAAAATATCAAAACATCCATTGGTTCTTATTTCGTTGGGCCATCAAAAACGTATCTCAGCTGAGGAGACAGAATAGTCTGTGCTGCTGACATACTGAATGTCCATCTGACTCTAAATCAGGTGGTCAGACCTTTAGTATGGCTGAAAGGGAACTCAGTTACTGTTGTAATCGAGTTCCCTTTCAACCACACTGTAAATCAGGCCCTCAATTTGAAGAACGCTTTTACAGCGTGTTCTGCAGCATGGCCATTGATTATTTTAACAAGAGAGAATATGTCAGGGATCATATCTCAATACAACAAAAAGCCTTGGGCTGCTCTATAATTCACACAGTTCAAGTTGTTTTGTAATACTTGAAATGCTGTCAGTATACAGTTTGATGGCTTAGTGTTCTCCACAAGTCTTTTATTGTAGTGAGATAAAAACACTTTACAGTCATCTTAGTATTTGACATGTACAACTATGGAACAGCCAACATGTTTTATTCCTGAACAAAAGGATGTCTTTGGGGATGAAAACAGAGCACAAATTATGCCCCACAGCCAGAGGCCCATGTGTTCGCAAAATAAAAACACAACAATATTGCTGGTGCTTGCAATTGTACTTCAAAATTTTAATACCCCAAAACATTACTTTGTAATATTAGAAATAAAAGAAGATATCATCTTAAACAGTGTTGCTGAGTCTTGTGAAGCTATATGAAAAATGGCAATCAATAATTAAGAGATAGAGAAAAAGTCTCAAGATTATTTTCATAACAAAAGTGAGTTAAATGTCACCCAAAAACAAAGTAGCATTGTTTAGGTAACCATACTAGTATTATGTAAAAGAAAAAAAACATATTATATTCAATTGAAAACTGGCAATAATAGTCAATACTATTTCCTCAAAGACAGTAAAGTGTACATCATGAATAGGAAAAAATAGAATATGTAAACAAATATTTATCGACATTTAATAGGGTAAACCAGCCTTAAAATCCTGCTTAAAAAATATGTTACTGTGCTCAGCAAAAAAAGAATATCTCAGCCAAAATATAGTAGCATATGATGGCACTACAAATTAAACAATATTCCGATCTAATGAAAGACCATAAGAAATGTGAAAAATGTGTTCATGAATGAGACAAACATAGTGATATCATATATATGGTTTTCTACAAATATAGAGCCCAGGTAAATTAGAATAATACCTCTTCTATGGTACAGTAGACCAGATAGTACTACAATTATTAATTAAATAAATCATTATTCCCATCTAGGTAAGGACCAACCAAAGAATAAGAAATATACGAATAAAGAAAGCCACAATGAATTATGTGATATATATGTGGTTCTCTGTAGAACATTCTGATATTATAAAGAACAGAAAACTGTATATAAGAAACTTTAGCAAAATAAAAACCTTTCCACATACCATTTAGTAGGAGTATGTCATCTGTATTTTTGACTACATGGAAGCGATATAGCGCTTGACGAATCATTAAAATACAATAGCCATGATATTCCTGAGGAAAAAAACATATGACATTATAAAACAATGGAGTCACAGTGTGTAACAGGAATTGATATTGCAAATAAACAAAGAGACCAGATCTTACTGAAGGACGGAACTACCATGGTTGAACTTATGGAACAAGGTAAATTTACAGAAACGTATTAGAAATAGTGGATGTTTTCCATAATACTCCGAAAGAAGTCATGTTGACATATTGACAACATTGATTTACTGTTTTGCAAACTGTACACATATTCCATTAAAAAAGTACAGACAAATGGCACATATTGTAAAGTGTAAGCACCTTAGCTTTAAAAAAATGACAATTAAATCAATTGGACGGAAAGATTAGGGTTAGATTATTTTTGTATGAAAAACAATTATTGGCTTTAGTTTACCAGGACATGGAGAAATAACAAGCATATGGTAATTGCATTCTTAACTAGCACCTTGTTAGGGATTTAATAAGTACTGTAACCCAAACAGATAGTAGGGTGTAAGAAATAAGGATATTTAGCTCCAGACCTTTTCCATCTTGGTCAAGTGAAGGAGGTCCCAAAGCTGCTCTAACACATTTTCATGTACAAAAACGTATTTTCAAAATGTCCCATCTAGGTGGTCTCAGCTATATTATTCTCAATATTATATTTACCAAACTCTCTGTCCAGATACAAGTAACTCCGACAACTCCACTGCTTAATCTCAGCAAAATTGCTGCTGTGGTTTAAATTAGTAAACAAATTATTTTTTTGTTTGAATCAACTTTATTGAAATCTGTTCTTTCGAATTTTGAACTTCATGTAGTTAAAATTGTTGAGTCACATAATTTTATACAATTAATTGACCGCCCTCACTTTTTGATATAAAACAATCATCATATTTCGTACACAGTCCCAATGCATTTCGGACATCATCTTCTATCAGGGTAAAATGTTTAGCAAGAAGTCATATTGCATTGGTAAACAAAAAAGATATATACCCAAATAAATGCAAATATGAAATGAAACAAAACTACGTTTATAGTTACGCTCTTAATTGTCTCAGCATAACCTCTCATGAACAGTCCTTGTGTACACTGCAAATATAAATGACACTCAAATATTGCCAAATGTTTGATATAGAACTTCTGGGTTTAATAAACAAGCTATGGTAAGCAAATGTTATGCATGGCTTGCAGAAAGGTTAACAAACAACTGCTGAAAATAAACTCCATATTAACGCAGTGATATGGTATATGCTCCCATAGTAATCAGATACTAGGCTACCACTTATACGGTTCATGGATTGCCTGAAGGCCTGCAGTTGGGCCATTGATTTGAACTGCTTGAGCACAGTGATGACAACTGGTTACTACCTCTACAACAAACCAAGGTGAAACCTGCTCTAGAAGTAACAAATACTCTATTGTGCTGTTAAACCAGCACAAGTAAAAAGGAGAAAAAAGATAGCTTCTAACCCAAATGTTATGCTCTAGCATTGTCTATTACAACAAATAGTGTGTGCATCACATAGTGAGGCAAGTGATCGGTTAAGATACTGAATACAATACAACTCATACATTGCTATGCAAACACCACCTACTAGAAGCTGGAAGGGGGCACCAAATCAGCAATAGCATAAAGTAACAGATGTGTAGTCCCCTGAGCCAACCAAAGACACTATTGACAAAGTCTCAAGGCAATGGCAAAAGTGGGTTTAACTACATACACCAGAGACCGAGGGGGGCCCAAAGACCACTCCCTGTATATTGACAACAAACTGTTGTTGGACAGCTGCATTGTCAACCCAGGTCATAAAAAAAGAGTGCACTCCAGCCAACCTCCACAGTGACCATGACCAGTAGGTCGGCAGGCATGAGCAAACTTGGCTAGGGTCCCTTTCAAGGGGCCCTTCGGGTGTCCAGAGGTCTGCTGTTGTCTGCTTTGTGAATGTTCTCAATGTGAGCGAAGCAGTCCTCTTGGCTCCTTATCATCTGTGCGAGTGTTTCTTTCCTATCTATGTGCAACATGTCAATGACTAGAAATAAGTTCACTTTAGTGCTTCTACACCCTCAATACTGAAAGTAATCGAAAACCCGCATATTGACACTTTTGGTTTGTTTCAGTCTTGGTTTAATTGCATTCAGCATTAACTGGTACAGTGTTCCTTGTAAATTAATATTGATGTGATCAGATCATTAAGTAAAACCCCTTCGTTTCAGTCATGAGCAACTAAAGGTCCCACAATCGATTTCCACTTCGAATATTTAGCAGTCAAAAGATAATACTGTGTACTGTGTATTTTTTTATATTCGTTCATAAAAATTCAAAAGCTAGTTGAGCGTCATGCTTTCAGCTGCCCACAATTGTAAGGATATAAGCCAGCAAGTTCACATAACAAATACAGTAACACTGGTGCCACAATCTTCTCTGCATACCCCACAGACACAGGCAAATATTTCTAAAGGTTTTCACTATATACTATCTACAGGTTCACTTCCGAATATCCCTTCGCAGAAAGTAGACACACTCCCCGAATAAAAATGCTATTCCAGTAATGGATTACTAAAGGTTCCCTCGTTTATTGTGATGTAAAGTCAAAATGGAAGGGAAAGAAATGGTGCCAGATGTGTTTCAGCCCGTTTCATGGCCTTTGTTATAGCGAATTGCCGGAATCAGGGGAAAAAGTGGGGTATTGTAGAATCAGTTTTTAACACACAGAATTGCTCATGTTTCCCATTTCCTCCCCCCAGTAAATGTTGACACATGCCAAGTTTTATCATGGAATAATACGGGGGAATGTGGTGACCAGACTTGGGGGCAGATGTATCATCCGTTTTTTTTGTCGCAAACGCTGCGATTCGGAAAATAGCAGCGTTTGTGACAAAAAAAACGGGTTTTGGAATGTATCAAGCAAAAAGCCTCGCAATATTAAGGAATCGCAAATTTAGCGATTCCTTAATATTGCGAGGCTGTTAAGGAATCGCAAATTGCGATAACTCATTTGAAATGTATTAAGCATTTCAGTGTTGCGATTTTTGACTAAGAATTCGCAAATTACCATCAACTTGTAGTTGGTGGTAACTTGCGAATTCTTTTCAAAAAGCACTTTTTTTAAATTCTAAAGGTGCCATATGACGCTCATACATGCCCTTAGGGGCATATCAAATTCAGGGGTGCAGCAGGGTGTCCTTTAGACACCCTTGCACCCTTGAAATTATTCTCAATTTGCGATTAGCTAATTGCTAATCGCAAATTGAGTATAATTTCACATTCATTCCTATGGGCCTCCTGGCCCATAGAAATGAATGGGAAATTATTCCTTAATTGCGATTAGCAATTTGCTAATCGCAATTAAGGAATTCTAAGGAATCGCTAATAAATAGCGAAATTCTACATACATACCATTTTGCACTTCTCAAATAGCGATTCCTTAACAATCGCTATTTGAGAAGTGCAAAATGGTATCTTGATACATCTGCCCCATAATTACTGCAATGTAAATAGGGTTATACAATCGCACTTCAATTATTGTCATCAGGGTGTCAGAGAGAGTCTGAGATCCTTCCTCTGCTCATGGCGTTTGTTCACTCAAAGGCATTGATATTTTGATTTATACAATTTTCATTTCTAGTATAAAAATAGTCTTTGTGATCAATGCTGTGTCAAAGTTTATGATTATACTCGTTTTATTGGTTCCACCTGATCTAAAAAGATAGATAACTGACTAACTGTGGCAAAGGTCTATTCAGAATGAACTTCTATGCTCTGTCTTGTCTCTTGCATGCCATGTGGCTCACTGGTTAGAGGCGGCAGACCCGAGAGCAGAGGACGGCCCGGGACCAGGGTTCGATTCCCGGCGCGGCAGGTTTCTGGACCAGGGTCAGCGGACTCGATAATTCTCTCGCCTCGGTGCCCACTCTGATCAGCGATCACACTCGGCAACTCTGGGCATTAGCTTGCCTCATCTTCACTAACGGCCCCACCAGACCGCCGGGGATGCCTGGTCTCACCCTGGAGATACCCATTAAGGGACCATCTCTCAGGGAAGCCAGGAAGGGTTTCGCAGCAGTCGAAGCGCCTTGGGACCCTCCGGGTAAGTAGTGCGCTATATAAATGCCTATACATTTACATTTACATTTACATGTATGCGACCCAAGTGTAGATTTAAAGACAGGAACTTCCAATGGGGTTAAAAACAGGCACGTCAGAAATAGCAGATAGCTAACAAAAGATGAAAATATTTACCAGGCGTATGCATTATGCAGTAATCTAGTAACCAACTATTATCTTGAGTAAAAGATAAGTACGGAAATGAATGATGTAATAATATCTTTAGGCGTTAGCCAAAATAACTATTTATATAGGTTGCATGTCATATTATTGTTAACAGGAATATCATCTTGCATGAATAATATGGCCAAAATACTGTTGTTGTCAGATGATGTTTGGGCAATGATTTCCTAGTATCATATAGTAGATGTTGAGGTAGCTTTTTGATTACCTTTTTACCATATCTCTAGTACTCTGCCAGGGCTTCAACCTTTTTAATGGGGTCAACATATTTTTTTTCTCCATTTTGGACATCTAAGTTATCATATAACTCTGTTAAGGTATGCCTCCTTTAGACTATATCAGGGGAAGTGCTGGATGATAATCCCATATTAAGCCCCAGTCATGCAATAGTATCCTTAGAATACTTTATTTCTCTTCCCACCTGTGCTTTCACTCCATATGTCGCATACATACAAACTCCCCCCACCTTGACAGTCATTGATTCCCATTTATTAGCAAGTGTAGCAGACGAGATTCAATTAGCATGAAAATATAGGGGTACATTCTCACTTCAATCTGCGCACATTCCATCTACTGTAAAAACTCAGGTCTCAATTGCCATGTCAGAATTGGAGGACCAAGCCTCCTTTTGTGACATGGGGCCCTGTTATGAGTCAGGAAGTACTAAAATAGCACATGCCTTCATGTGTTAAGTTTGTTAATTTCTAATTTTCTTTAATTTTTACATTTTTAAGTTAGGTTTTATTTTTATGTAATTTAATGTCATTTTAATGTTGATTTAATTTGAATTTAATGTATTTTTTTACATTGTTAATTTCCTCACACCTGTTTTTTGGGTATGTAAGAACCTGACAAAATGGGCTGCAAAACTCATAAGACATTTCTGCTGCAGCAAGAATCAAATCTCATTTCCATTTTATTCTAAGATGGGAAACAATACAGTGCTTCCTGCTGCTATAAATATTTTTCCCCTTCCCTAATCTACTTCTCTCTCTTCCTAATGCACTGGCTGTTACAAATATTTACAACCAGCTCCAGACAGGTGGTAAATGTATGTGAAAAAACCCATGGACTAGCGAATTCTATATGTTTTACAGCTGGGAAGACAAGCCCCACATCAATCAATCAGCGGGTCTATAGTGCGTGCTACGCACCCATAAGGGTCTCAAGGCGCTGGGGGGGGGGGGGCGTACACCTGAGGATCAGTCAAAGAGCCAGGTCTTGTGGTCCTTCCTGAACGTGTGCAGGGTCAGGGAGTGTCTGATGTTCACCGGGAGCTCGTTCCAGGTCTTGGCCATGATGTAAGAGAAGGCTCTCCCTTCTCCCTGGTACTCCATGGTATTTAATTCATAAATGCACAGTACCTGGTGGATTTGAGGCTCAGTTACAGGAAATTCACCTCCAAATATACCATGCATTAAATCTGTCCTAGCACTGTGTAACTTGTAATTGGGGCCACAGTTTATGTTGAGCATATCGGACAGTGATCTGGCAATATATTTCCAAGAAGCGTATATCAATGCATCTTTCACATATCTCCTGACTAAAAAAAGCAATTCAGAGGTATGTGAATCATGAAGTGGGAAGTAATAAAATAAACACCGTCCCCTCTATGCTGTCCAGCCACACATCCACCAAATACAATCTA
Organism: Lissotriton vulgaris; assembly: GCF_964263255.1. Lineage (NCBI taxonomy): Eukaryota > Metazoa > Chordata > Amphibia > Caudata > Salamandridae > Lissotriton > Lissotriton vulgaris. The sequence goes on from NC_141694.1 coordinate 798,451,377, forward strand.
TCCAGTAAAGTGGGTGACAGTATCCAGAGTTTATATTCAGGGGATTAGTTTGAGGAGGATATCTATTCATCATAGCAAACATCACAGTTAAAATAATCTGCTCAAATCATAGAGACAGACAGGTACTGCAACACCCCATCCACCAGTTCTGGAATAAAAATGCATACTCACAACATTTGGTGCATAGTGATTAAGTAAAAACATCCCCCTGACAGTCAATGCAACATAAACCATAACATATCCCCACTCTTGAAGTTGGGCAGGTGTCACCAAATTCAGAAAATGATGAGAATGAGGAGAAATATAGGGAACTACTTTATCTCCTTGCTAAGTGATTATGATCTAACACATTGAAATATGTTCACTGCAGGAATGCAACTCACAAACCATGCCTTTTACAAAATTAAACAGACATTGTTTTAAGGTTTAGAAGAACTTAACAAACAAATGTCTGAATTTGAGGCCACTTTGAAACAAAGTAAATTTAATAAATTCAAGAAAGATAAAGACCGCTTTACAGCTGAATGGGCTTACCCTTACACTAGAGCGGATTATGTGGCGAGTGGGAATACAAGTGACGCTGATAGCGTCAACTCCGATGGGAGTTCCACCAGTAACAACTCTGGGGGATTCAGGAACAAGAGACAACAAAGGGGCGGCTATCGGCAACAGAGGAACCAATACCCGCGCCAAAGGGGTTGGCGAGGTTTCCAAGGACCACCCATGTTCAATCCTTTTCAGGCCCCCTTCCAGTTCCCACAGTACCAATATGGTCCACCACAAATGGGACCAATGTACCCACAGTGGGGGGATGATCAGTCCACCGTACCACAACAAAACCAACAACCTTTTTTATCGTGGGGCCCAGGATCCAACAGGGGAAGGAACAAGAGAGGGAACAACGTCACTTGGCAACCGGTGACAGAAACAGACCCCAGAATGCACACCAGGAGCATGACGGCGGGTCAAGCCTCAACCAGCAAGAGAGGGACCTAGTTATTAATATATCCCCATGGCCATTAACTGAGATACAGCAGAAAGTCCTGAACAAAGGTCTAGGTTATGTACCAACGAACAAACCAGACATTTTTCTTCTACACAGAGAGGTCCAGGATTTTATCAGGACCATCAAGCTGAAGGCCTTTTTCTATAACCAAGAACCCAATGTCGAGACATCAGACACGGGTTTGAAACCAAAGTCTTCCTTCACACCACAGGATAACCAACTTCCAGTGGAAGTCTTAGCTTTTGAAAAAGCAGTCATGACTGAGTTAGGCAAATTGGATACAGACTCCAGGGTCTTTCAAAACATGAGCAGACTGGAGAACGAGGCCGTGAGGGAATTGTCAAGAAACAAATTGATTATCATAAAACCCGCAGACAAGGGCGGGGCCGTTGTGATCCAAACAACGACGGCATATGATCAAGAATGCAGGAGACTCCTCGCAGACAGGAGGAACTATCAGGTTCTGGATGAGGACCCCACAGAGTCCATACGAGTCCAAGTGGGAGCAATGACTGAAGAAGCTCTCAGTCATGACTGGCTCACGAAGAAAGAAGCCTTGTTTCTGACACAGAAAAATCCACGGGTACCATATTTCTATACGATACCCAAGGTTCACAAAAACCTCGCGAACCCTCCAGGTCGCCCCATTGTGTCGGGCATCGCCTCTATTTTGGAACCTCTTTCCAAGTTCGCGGATGCCTTCCTAAGACCTTTGGTACAGGCCACCGATACGTATCTTAAGGATACAAAAGCGGTCCTTCAGTTACTGAAAGACCACCCTTTCAACCCAACCTCACAAATCTTACTGAGCCTCGATGTGGAGAGCTTGTACACCAGTCTCCCACACGATGAAACCTTGAACATTATTGAGGAAGTCTTGTATAGTAAGCAGTGGCGTTACCACACTCCACGAGGTGTGGTAATGGAATGCATCTCAATGGCCCTCACCAAAAACTTTTTCGAGTATGAAGGTACCCTCTACTTACAACGCCATGGGACTAGCATGGGGAGCACCTTTGCTCCAAGCCTGGCAGGTCTCTATGTCCACCACCTGGAGACTACCAAGATCCTTCACCAGAACAATCCGTTCAGGAGCAAAATCCTGTCATGGAAACGTTATATAGACGACGTCTTGGTCATCTGGGAAGGCAACAACCAATCTGTCATGGATTTCATGCAATGGATCAACAGCCAGAACGAATTCCTAAAATTCACTCACCAAATGTCCAATGAGTCCATGGTCTTTTTAGACCTTAACATTTATCACGAGGCTGGTTATTTAAAGACAGAGACACATTTTAAACCGACCGCAAGGAACTGCCTCCTCAGGTTCGACAGTTTCCATCCACGTCACCTGAGGGAGAACCTACCATATGGACAGTTCCTCCGCCTACGTCGGAACTGCAGCGATGTGGGCAAGTACAAAATCCAAGCACTGGATCTGAGCAAAAAATTACAACAGAGAAAATACCCTGACAAGATCATTAACCAGGCAATGAAAAGAGCACGGAACAATAACCGGGAAGCTCTTTTAGATGACAACCCACGGAAAGAGGAATCTGTCAGACCAGTCTGTGTCACAACCTTCAGCCCCGTGTCAAACCAAGTGACCAAGCTGGTAAACAAACACTGGCGCATCCTTACAAGTGTGAGTCTAGATCTGGAAAAACCAATCTTTGCACATAGGAGAGGGAGAAACTTGAAGGATATTCTGGTCCATACAAGACCCCAAACCAATGTAACACAGCAGACGAGGCTAAAAGGACTGCATGGGCATCACCCATGTGGGAATTGTAATAGTTGCCACCTGACAAAGAAAAGCCTGTCCCTTGAATTCAGTAATGGCGAGAAATGGGAACAACGCGCTGTCACGAATTGCAACAGCCGCAATGTGGTGTATCTTATCACATGCCCTTGCGGTAAGGAGTATGTAGGAATGACCACGCGTGCGGTAAAAACCAGAATTAATGAACACAAGAGCAATGTGAGATGCAAAAAACAGACAACGAAAATGGCATCTCACTTCCTAGAGGCACAGCACTGTGTGAATGACATACATTGGACTGTTATTGAGCAATTAAAATCTGAAAGAGGTTTGTTTGAGAAGGAACAAAGATGGGTGTTCCGTCTGGGCTCAGATGTGACCGGGTTGAATGACTCCATTCCATGGAGCCAATTACGCTAAATAATAACCCCCTTTTTCTGCTCAAAAAAATCAGAGACCTTTCAACCATCAACTCCATTGCATGAAGCAAACTGCGTTTAATAAAACCAGCACCCTTAGATCTGTAAACCATCTTGCCCTTCAATCAGTTCCCCATACCATTTATTCATTCCACTGGAGGACATCCAGGTAAAACCATGATGTTCCTATTTGGCTGATAGGGGTTCAGGTTTTTGCCTTTTAATCTTGCCTACCTCATGGCTTGCAGGCTTTTCTTAATATTTCTTAAATATTTGCTGTTTTACCCCAAATGCATGTGGTCATAATTTTATCAGGACCCCCGGGTATAGGCGGCTTATACTTTTCGCTGTCACCATAGGGATCACAACTCGCCCCTTGGTAATACATGAGGTTTCTCAGCAAAATCGAGTCGATTACAGGCCACAACACCGTCACTGCGCATGCGCGCGGTGGCAGACACTGGATCTAGATTTCGCGCATGCGCGAAGCGACTCAGTGCTGCCACTAACCGAAAGAGCATGGGCGCATGCGCAACACTGCTCCTCCGCACATGCGCATTCACACGGGAACACCCTTCCCGGTGCACGCAAATGCGGATAGCAAACCAGGGGACCGGACCAAGTATGGGCTTTTTCCGTTTTCCATTAGGGGCTAATTGAGGTCTTTTGAGACTATTTAAACTCGCTCCCTAGTTCACCACCTCACTCGTCGGAGCCGCGTGGAGGGGGAACAAGCCAGACAGCCCTGTGCAGAACCGTGAGTGTGTATGGATGTATGAACAAACCTGAAGGTGTGTGATCTATTTTTACCGAGGTATTACTACCTTTTGATCCATTCCCTTAAATACCTCACAGGTTGCCATATCGGGTAGAACGGACCACGCCCCAACACGCTGTGGCTCATGAGGCCATTGGACCTCTATTAATAAGTAAGCTACGCATTTGGGTCACAAACCATACCCTCTAAGACCTATCTGATATTTTGAATGTGTGTGTGTGTCTCAATCTATATGTAGTTCGTTTTTTTCTTTTTAGGGTTCCTGGACCTTCACTTTTGTTCCTTGTTACCCTTCTGTGTATTTACACAGTAGTAACATAAAAATATGTATTATCTTGCTTAGTAGTAAAAAAAATTTTTTTAGGGTTCCTGGACCTTCACTTTTGTTCCTTATGACCCTTCTGTGTTTTTTAGCACAGTATGGACACAACAATATGTGCCATCTTGTTTTACATAACCTTTCTGTTTACAGGTATCCTGAACCGCCAACTGGGCGCAACGGACCGTACATCCAACATAGATAGGTACATTATTCACCATATCTATTTTTGTAGAGCACAATTTTTAATATCTACACACATGTGAGTAAGGTGGGGATAAGTAGTGCATATTCCCGTCCTGAAGAAGGAGTTCCAGTACTCCGAAACATGTCGACGCACTAATTTGGTTGGGTTACCCTAATTAGTAAACCACAACCACTCTAGCACTTTTTTTAATAATACCAGCCGGAGACTAAATAAAAATTTTTTTCAGCACTCACGTGCCAGGTATTTTTTAATTCCTCACTTTTCACCTCACCACTCACATTATTGGTACCTTCACACACCTAACACATAGTTCACTCATAAAGTGCTCCTGCGTAGTCGTGAAGTCGTAGCACGCCGCATTCCGTAGAGGTTTGCGAAGACCCCGATGATGAAGCATGACACCAAGGGGCCTGTTGGTGTGTGAGGGGTATTTTAACAACACTGGTTGCTCCCCACCATTGTGGTAACAACCGCCGTCCACCTAGTGGATTCCTTTTGTTTATGATAGTTGCCAGGGGAGACAGAATCCACTTTTCCCTCTCCATCCCTCCTTTGTTAAAAATTATTGTTTTAAGGCATTCATATTGAGACCTCGCAGATTTCTATAAATCAATATTGAGGGGCTTATTATCATGTCAGTTGGATCGCAGCCAACAGGCTGTCGGTTGCAGTTCAACCGACATCTGGTGCTGCGGTCCGAACACCCCATTATGAGGTGGGCGGTCGGAGACAGCAGGTAGAGGGACCGACCAATGCTTGCAGGACAGCTGGTCAGAGTATAATACCCTACCATAAGGGCAGTGACTGCTCAGGCGCCACTGTAGGGATTACGATGTCCCTTTAAGACAGCCTTTTGATAGTGTTCATACTGCTATTAAAAGGATGTTGGAATCAGACTTTAGGGGCCCCTAGCAGGGCCCATCCCTCTGCGGTCTCTGCTATGAGGCCTGTGGGGCACCTATGGTGGCCCCGCAAACAACCATACCCCATGTGCCAGGCACCACATGGTGCCTGACACACAGTGCATGAATGTTTGTAAACATCCAGTTTTCCAATGCAGCTTGTGCTGTCACCCTTTTCCGGCTGCAGCACAAGCCACAATGGAGAAATGGATGTTGCCGACCGCCTCATGGGCAGTTGCATCCTAATTTGTCGGATGGAACTGCCAACTTCTAGCGGGGCAGTTTCCATTCCGATACAATGTCGGTCTGACACACGTCCGACCGACATTGTAATGAGGACCATAGTGCCAAGAAATTAACAAATTTAGCAGTAGACCACTGCATGCCCAGCCTAAACAGATCCATTACAGTGGCCCAGTTCCCATGCATCATTTTTATAATCAAAATCCCACTCCAACAGACTCGACATCTGCCCAAAAAAAGATCTACAAATAATTTTCACAGCTGCAAATGCTCCGATTCAGTTTTTCCGACTGCAAAAATGCTTTTTTCGATATACTAATAACATTTAAGGAGTCAGTAAGCTTTCATGTCTTAAATGGGATTATGCCCCCATATCAATTCAGTATTCGGAAGGGGAGTGTTGTAGGCGTGCCTCCCAAATACCAAATCGATATGACATGTATCAATGGCCAACCAGTGGCAAAACATTGAAAATTACTGACTCATAAATCAGGTCGTAAAAACAAGATCAGCAATTCATATATCTAGCCCTCCAACCTAAAACTGTCACCTTGGATACAGACAAATACAGTGCCCTCCCAAAGAACTCCACCTCCCCCACATCCATCATGAATTTTGGTCAATATAAAGCGGAACAATTGAACAATTGTTTCCCACAAATACTAGCGCTGAATGGCTCATTGCCAAAATGTTGTTCTTTTTTCCTTGTATAAATCCAATAAAGACGTATGTTTATTTTTTACTAGGTGTACCCGGCCACGCGTTGCTCTGGCTCAGTCTGGTTAAATGGAAGAGAAAGAAAAGAGTAAGCGCACGTTTCTAATATGTTTAATTTCACAATGCTTGTGGGTATACAATATGTTTTTGTCCATCCTAATATATGTAGACTATTGTCTATATGCGTCCCTTGTATTTGTTGCGTAGCAACCAAATCGATAGGATCTCTTCGTGTTGCAAAGTGAACCAACTTCTCCCCAGTCCCTCCACCCACTTCCTGGTCTGCCATCCTGACACCAACTGTCCATCCTAATATATGTAGACTATTGTCTATATGCGTCCCTTGTATTTGTTGCGCAGCAACCAAATCGATAGGGTCCGTTCGGCCTGTACAATTAAAAACACGCGTGTATTGGACACATGCGTATTCAAATCCAACGTTTTGTATATATAAACACGCACTAATGTTGTAAAGTGAACCAACTCCTCCCCCCTCTCTCCACCCACTTACCGGTCTGCCATCCTGACACCAAGTTTCCATCCTAATATATGTAGACTATTGTCTCTATGCCTCCTTTTTTAATGTTGCCAAGTGAACCAACTCCTCCCCCCTCCCTCCACCCACTTCCCGGTTTGATGCGCTAATGTTGCACAGTGAACCAGCACCTCCCCCTTCCTCCACCCACTTCCCGGTCTGCCATCCTGACACCAACTGTCCATCCTAATCTATTTAGACTATTGTCTCTATGCGTCCTTTCTTAATGTTGCAAAGTGAACCAACTCCTCCCCCCTCCGTCCACCCACTTCCCAGTCTGCCATCCTGACACCAACTGTCCATTCTAATATATCTAGTCTATTGTCTATATGCGTCCCTTGTATTTGTTGCGCAGCAACCAAATCGATAGGGTCTGTTCGGATTGCAAGGAGAACCAACACCTCCTCCTCCCTCCACCCACTTCCAGGTCTGCCATCCTGACACCAACTGTCCATCCTAATATATGTAGACTATTGTCTATATGCGTCCCTTGTATTTGTTGCGCAGCAACAAAATGGATAGGGTCTGTTCGGCCTTTCGATTAAAAACATGCGCGTATTTGACACGCACGTATTCGAAACCAAGGTTGTGTATATATAAACCAGCTCTAATGTTGCAAAGTGAACCAACTCCTCCCCCTTCCCTCCACCCACTTCCCGGTCTGCCATCCTGACACCAACTGTCCATCCTAATATATGTAGACTATTGTCTCTATACGTCTATTGTATTTGTTGCGCAGCAACCCAATCTATAGGGTCTGTTCGTCCTTTCGATTAAAAACACGTGCGTATTTGACATGCGCGTATTGTAATCCAACGTTGTGTATATATAAACATGCGCTTATTCTAATTCAACGTTGTGTCAAAATTTCAAATCAATCGTTGAAGAACTTCCGTAGATTTAAGATTTTTATCAAACGCACATTGACATTTTTATGTGTCTGTTTGTGCTTTCGATTAAAAACACGCGCGTATTCGACACGCCCGTATTCGAATCCAACATTGTGTAAATAAAAACACTTGCGTATTCGAATGCAACATTGTGTAAAAATTTAAAATCAATCGGTGAAGAACTTTCGTAGATTTAAGATTTTTATCAAACTCACATTGACATTTTTATGTGTCTTTTGTACTTTCGATTAAGAACACGCGCGTATTTGAGACACGCGTATTCAAATCCAACATTGTGTACATAAAAACACTCGCGTATTCGAATGCAACGTTGTGTCAAAGTTTCAAAGCAATCGGTGAAGAACTTTCAGAGATTTGAGATTTTGAACAAACGAACAGTTACATTTTTATTTATATAGATTTTCAACACTTACCTATTGATGCTATCAAAAACAATCATTACAATTGAACTTCCCTCCTACAGTACATATATTTGATCTATAGAACTAAATGCACCATCATGCACGAAATGAAGGTTTGTAACCTATGAAATACCTGTGAACTAGCATTAGTTTATTTAGTACAGACACGCAGAATGCTTCCCCACTTAGTCCTGGAAGTTGTTACTGTTCGACAGATAATCCAGTGACCTACTTGGATGGGCTCCGTAGGCTAAGGGCAGCTCACACTGAACAAGCATTTATATAACAAAAACACCATTGAGACTGGCAGTAATTGACATTCTACTTGGCAGCTTAAACGTGGAGGTCAAGCAGTGAACAGGCCGAGAAAGTGAATTTTATATTCACTCCCACAGGTTCCTCAAGGGCCAGATTGATGCTTGTACAGCACTGTACTCTGAGGCCAGTTGCGTGGAGAGGCGAGTGTGGGAGAAAGTTCCCATGCCACACGCCTTCTCTAGCATATACAAATGGATAAGGGTTCTTATTCTCTGTGTCTGGCATCTTCCATCAGTAGAGTATTTGTTAAGCAACCCAGGACAAAAGAGCATCCGTCCTGAAAGAAAGGCATGTTAATGTTCAGTGAAGGAATTGTATGAATGAGATTTTAATTTCTGAATTCATTGTTAAGAAAGCTCTAGTAAGGACAAAATATTTAGTGAAAGTTTCGGAATCAAATTCTAAAAGATTAACAGTACTTTCATATATCACACCTGAAATATAATTTGGGAGTGTTTTAAAACTAATTTGTAATGTTCCATAAAAAGGAACTTCTGGGAGAGAAAATCAGCATACAAGTGCAAATATTTTGCAGTTGTTTGCAGTAAAACCCAAAAGAAGACACTCTTGGCCAGATGTACTAAATACTGATCACAAAATACTGGTCGCAATTTGCAAACTGTCTTTCTGCGTCAGTAGGGTATTTTGCAAACTGACCTATGTACTGATAGGTCAGTTTGCAAAATACTGAATTGCAGTGGGTCACGATTCAAATTTCCTCATGAATATTCATGAGGTATGTTGCAAATTGCAACCCACTATCATTCGCAACCATCACAGGGATAGTGGTCTGCCAGGGTCAGCAGACTAGCATGTCTGTGATTACTTTTGAAAAAAACAATCATTTATTAAAATACAGCCTGCTTTCCTTAAAGGAAGATTGGTCCACTGTCTGCTCTTAAACTTTTTTTTCAACATTCACAAAGGGGACAGGATCCCTTGCGCTGTCCATCCTGTTTGCAAATGGTTTACGAATACCTTTCAGTAGTCAATAAAATATTAATATTTGGCAACCAGATCTCAGTTGGAAGTGCGCCCTAAACACACCCTTTACAAAATACCGATTTTGTATAAAATCAGAAATCCAAATTGCGATTCGGTAATGTATCACCGAACCACAATTTTGGTTTGGTAGATACAAAACTGCTATTTTCCAGTAACAAATAGCCCAAAGTACAATTTGGCACACCACAAAAAAAAATTAGCACATCTGGTCCTCTGCGCTTCACTTAAAGTCAATTACACAGTAATAGCAAACATGTTCAAAACTGGCAGGTTTCAATCACGTAGCACTGGGCCATCTTCTCTATTAACTGATGGACCATCTACTTTCGTCATTGGAAACAGCCTTCTGCTGCACCAGAAGCCATAGAGCTGACTTGGGAGTGGTATTGGAATCCTGGCTTACTCTATAGTTTTGCCACCTGACAATATTTTTACCGACATGTCTAGTATTTTATTGCCCGACCAGGGGCGTAACGCAGGCCCTTTCAACCCCTTTCAGCCCTGTACCGCAGTGGGACCTCTACCCTTCAGGGACTGCCCTTTCAGCCTTAACACCAAGATCTCTGACATATGGCAGTGTAAGGGACTTCTCACCACGTTCTTCAGAGGACGTCCTGTTATTTTGTGCAATGCCACTGGTCTCAGCGAGTGCAAAAATTAGGAAAATTACCCAAAGACAGGATTTTTTGCCCTTCTCAGTACATACGTTCAACAGTAAGTATAAGAAGAAAGCAATATAAAAAGTGTTCCAGGGCTTCCTAAATTATCTTTGACTGATGATTAAAGTAACTAAGACGGAAAGGCCATTTTAAAAATGACTACAGACATTTTCACTAAAGTTTAATTTAGGTATCATGTCCGGGTTTTGCTTTATCCAAAAAGTTAACAAATATGTGCCATTTTTCTCTGGAAAGGTTAACAATACTACTTACATAGGGTCTTCGAATGTTGATTTTCATGTTCACTGTTACTAAACAAAGCATAGAGGTTACAGGCTGAAAAAATGCTAAAATAGGCCCCATTTGCTGGAATAAACCCCCAGATCATAACCAATGTTTTTTCTTTTGTTTTACCAAGCGCAAAGAAAATGAGGACCAGACCATCATTACTTGATGACTCAGTCGACACTACAGTTTCCTCCAAAAAGTAAAGTCTCTAGATTTGTAGGATGGGTCACCATGGGGTTGGCAGAAGTAGGGCCATGCGTGCCCCATTAATTGTGTGGCCCACATGCCAAACTATTGAGACAGAAAATGGTCCCTTGCATGGCTCCAGAGAGAGTGCACACTGGCACAATTTCACCACAGCAAATGCTATAGTTTTTTAAAATGTTTTTCTCATAGCACACATAACAATCAGGTATATGCACTTAGATTTTACAGTAACTTAGAATGCAACCCAAAGTGTGTGTCTGTGGTGAGGGATATAAGTAAACAAAATGGTATCCACTTGGGGGGTGGTGGTGGTCCCTACTGTGGTGGGGAGCACACTGTGTTGTTAAAATACCCCTCACACACCAACAGGCCCCTTGGTGTCATGCTTCATCATTGAGGTCTTCACACCCCTCTACGGGATGCGGCGTGCTACGACCGACGACTACGTGGGAGCACTTTCTGTGGACTATGTGTGGATGTGTGTGGGTTCTTAATGTGAATGGTGGAGTGGTGAAAGTGATACCTTAAAAAATACCTGGCTCGTGGGGAAAAAAAGACTTTAATTAAGCCCCGGGCTGGTATTGTTAAAAAAGGGTGCAGTGTGAGGTTACTAGTGCATAATTATGTACATTAACCTCTTTTTAGTGCGTCGACATGAACATGTTTCGGAGTGCGAAACTCCTTCTTCAGGAAGGGAAATGCACAAAATTCCCCACCTTACTCACATGAATGTATATATAAAAGTGTATTATACAAAAATAGTGAACTATAGGTGTTTATGTACCTAAATTGTAGTTTAACACGTAGTCTCTGCGTCCAGTTGGCGTTTTTATCAAGACTTAGTGTTTTTGGTTACAATGCCTCATGAGCCTTTAGCGCATTTTTGGGGGTTCCATCATGCTTAGTTCAGCAATGGTTTTGCAGGAGACGAACCGCCCTCTTCCCCTCAGCGCAGCTCCGACGATAGTGTGGTGAGGGATATACCATGTGCTGAGTATGACTAATATCTGCTCACCGAGCTGCTGAAAATGGACAGTGTTGGTAGCAACAGATTATAGCAACAGGACAGGATTTTCTTCCTGTCAAGTGTGAGATTAAATTTTCTATTCCAACCCTAGTAAGTGCAACAGTAGGGAAAGTGTTGGATAGTGGAGAGGTGAAAATTACTATTCCCACTCCAGAGAGTGTAACAGTAGGGAAAGTGTTAGATAGTGGAGGGGTAAAAATATCTATTCCCACACCAGTGAGAGCAACAGTAGGGAAAATGTTGAACAGCACAGCAGAAAAAATTACTATTCCCACTCTAGTGAGTGCAACAGTAGGGAAAGTGTTGGGTAGCGGAGGGGTAAAAATTACTAATCCCACTCCAGTAAGAGCAACAGTAGGGAAAGTGTTGGATAGCGGCGGAGTAAAATTTACTATTCCCATTCCACTGAGTGCAACAATAAGATAAGTGTTGGATAGCAGAGAAGTAAGAATTACTATTCCCACTCCAGTGAGTGCAACAGTAGGGAAAAGAGCTGGATAGCAGAGGGGTAAAAATTACTATTCCAACTTCAGTGAGTGCAACAGTAAGGAAAGTGTTGGATAGCGGAGGGGTACCATTTAATATTCCAACTCCAGTGAGAGCAACAGTAGGGAAAGTGTTGGATAGAGGAGGGGCAAAAAGTATTATTCCCACTCCAAAGAGTGCAACAGTGGGATAAATGTTGGATAGCGAAAGGGTAAAAATTAGGATTCCCACTCCACTGAATGCTACAGTAGGATAGGGGTAGAATAAGTGTTGGATAGTGGAGGGGTAAAAAAATATATTCCCACTCCAGTGAGTGCAACAGTAGGGAAAGTGTTTGATAGCGGAGGGGTAAAAATTACTATTCCAACTCCAGAGAGTGCAACAGTAGGGAAAGTGTTGGATAGCGGAGAGGTAAAAATTACTATTCCAACTCCAGTGAGTAAAACAGTAGGGAAAGTGCAGGATAACGGAGAGGTAAAAATTACTATTCCCACTCCAGTTAGTGCAAAAGTAGGGAAAGTGCTGGATAGCGAAGGGGTAAAAATTACTATTCCCACTCCAGTGAATGCAACATTAGGTAAAGTGTTAGATACCGGAGAAAAAGAAATTACTATTCACACTCAAACACTTAAAAATTAAAAAATATATTAGATTCCTACCCTTTACACCTATAAAAACCACAACACACACCTAAAATTAATTACACAATTACCAAAATGAATTACAAATTAATTAATTAAAATTAATAAACAACCAATTATTAATTCATAAATTAAAAATAAATTACTTGCCACCCTTTTCACCTGTAAACACCACAACACCCACCTACAATTAATTACACTATTACCATAATTAATTACCAATTAATTCATTGAAATGTAGTAACAACCAATAATTAATGAATGTATAATAAATTACTTTACAGATTTAACATGATAGCATCCCAAATAAACAAATATTCATTAATTAAAATAATCAATAAATGTAATATAATTAAATTACTTCCCACTCACATCACAGCTCTCCAGCCCCACTGTAGCACTACTTAGTGGCAGTTGCTGTGCGGCCGTGTGCAGCGGACATGCCACTGGTGTGCTGAAGGAAAGCCAAAGGCAGGCCCGTCTGTGTCCGTCTGGCACTGTACCATGCCCAGCACCCGGGACCCTGCCTGTTGGGCACTCCACTGCTATGGCGCTAGCACCCTCCTCACCCTCAACCCTGGGTGCCATGCTGCCTGCCATCCAGCATCACCGAAGAATACCCTTGCACCCTGCGCATGTCGAAACTGCAAACACACCTTCTGCCACATCAGCCCACCAGCGCCACTTGCCGCCCAGCCAACCAACAGCGCACCTGACCGGCTAAACTCCATCCTCCTCAATGTGCCGTCCCTCCACAAATACGCCACAAACATCTTGGACCTACTCAATGCCACCTCTACAGACATCTCCTTCTTCACGGAAATCTAGATCAACTTCTGCCTCGGACCGGCCATCGCCATCCCTGATGGCTACTAAATCAGCCACAAAGACCACTCTGCCCATCAAGGAGGAGGCATTCCATTGTCTACAAAAGCACACTCCGACTGACCACGCACTCTAATGACCCAATGGTGACTATGGTACTCCTCCACTTCCAGATCCGGACCAACCCCAACACCATCCTCTGAGGCACCCTCATCTACAGGCCCCCTGGGCCATGGACCCCCATTCACTGATGCAGTTGTAGACCTTATTGCACCCCAGGCTCTCCCATCCACTGACTGCATCCTACTTGGAGACCTCAAGTTCCATCTGGACAACCCCAGTGACCAGTATACCACTCCCCTCTTGGGGAACCTGGACTCAAGCAGCTAGTCACCGCACCAACCCAAATAGCTGCACAGATGCTCGAGGACTCTCCTAGGCTGACCATCATTGTACACATCATGTCTTCAACATGCTCACCACCATCATTGCCCTCACAGCTGTATCAAGGCCACCTAAGAGCTTCTCATAAACTCCCTCAGCACCACCACTCCAACTATTACAGAGGGTAACACCTCAGCGCAGCAACCTCCACAATTGCATCTCCAACTGCACCAACACCCTGGCACCCCTCAAGAAAAGACGGGACAAACAAGTCTCCAAGAAGGCCAACAGATTCACTCCCGCTCTCCACTAGTCCAGACACACCTGCAGACGTCTCGAGAAGTGATGGAACCACAACATAAATCAACTCCACAACACATTCAACCTTGCACCATGGTGCAAGGGTGCCTGTTTTGTTACATGGCAGCCATTGTGCGCCGGCGTGGAGGAAAAAGACAGGGGCTTATTCATGAGCCTCTTCTGACAGTTTCACCTCGCCAGTGCGTCATTATCTTGGCGTATTTGTAACGTGATTCTTGCACCACATTGCAAGTGGCATATGCGTAACTCTGTGAAGCACTGTGCCACATTATACCTGCATCAAGTGTGATGAATGCAGGGTGAGCATTCCAACAAAGCCTCATAGGAGTGGCGCAGTGAAATCCATCAGATTTCACTGCAACAATTGTAGGATGCAACTGCGTTAGTACCTTAAGCCTGCCTCTTGGCAGGCGTAAGGGTGACACAGTGCCACAGGCATAGGGTATCCCCATGAACTGCTGGAGTTGCATCATGCTTGTGACACAACTGCAGCAAGGCATGAATTCAGCGCTGATAGATAAGTCAGGATTCCAGTCGTATCTGCCATTAATTGCGACATGAAGCACCATACAGTGAATACAGCGCATCCATGCTGTCGCAAGAAGGGCATAGTGAAAAGTGTTGCAATGCAGTTTTGTCGCAGCGATGCAACACTTTTCCTGAATGAGGCCCAGGAATGCGCCCTATCTTATTGATGGAGCACATTCCTGCTCTGTAGTTTTTTTGCAGGGCAGCGCATCAAGATTCGTTACAGAGCTGTCCAGAACCAAAACCAGGTGTTTGCACCATTTTTAAGACCAGCTATTTCCTGGTCTTAAAAAACTGTTTTTTGGGATTTGCACCATACAAGAAATTCCTTATAAATATTGCGAAGTGGGGTTAGTGACAGTTTTTGCAAGGGAACGCCTACCTTGTATCTCATTTTCGTTAACTCCCGCTAACAGAAGTGGCGATCTTAAAAATGGACGTTTTTGCCCGAATACTGCCGCTAACTAAGGTTAGGAGCAACTTGTAAATAGGGCGATAAAAAAAAGCCGCTGTAACATCAAAAAGTTTACGCTACGGCTGCGTTAACTCCTTGTACATATGCCCCAATATTTTTGCAAACCATAATAAACATTTTGATATTTTTTAAATCGATATTACTTACCTTAAATCGATATTCTTGACCATGATATTCTTGCTGTTGATATTTCTGACCCACGATATTAATGTCTCGAGATTTGTGCAACTCGATATATTGTACTCGATATTCTGTCTCTGCACTCCTGAAATCTAAGTGATACCTACGGTGTTGGTCAGAGAGAGCCTCAGACAACATTAAAAAGCTCCTCAGGATATCTCTCACTCCTTTATAGAGGACCAGATACTAGGACGTGGAAGAGAAGAGCACGAGGGTTATTTTGAGGTACAGGGAAGTTCCCTGTCCTTTCCTTTGCCCATTGCTCTCTCAAAGAAAAATCCTCCACAAGTTAACAGGTAGTGAAGAGGGACAGCTGCTCCCTCTTTTGGATCTGTACATTGGATCTCCACTAAGAGGAGATTCCCAAGTCCATGCATCTTTCCTGCTGGCGCATGAAGACAAAGTCTATGGCTGGACTAGTCTGGGAAGAGTACCCAAAATGCAGAAATTGCCCCAAAAGAGTCCTACAGCTTAACTCTTGAAACACACAAACATTGTCTGCAAACTTAGTATAAAGATGGCACCGAAATGTTCACCTGTGATGACAATATTTCTCTACCAGAATTCAGCTTCCCCACAGTGGCAAAAAATAAAGTCTTCTGTGCTTCATTGTTCGGGTATTGACTATCAATATATTTTGCCATATGTTGGACCAGAAAAAGGAAACATTTCTTCCTTGAACAAATGAGCTGGTAACTGCTTAGGAATGGCGTTCAGGATACCCTTACACCAGGAAGATGCTTCCTAAAAGAGGGAAAGAGGGAATGAGCTAAGGTGGCACAATCTGAAACTACAGCTGCAACTCAAAGGAGACCTGTACTTCTCAAGATTGAGGGAGAGTGAAGTGTGGAAGATCTGGGTGTCCCTGTAGAATGCTCCCAAAACCACAGTACCCTTTACAGTAGAGCACTCCTGAAGTCCACTTACATACTTTCCCGGCTTACCCATTAAAGAAAGCCTAGAACCGAGAAGTGTGAGGTGCAGAAAGCATTGCAACTACTTTCTGTGGTTTAAGTCATCCAACCTGATTAGTGAAGAGGTTGCTATGCCATGGAGAAATGTGTCATCAGATAAGACACTGGCCAACTCCTTACCATCATCACTGGAACCTGAGGTGAATTCATTGGTGTTTTTGGTGATGGACTTGTGTCTGAGTTCAAGGAAGATTCAGTTGGCTGTGACAAGTGCAACCTGAGCACAGCCTCTCTACCATGTGCTGGGGAGCTGGCAATGCTGATTAGACTGGGCAAATTCACGAGCAATCAGTGAGGACAACAGCAATGTCAGCTGAACTGTGGAAGAATCCTATCTCTCTCAATGCAATTGGACATGTGAGGGTGCAAACCGCCTGGAGTGGTGTTTACTTTATCAACAATTGGCACATTCGGGCTTGGCTTCCACCGAGACTGCCCAACTACAACACTAGGGCAAATGTTTGGCAAAGTTTTGGCAAGAACACAGGAGGCCAGCCAGAACATTTCAGCATGACACTACCTCAAGAGGGCTATAGGTCCATTTTTGCATTGCGATACACCCTAATGTGCATCCTAAAAACGAAAAACATCCTGCATGTAAACGAGACACTCTTGCACTATGGTGTATATCTTTAAGTCTCAGAAACCTTTATGAAACACTCACACTCATTGAATTATATCATCAGTAATTTTATTTGAGATGCTATCAGTGATGTCATGAGTGAATTAATATGTGAAGTTATAAGCAGTGCATTGCGAGGGTGTAAAATATAGTTAACTCAGGTAACTATAACTGCTGAATTTCTATAGTTTTGTATGAGTGAAATCTGAGCCTAACTATAATGCCCCTGTAACCTTTGTTTTTTTCAGTGAATTTCTAAGGTTTTTTTAATTCTATATCCTATTTATAACGTCCCTGTAACCTTTGTTTTTTTCTGTGAATTTCAATAGTTTTAAAAATTTGATTTCCTAACTGTACCCTGTAACTTTTGAGAGTGGGTATGCGAGTGGCTACATAGGTAGGTAAATGGGTGTGTGAGCCTCTGAGTGGGTGAGTGAGTGTGTGAGTGTTTGAGTGGGTCTGTGAGTGGTTCTGTGAGTATCTCAGTGGGTCTGTGAGTGGTCTGTAAGTGTCTCAGTGGGTCTGGGACTGGCTGCATGATTCTGCGTGGGTCTGTGAATGGTAGCTTGAGTGTCTGAGTGAATCTGTGAGTGGGTGGATAAATGTCTGGGTGGGTCTGTGAGAGCATACAAGAGTCTCTGAGTGGGTCTGAGTGGGTATATAAGTGTCTGAGTGGATCTGTAAGTGGGTGCATGAGTCTCTGAGTGGGTCTGTGAGTGGGTGCATGAGTGTGTGAGTGGGTATGTGAGTCTCTGAGGGGGTCTGTGAGTGTGTGTGTCTCTCAGAGGGTCTATGAGTGGGTGAATGAGTGCTTGAATGGCTCTGTGAGTGGGTACATGAGTGCCTGAATGCATCTGTCAGCAAGTATGTGAGTCTGTGAGTGGGTCTGTGAGTGGGTACGTAAGTGTGTATGTGGATCTGTGAGTCGGTGCGTGAGTGTATGAGTGGGTATGTCAGAGGGTGCACATAAAAAAGTTACCACTGCGCCCTCCTCGGCGACCACTGCGCCCTCCTCGGCCTGGTTGCCCCCACGCTCCCCGCCTGCTCTGCCTGCCTCCTACCTGCTGCCTGCCTGCTGACGCCGATCCGGCGCCCCAGCCGCCGCAGGGCCGCCCGCATAGATTTTCGCGCCGGTTCTTGCCGTGACCCCGCCCCCCCGCCTGCCGATTGGCCCACGCGCTCCCCGCCTCCCAGCGGACCCTCCTTCCCAGCTCCCTTCTTATGACGCCCCCGGAGCGACTGCGCAGCGGACGCGCGCAGCGGGAGCACCGATTGTGCGCCGAAGGTGTGCCAAAGGTAAGCTCGTCTGCGCCCGTCAGCGCCTGGACCGCGCCCAGTGCCAGGACCCCTGGCCCCCGCCGTCACCAGCCCACCCGCCGGACCTACGACACCACCGAACTCAATGCCCTCAACGCCGGCCGACTCCCGGGCTGCTACCGAGCCAACCCGAGACGCACCCACGGACTCTTCTGCTGCAACGCCTGCAAGTTCACCTGCATCCGGACCTGCACCACTCCAGCAGTGCTCAAGACCTCGACGAGCAACAGCAGCAACCACCTGAAGTGCATCCTGCTCAACACCCGCTCCGTCCACAGACACGCCGTCGAGCTCTGGAACCTGCTCGACACAACGTCACCAGACGTCGCCTTCCTCACGGAAACCTGGATGAACGCCTCTTCAGCGCCTGACATAGCCATCGCCATCCCAGACGGCTACAAGATCATCCGAAGGGACCGCATCAACCACACCGGAGGAGGCATCGCCATCGTCCACAGGAACACCATCCGCATCACGACCAACACCGACGACACCCTCGCAACCGCCGAGCACCTGCACTTTCAGGTCCACATCAACCCCAAGACCCCCCTCAGAGGCACCCTCATTTACAGACCCCCGGGACAACGCACACAATTCAGTGAAGACATCGCCGACTTCATCAGCCCGCACGCCCTCTGCTCCGCTGACTACATCCTCCTCGGGGACCTCAACTTCCACGTGGAGAACAACAATGACCGCAACACCACCACCCTGCTGGACAACCTCGCCAACCTGAGACTCAAGCAGCTGGTGACCACCCCCACCCACTACGTCGGACACACACTCGACCCCGTTTTCTCATCCAGCAAGGACATCGCCTTCAGCCACGCCACCGGACTCCACTGGACGGACCACAGCTGCGTCCACTTCAGCTTCGCAAGAACCACGATCCACCACCACCAGCAACAGGCTGCACGCAGGAGCAGGAACAAGATCACAGCCGACCAGCTCGCGACCTCCCTGAGCATTAACCCTCCCACCAGCACAACGAACCCTAGCCAGGCGGCCACCAACCTCACGAATTGGATCAGCGACTGCGCAGACGAGCTCGCCCCCCTGAGGACCCCGCCCAGCAGACCCGGTAGCAAGAAAGCCCCATGGTTCACCGACGAACTCAAGAGCTCCAAGAAGAAATGCCGAGCCCTCGAGAGAACCTGGCGCAGAGACCCAACACCGGACCACATGACTGCCCTCAAGCTCGCCACCCGAAAACACCACCAACTCATCCACGCCACCAAGAAAACTGCATTCAAGGAACGACTGGACAACAACGCACACAACAGCAAGGAACTCTTCAACATCGTCAAAGAGCTCTCCAATCCCAACGCCGGAAACAACGACATCACCCCTTCGCAAGACCTCTGCAACTCCCTCGCCTCCTACTTCCACAACAAGATTGCGGACATACACAACAGCTTCAGCACTCAACTGACGAACACCACGACCGAACCACCGCCCCCCACCCCCACCCTCCGCGCCTGGACTCCGATCAGCACCGAAGACACCGTCCGCACGATGAACTCCATCCACTCCGGATCTCCGACCGACCCCTGCCCTCACCACGTCTTCAACAAGGCCGACGCTGTCATCGCACCCCACCTGCGGGACATCATCAACACCTCCTTCGACACCGCTACCTTCCCGGAGAGCTGGAAGCACGCCAAACTCAGCGCTCTACTCAAGAAGCCATCGGCTGACCCCACCGACCTCAAAAACTACCGCCCCATCTCGCTGCTCCCGTTTACTGCAAAAGTCATCGAGAAGACCGTCAACAAGCAGCTGGCCGCCTTCCTCGAGACGAACGGATCCCTCGACCCCTCGCAGTCTGGCTTCCGGGCCAACCACAGCACCGAGACCGCCCTGATCGCAGTCACGGATGACATCCGAGCGCTGCTCGACAACGGAGAAACAGCGGCCCTCATCCTCCTCGACCTCTCCGCGGCCTTCGACACTGTCTGCCACCGTACCCTGGTACAACGCCTCAGCAACGTCGGAGTCCAGGAGAAGGCACTGGAGTGGATCATCTCCTTCCTCGCCGGAAGGACACAGAGAGTCCGCCTCCCTCCGTTCAGATCTGAAGCCACTGAAGTCATCTGCGGCGTCCCTCAAGGCTCCTCGCTCAGTCCAACCCTCTTCAACATCTACATGAGCCCCCTCGCAGACATCGCACGCCAGCACAACCTCAACATCATCTTCTACGCCGACGACACCCAGCTGATCCTCTCCCTTACCAACGACCCCGCCACCGCCAGAGCCAACCTTCACGAAGGGATGAAAGAGGTAGCCGAATGGATGAAGAACAGCCGCCTGAAACTGAACTCAGATAAGACGGAAGTCCTCATCCTGGGATCCTCACCCGCCGCCTGGGACGACTCCTGGTGGCCCCCCGCCCTAGGCAGCGCACCCAAACCAACAGACCACGCACGCAACCTGGGCTTCATCCTGGACTCCTCCCTCTCCATGACCAGACAAGTCAACGCCGTCTCCTCGTCGTGCTTCAACATCCTGCGCATGCTACGTAAGATCTTCCGGTGGATCCCCACCGAGACCAGGAAGACGGTCACCCAGGCCCTCGTCACCAGCCTTCTGGACTACGGCAACACCCTCTACGCCGGAACCACCGCCAAACTCCAGAAGAGACTCCAGCGGATCCAGAACGGCTCAGCACGACTCATCCTGGACATCCCCCGTCGCAGCCACATCTCCGGACACCTGAGAGACCTGCACTGGCCCCCGGTCAACAAGAGAATCACCTTCCGTCTCCTCACCCACGCACACAAAGCCCTACACAGCCAAGGCCCAGGATACCTCAACAGCCGCCTCAACTTCTACGCTCCCAAACGCCAGCTTCGATCGACCAGCCACGCCCTCGCCGCCGTCCCCCGCATCCGAAGAGCCACCACAGGGGGACGGTCCTTCTCCTACCTCGCCGCCAAGACTTGGAACTCCCTCCCCACCCACCTCCGCCTGACCCAGGACCACCTCGCCTTCAGGAAGCAACTCAAGACCTGGATGTTCGAGCAGTAGCAGATCCACCTCCCCCAGCGCCTTGAGACCCTCTGGGTAAGTAGTGCGCTATATAAATGCGATGATTGATTGATAAAAAAGTTGGGGGTACGTGTGAGCACGTCCTTGCGCCAGCTTGCCTGCAGTCCACTACTCTCTGCTGCCTTTTGTGCTCCACAGCTTTTTTCCTCTTGTTTATGCCTTTTCTCTGCTTGCTCCTGACCTGTATGTTGCCTCTTTTTGCTCACTCTGCCCATTATTTTGCATTTTTCTGCTTGCTCCTGACCTTTATTTGGCCTCTTTCTGCTAGTTTCTGACCTTTATTCTGCCTGTTTCTGATCTTTGTTCTGCTTCCTTCCAACCTTTATTCCGTCTCTTTCGGCTCCCTTCTGACCTCAATGTTGCCTCTTACTTCTCGTTTCTCACACTTATTTTGCCTCTTTCTGCTGGTTTCTCACCTTTATTCTGCCTCTTTCTGCTTGTTTCTGACCATTATTCTGCATTGTCCTGCTTCCTTCTAACCTTTATTCTGCCTCTTGCTGCTTGTTTTTTACTTCTATTTTGCCTCTTTCTGCTTGTTTCTGACCTTTTTTCTGCCTCTTTCTGCTCATTCCTCACCTTTATTTTGCCTCTCTCTGTTCGTTCATGACCTTTATTTTGCCTCTTTCGCCATGTTTCTTCCCTGTATTTTTCCTCTTTCTGCTAGTTTCTCACCTTTATTTTGCCTCTCGGTGCTGGTTTCTGACCTCAATTTTGCCGATTACTGCTCATTTCTCACCTTCGTTTTTGCCTCTTGCTGCTCATTTCTGACCTTTATTCTGCCTCTTTCTGCTTGTTTATCACCTTTACTTTGCCTCTTCCTGTTAGTTTATGAATTTTATTCTGCCTTTTTCTGTTCGCTTTTGAGCTTTATTCTGCCTTTTTCTGCTTCCTTCTAACCTTTATTTTGTCTCTTGCTGCTTGTTTCTGACCTCTATTTTGCCTCTTTCTGCTTGTTTTGACCTTTATTTTGCTTTTTTGTTCATTTCTGCCCTTTATTCTGTCTCTTTCTGTTCCCTTCAGATTTTTATTCTGCCTCTTTCTGCTCATTTCTCACCTCAATTTAGCCTTTTTCTGTTTGTTCCTGACCTTTATTTTGCCTCTTTCTCCTTGTTCCTCACCTGTCTTTTGCCTCTTTCTGCTCGTTGCTAAACTTTATTTTTCCTCTTTATGCTACTTTCTCACCTTTATTTTGACTCTTGGTGTTGGTTTCTGACCTCGATTTTGACTCTTACTGCTTATTTTTCACCTTTATTTTCCCTTTTGTTTCTTGTTTCTCACCTTTATTCTGCCTCTTTCTGCTCGTTTCTCACTTTTACTTTGCCTCTTCTTGTTAGTTTCTGACCTTTAGTCTGCCTTTTTCTGTTCACTTTTGTTTTATTCTACATTTTTCTGCTTTCTTCTACCCTTTACTCTGCCTCTGTCTGCTAGTTTCTGACCATTATTTTGCCTCTTTCTGCTCTTTGACCAGGCGGGGGGAGCACCAAAGCCCCCATGGTCCCAAGCCGGCAGAGAAGGACACAGCCATTGGATTTCACACATTGCTTTCCCACACGTTAGCCTATGGTTGTGTCCGAGTTGAACACCCACTACGTGGTCAACTTCTGCCGTGGACGTTTGATTACAAATGTCCCAACAGCGAAATCATCATCCTCATCATTAGTCTTTATTGGATAATTTATAATCATAAAAGACACATAACATACATAAAAGTGTCATAAAAAATGGTAAATAGAATAGCCTTTAAAACTAGCAATGCATGCTATAACTAACAAAATATAAAACTGATCTTTATCGAATTCTGACAAAAAATAATTTTTAAGCTAAAATCAATACATTCTAATATCTATTTTAAACTATTTGGTACCATAATCAAAATCTATCTGAATCCTCCACAGCCAGCATTTTTTTTTCTCAGAACCCATGCCCAGTTCAGAAATTTTGCTATAGCAATAACTATATCTGGACGGGTATTCGTTACTAAGATGAGCATGGCTGTCCTACAGGATCTCGTGCCCAGATTAATGCACATTGGTTTCAGCCACCTGCGACGATGATCCTGATACACCGGGCATTCAAAAAGCAGGTGCGTTATTGACTCTTCCCTATTGCAGCAAAAGGGGCAATCAGTCGTTAAAATCCTGTCCCATTTAGCTGCAAATGATCTTATTGGAAGGGTGCCCACACGGAATTGGTGGTAGAGTTTTCTATCACTGGTTCTAGGGCGGTCAGAGATCTTAAAAACCTATTTTACGCTAGAACAAGGGGAGTTAGATTTTCGAACCCCCAAAGCTCAGTGCCATAGACCATGGATGATCTTATTTTCCCATTGTAAATAGCTATGGCTGGCCCTATAGGTTTAGTGAAAGACATCCTGTGTTCCTTCAATAGAGCTCCCGATGCTGATTATGTCTAAGGACTAAAAGCTCGATTTGGGACGCCCAGTTCATCTTCCTACTCATGATTGCCCCTAGATAAGTAATTATGTTGGTTTGCTCTAGGGGTACATTATCCAACGGCGAGATCAGGCACCTGCCATTTTACAAGGTCAAATAGTGTGTTTGTGACTGTTAAGTGCATCACCACCATTGAAAATGGTGGCCAGTTGTTTACGTATTCAATCTTTGGAGGACACACATATTGAAAAACAAATTATATGTAGTGTGTTACTGTGGTTAAATGCAATCGTTGTGAGGTGTTGTTTACACCTCTGTTAATGTTATTTCTGATAAAAAATAAATAGAAAAATAATGTGTAAATAGTTCATTCATTAGAAATGTACTATTTACACATTTTTTCATATTTAAAATATTGACAGCTAAAATTGACATTTGTGAAGTAGAAGTTTAAAAAACGAATGTTAGATTTATATATGTTGTGAAACCATATATATGTTGAGCACAACATGACAGTGGTGTTAATATTCAAAAATAAATATATGGAAAATGTTTTAAAATGTTCTATTTTTTTTCAATGAAGACATTTGAACCCTGGAAGAGTAAGGAAATGACAGCTGCAAGCGCACCGCCCATTTGCAGACATTGTCACCATGGAAGAACGGGATATTATCAAAAAGTGCATATTGAATCGGCAAACTATACTGGATGTTTGTCATCAGCTGGAGCCAGATCTTCTGCCTCACAACAGAAATCCCTCATCTATTACTCAAATTGTCAAACTCATGGCAGTACTTCATTTTGTGGACATAGGATCATTCCAATATACTGTGACAGGATCTGATGGAATGTCACAAACGACTAGCAGAGATGAGCTACAAGAAGTTCTTCAGTCAATGATGAGACACATCAATCGCTTCATCCAGTTTCCACAACATAAGGATTTTGTGAATCTGAACGGTGATTTATATGGTTTAAGTCACCCACCATATTTGGTTGGAGCAATTGATGGCATACATTTTGCCTTAGTGACACCATATGCCAGGGAACAAGTCTACTGGAATCGTACGTCCTTCCATTCAATGATATATAGCATTAGCCATCATATAAATAGTGCAGAGTCAATTTTAAAAAAATCACTTAGATTCAGCATACAAATTTACATACCGTACAATTTTGAAGTCAACAAATTTTGCTTTGGGATACACATGACATCAATTCTATAGAATAACAAGGATAGGGCAACATAGAAATGTCAACATTACAACATTTCTGAACTTAGCATGGGCTATTGATTGACAAATACATGACACCTTACCATATGTGGAAATGTTGTAGAAAAAAAGAGAATGAGCAAGATAGCATAGCAATCTTATTTTCACAAAACAAAAACAAGGCATTGTGGGTAGTTGTAGTCATTTCAATTATATATTAACAACACTTGCAATATTGAAAGTTAATTATACCTATTGAAGAAATACAGTTAAAAAAGACATACATTTACTATATAGGACACATATACGTGCCTGCACGCCGCATCCGCTCCTCTGAGGCAATCTTGCTGACCTGCACACGCTTTAATAATACTACCTTGGACAGTTGGGCTTTTTCAGTTCTTTCATCACAGATCTGGAAAGGATTACCGGAAGGTTTGACAAGAGAAACCGCTCTCCTTCCATTTCGTAAGAGGCTGAAAGCCTTTTTATTCGAACAAGCTTTTGGACGAGATTGACTTTCTCATCTTAACAATATCTGTTACATAATTGTATCATAACGCGTAGAATAAGCGCCAGGAGACCTGTGGTATTTGTGCACTATAGAAGTGTTATTACCATAACATAACATATATGAAATATGTTATTTGTTGTAAAAGCACTTACAAGAACCATTACATCATGGGAAATCTAATGGAGGTTGATAACTGTAATCTTAAAAAAGAGATAATACATTGAAACGCACAAGCAAGATAAATAATAGATTGATACAAATACATGTAGGTTTCTATGTTTGCAAAAGTGCAAAACACATTAGGAACAGCTAAATGAAAAGTAATAAGGACATTTAGGTTTAGTGACCCATCCAACAGTCTAACTTACCAGTCTCCACTCCACCAGGTTATCCCATCAAGCATTCAGGATGTAGGATCTACAAGACTTTCTCCTTCCGGGGAAAAAGTTGTAAGGGGGCCCTGGAAGAATCACCATCTAGTCCCCCAGGTGACGCTTGGAGGCAGGGAATGCACACACCCCATCAGGTCATTCCACCTTTGCCTAATTTCCCCCTGTGTGTGAAGGTTGTTTGCTACAGCATTCACTCTGTCAACTATTCTGGCCCAAATGTGCCTGTTTTTTGTGCTATAGTTGCCATTTGTACTTGGGCTCCAAACAATTGTGGCTCTACTCTAATGATTTCATCAACCATGACTGACAATTAACCCTCAGTAAAATGGGGATTTTTCTTCCCTGCCATTCTGAGATTATGAAATGAAATAACTTAAATAACCCACATAATCCTAAAGAAAAAGAGGTAAATAAACAAGAATGAGAGAGCAAAAATGAGAAGACAAAAAACTAAATTCAGTGGTAAAGTGCTCTGCTACAAAGTTCTGCTGTGCTGGAATGGCAAATGATCTTTGTCAGAAATGGAGTGTTTTAAAGTGTGTTATGCTGGTGTTAACAATTAGCCAAAAGACATCAAGTGTGTGATGCTAACATCCATCCACAGCCATAGGAATAGTCCAATGCTGACCACGATCCATGATATATTCACTTCTTCAGCAAACCATCTCTAGAAGATCACTAGCACAGCTGTGAAATCGAAATATACTTAGCAAAACCCCGTCACCCTGAAGGCAATGGAGTACTATGCCAGCACTGAAGTCCACCGCATCGGCAGTGGTGAGCCCCATACGTGGTGGTGAACACTCTGTCAACGCAAACGGAGTCAGCCAGCATACATCTAAATAGGCAGGCGGACCTACGTTAGCTTTATGGAGTACTGGGAACCGCTGTTGTGGATTAATAACAGTAGTATCGCCAAAATCTAAATCAGGCCCTAAGTTTCCTAAAGACTGTCCATTTTTGCTCAAGACTTTGGTGGAAGGGCAAGAAATGGAAAAAACTCTGAAAGTGAACAGGTCTGTTGAAACTGTGATTAAGCAAGTGGTTACAGAGGAAGTGCCAGGATTACCAAAGGGCAAGAAAGGGGTAACAACGGCTACTCTTGGTTACTTATCATTTTCACAAGTGAAACTGAACCATGTTACCTGAAGACTTAAATCCAGAGGTGACACTAATTAAGAACATGCCTTAAAATGATCTGTCTGAAAAAGAAGGTTGGTTTGTCCCCCACAAATGATGAATGGTTAAATCAATTAACTTTTGTCTCAAAGTATGCAAATGATGTGAGTCTCTACAAAGATATCTAGAAAAAATGTTTATTTCTACATTTGTATATGTTTGTGAGGTGTTTGTTTTTTTAAGTTGCGTCTTCTCTTGTTTTGTCTTGTTCTCTTACTTTTGTTTGTATAATAATTATATTCCCTCATATTTGCTAACCATGGGGTGACTAAGAAAAATGGGTTTTCTTGCTTTTTGACCTTAGTCTATGCATATGCAGGACTGGTGTTTTTTGACCCAATTGCATGTATCACCATTCAGATGTAATATCTTGGCCAGCATAAAAAGCAGGAGCGTGGCCAGGCGCTGTAAGATGGCAGATGGGCAGTTCCACCGGGGAGAGTAACAAACCGGTAACACCCGCCACCATCTGCGCATCCAAGGGTCCACGTGTGGGGGCACTATGACCAGAAGAGGCGGAATACTCAATTGAACGGAATATTATTCATTTTGATGCCCCGCAACATCGGCTCTTGACCGTGAGTCCCACATGGTCCGCGGGGCCTTCAATGTGGCCTGAAACTGCAGTGGATCACCTCTACGCTGCTTTGGTCTTAGCAGAGCGGCACTGATACTGGTGACTGGGCTTGTGCGACCTTGACACCCCTGGTGCTGGAGGTGAAGGTGCCCACGTCACTGGTGCTCCTGTGATAGCCTTGGTAGTGACTGTGGCATGGGACTGGGGTGAAGTGGCAGAGCCTGGGAGGCCCGGATCAGACAGCGGGACTCGACAATAAGTGCAATGAGTAGGGGTGGATTTTGGCGGTCTGTACAGTACCCCCTTTTCTGGGCCCCCACCTCCTATGGCCAGTGATTTGTCTAGACCACGGCCGCCTAGGGCAACGTGCCTAGGGGGTTGGGCCCAGATCAACCAGGAGGCCTGCGCAGTCACAGAACAGGCTATTTGAAGGGTCCAGGCTCTTTCCCTCAATGCGCTTTCCTGCACTGTCCAGGAAGCATGCATGCACCTGAGAACTGTCAGAATAAGAGGGTGCCAAGATGGGCCTCCTGCTAATACGCAGACTGGGCCCTGCGGGCCAGAAGGAGTTTCATGCCTTGTGCCCCCACGTAAAGTGATAACTGGGGCACCTGGCTGGTCGCACTGTGGGTCAACCGTACGGATCTGCACTGGCCTCTTACGACCGGACTCCCCATGGGCAGTAGATGAGACACCCCCTCCTCCCCCATTCAACAATTTTGATAAAGTTGTGTAGGGGAACAATTCTGGAGCCTATCGGGCTCTTCTGAGATACAAGGCCCAGTGTCCCCTGCCATGCTTTCGCCTGTTGCATGCTACCAAAGTGGTGACCCATCCCTGAGACGGGGCAGAACTCTGTTGCATTGGTGGAGTGGATGTGTCCTGTGCCTAAATTGACTTGGTGGACTGCCATGGTTTACTCTTTGGATGCTCCCCCTCGCCCCCTTACTGTGGACGTTTGAAGAGCCTACTGCAATACATCACAAGATAATGCTTTTAGATGTCTCTTGCATTTTCTTGCTGTAGATGCAGAAGCTCTCCACAAACATGAAAGCAATATTGGAAATGTTATACTTAGCTGTTCAGTAAATTCGCAACATTTCACTTCATATTGAATGCCAGCAATGGTCTCTCTTCTCGCTTTTGCCATGGACTTTTTTTGCTCTGTCCCTGCTCTTCTGTACTTTTATCCATGCCTGAAGTCCCATGTTCGGCGCTCATTAATGGCTCAGGTCAGACCTCTGCAGTTCCTTTAGTAGGTTCTTCCTGCAGACTAGGCATTTTATCTTAAAGCTGCATCAAAGAAAGATTGCAGGCTACTTTCCTCAGGGCTTATGACTGATGTTCCACATTGACAAAAACTTTGGTGCATATCCTCCAAATACACAAGTTGTGTGTAAGCTGTAGGGTGTGAAATGTTCTGTTCTTTTTGCTGGTAGACTTGAAATGGGACTGAAGTTTTGTAACTGAAACAAGGATTTCCTTTTCATGCAGATTTTGATTCACTCATGCCAACTCCAGAATCTAAACTTGCATCATTGCTACCTTTCTTACCTGCTCTTTAAAGATCAGTATACGAATGTCTAATGTGTGCATTTTACCTCCCATTTAGAGACGCAAATCAAGCCTGTGGATGTGGCATAGGCTTACCACCAGATAGCACCATCAGTACTTTCTCAGTTCGGAGCTGCACGTCACCATTCATCTGAACCAGAGAGGCATTGTTATGGCATGGGGGGATGGACATTGATTCAGAGGCATTTTGTGGACTCCACTCCATTCCTTCCGCAGCATGTAAATCTTGCTGTGAGATTGTTTGTGAAATTAAGCATGGTGGTGGTAACAGCTGCTAGGAATGTGGAAGAAGTTGAGTGTTGTTATTGAGCTTGAGAATTAGAAAGTTCAGCTTGAAGCCCTTCAATTTTAAACTGCTGATCAGCAGGATCATGCAACTGCTGGCTGAGATATGGGTGATCCGATAATTTCACGTAACGATCTGGAATAACTTGTGTTGGCAACACATTTCTGTAAATACAGTTGGTGGCTTGACCAACTGAATTATAGCACATTAACTGACCTGGATGGGGAAAAGATGAAATCTTTCAAGATGATCAGCTAATCTGGATATTATACATTCAGCAGGTCTGCGGTCCAAATTGTGCTCTTTTTCTGGAGCAGAAGGCATGAGGTAAATTTGTTCCTATACAGTTGCTTGCTTCCTGCAATAACGTGATTCACAGATTCCTGCACTTCCTTATCTTGTTCTTCCAATAAATGATGAGGGCTTATTACAGAATTATAGTTTCTCCTGTAGTCCTGTTTCATGTGCAACTCATAACCATCTGCTGCTTCTACCACTTTTCGGCACTGCAAAGGATATATTTCTACGGACTTATGGTAGACTTTTCTTAAAGTACCAGCAGGAGTGACATTATCAAAAGAGAATCTACTCACTCTTGCCTCTTGATGTGGAAGCAACTCCCCTCAAGAGCTAAAGTCCCAGGTGGTATTGTATGAAGGTTGAAGCATAGGCATGTGCAGATCAGCTTCACAACTCGAAGACACCATTTTCATATGACACTGCGGATTAAATTAAGGTGTGACATGGAAATTGTCTGATCCATTTTGGAACTGTCGAGTGCTGTGGAAAGCTTAGGTTTCCTATGATTCTGACATGGCTTCAAAAACCTTCTCCTGCAATAGTACAACAGAAGGCACTGCAAAACAAAAGTAGGAAGGCCATTCCTCCCAGAATGGCAGAACAAACATGATGTGGTAGGAAGCAATGTCTTGGGTGACCAATGCACACTCATGGCAGTCACAGGGGTAAGTTCATATCATGTGATATTCCCTGTACCAATGCTCTCAAATCTTTGTATATTAGAAAGGCTGCCCACTTCCTAGGGAGAACTGGCCACCCTTAGCAAAGCAGCCAGATCCTTGTAGGTAGAATTCCCGGGCAGGTTCAGAGCTCTTCTCTAAAAGAGAATTTGAGGTTGGATCCTGGAGCCTTGATATTCTGAGACAATCTGAACAGCATATTTATATGCCATGAATGTGGCAGAGTGCTCTGTGAGGAGGCCAAGACTCAGAGAAGAGAAAACAGGTCATCTAAATGGCCTCCGTGGTGCAGAATTAGGCACATAAGCATGCTTAGAAGCGGTGTCGATCAACTGACTGCCCAATTTATACTGGAACTTGATCAACATGCTGTCATCTCCTCCAGAGTTCCCAGTGGTGATTGAAACTAAGCTGGTAAAGATCTCAATGGAGACTTCAAATATTGTCTGATGAGTGCTGGCACCTCTAACCTGAAGCTTCAATCTCACCTCTTGCAATGGTGCTATGGCAGCGGTGGACTGCTGCTACCACTCTGCAGGCTCTTGGTCACTGCCTTCCAAATGTGCATCCCAGCAGGCAGAGGAGTAGTGTTGCCGCTGCCCTGCTCATGACTTCCGGCCGGTGCAGCGCTACTACGGATGATCAGGGCAAGCACGCAGGGCATTGCTGCAGCCACACCGCATCAGAGGCTGGTGTCTGGCCCCAGCGCTTTGTGCTCCTGCCATCTGCTGTACCATGCTGCTTGGACTTCAGTGGTGTCTGTGCTGCCTGCAGCCCACACTTTCTATTCTTCTGGGCTCTAGCATGCTGTCTGGATGCCCTGTCTTGCTCCCCCTGTCAGGGGTCATGGACAGTGCTGCATTATTCCAGCCCTGAGCAGGAGTACATTTATAACTGTTTTGGAGCATTTTTCAGTGTAGTAACTCTAGAAGTGAAGTTTGTGACTAGGAAGGTGCTTACTCTTTTGTGGGTGGGTGCGTGTCCCTCACTGTACCCCTCCCTTGCCCTCCTTTAGAGTTTCCTTACTCCTACCAAAACTGCTCTCCTTTAGTCTTAAGTATACCTCAAATACATATACCCATGTGTGCAGCGATCTCCTCAGTCATGGTGGGGATCTCTGCACATAAAAGATAGGCTTTGAGGAGACATCTGCACATAGGTTTGTGAATCGCAAGTAAGTTAATATTACTATTATAGTACCTTTTAACATACTACAAAATGCCATTTGTGAATAGGTTCCAAACTGCACCTGTTTAAAGTATTAGTGTGTTTATCTAATGATGTTATACTTATGATGGTAGTTATAAAGATTTTAATCAGTCACAATGAAATAAATCACTGCTACAATTAGTGTATGGGTGATATTTCCATAGGAGTAGTAAGAAGGTGTTCAATCATTAGGGAATGTCTGGCCCTTGCAGCGTAGCCCATTTAATTTGGAGGCAAATATGGGAGGACAAGTAGAAACCAGAGCATGGACTATTTCAATAAAAAAGGCCTAAATGGGACAATATCTGTATTTCCTGTCTCTAAATGGCAAAACATGGGCATAAAAAAAGCGAGAACACTGCTCCATGGTTGCACAAAAGCTACTACAGTATGATGCACAGTAATTGAAGTGCTAGTTTGGAAAAAGCATGAAGATAGGCGGTGGTGCAGCACAACCTTGTCTACCCTTGCCACATCACAAATATGTCATAACTTTGTAACAGATAACTTAAAATAAGAGTTGCACTTGACATTCTAACTTAAGTGCATTTACTGTAGGACTGGTGACTTTACATAGACTATTACATGAGATATTACATGAGATCTTAATAAGCCATTCTTACTTAGTAGATACGTACTCACTATAAAGATAACATTTTACTTTCATAATTAATGTATTGAATGACATTTACTGTTTATATAGCCTAATAGAAACCATCCTCATATATGTAGAATGTGATTACTCTAGAAAGGACAAATAGTTTCTGTAATGTGTGCATTAATGTTTCATATATTTCATTTAGATATCATTCTTAGCCATACTTACACATGATTATCCAAAGGATTTACTGTCTGTCATATGTAATCTGAATCTGATGTACTAGTATTTTATATTTACTTGTCTTTTAAAGTTACATACGCATATTAAATTTGCACTCTTGCTAATACTTTAAGTTGACATTTGAGACCCATAATTCTTCATGCTGCATAGATTCTGTTTTTCAAATTCTGCAAACATGGCATTTCTTGCAGGTATTCACACACATTGTTAGTTGAAGAATAGATACATTACTGTACTAGTGATAGAGAGAAAGAGCCCTAGAAGCAGACCTTGACAAAAAACATGGAGAGCCAGAGCTTTAACTGAAAGGCCTATTCAGCAATCTTACAACCTGGCCTGTGTGTGAGAAAATGATGTTTCCATGTCTTGCGTGGGATACTCTGTAATTGTTCAGTCTACAACATGAAAAGTGGAGATAGACAATAGACCTTGCAAAGGGGTGTTACCAAAGAAGACTCTTGTATGTTATAACTTAGTGTTTACACTCTTGGAGATCAGAGTCCCTGTTAGATTCCTTTCAGATCCCTTCAGGTTCCCTTACCAACCTTTCCCCTGGACGTTGAGAAGTTTAGACCTCTATGCTTTTCTTGATTCTTTGCTGAGTATGGCTTAGACTAACACTTAATTACCTGACTGAAGAAAACTCATGACCAAGCTTCTGAAATGCTGACACCTTTCTACTTATGTTTTCATTGTCTAGTTCTATTTTCCTTTACGGATATTCTAGATTTCTTAGATCCTTTAGATTTTTAGAACCATCCTTTTTGCTGGGACTTTACTTTAGGTGATTTAGATTTACCCAAGTATGGACAACCAAACCTGAGACTCTTCTCTGAGTATCAGACACTCTTACTGATCTTTTGTAATGCTGTGACTGAACTTCTTGTTTGCCTGCTAATGGTTCACCTCAATTTCTTCCTTTTATTGGGCCTTCCTGTTGTTATTCTGTACCTTTATAGCATGGTGTTAAGAGTCGCATATCTTAACTTGATTCTAAATTTGTACATTTCTAAATTTGTAATAAACCTTCTTCACCCTGGCTACTGGTTCCTGGTCTTTATTGTGTAGCCAAATTAATTGAATTTGATTGATGTCAATTTTGACTCCCATCACCTCTCAGACTGAAAATAAAATGTCCATTGGAGGAACAGTGGTAAGCGAGTGGGCCCAGAAAAAGCTATATCAGCAGCAATGTGTGATGCAATTCATCACTTCCTTTCAAACTGCCTATTTGTATTTAATACTTAGAGACATTCTAAGGCATGGGCTATGTGGGAACTTTCTCAGTGCCCCCAAAATGTTATGGGTCCACCTGCTAAAGGTATTACTCTCTCTGTTACTCTTTCTTAGTATCTCTCCCACTCTCTACCTACATCTATGACTGACTTTCTCTTTCTTTACCCATCCCAATGGGTTGTATGACTTAATCACTACTGCCTGAACCCCGACTGCCTGAACCACGACCTCCTTAACCACGAAATTTTAAACAACAATCTTTTAATTACAACTACTTTTTATCTAACGACTTTGTGTACAACGAAAATCCTTTATTTATTCATTATTTGTGGGGGGAAAACCCCCCACACCCCCAAAACTCCCTTAATAAAGTTTTGCTTGAAGTGAAAGTGTTTATACGTTAATTTAAATACAAATGTTAAACAACTCATTTTATAAATTATACTCCAAAATATAATTATATGTTTTTAAAATAACATTCAGTTAAAGATATGACCTACCTTTGAATTTTTTTGAATTTCACGTTTGCTTTACCCAAGGTCGTACAACCGATTACGCCAACCAGGGTGCATTCTAAGCGATGCCAATGTTAACTTTTTTTTCTAAACCTATTGCGTTAGATAATTGATTGTGATTGGGCAGAGATGAGTGATGTATCACTCTAACAAAGCCCAATCGTAGTGAGCGTAAGGGGATGGTAGGCGAAAGACATCATTGACAAGTGTTGAGGGCGTCAAGTCGTGGTTCCGCCCGTCGTGGTTCCGTCCGTCGATGTTGAGCAGTCTTCGTTGTTCTTTCCTCGGTGTTCAGGTGAGTCATTGATCAAACATCGTGGTTTAGGATGTTTCCCATCCCAATGGCATCACTCTGTAACGTTATACCCTGCTTTCCCAATCAAACGGATCGCTTGTTCTGTCATCTATCTCCATCTACCAGACTTCATCCAGTTTACCTCTCTACTTCTCTATCTAAGTTTATACAACTTTCTCTTCACCTCACTTACCTAGCATCTATATCTATTCCTGCCCCATTTTTCTACTCCACCTTTCTCAGTGTTACCTCTGTCTCTCTTCCTCAATAATCATTGAATCCCCACCCTTGTCTCTAAGTCTCTTTTCTACCTACCCCTCTATGATTATCATCATGTTACCCCTACCACTCTCAAACTATCTTTCACAGCTTCACCTAACTTTATCCCATACCTTCCTTCACTCAATATTTTCTCATCACCTCTCACTTTTTCTCCCACCTACTTACTCTCCGTGTCTATGTACCTCACTATTTTTTTCACAATTCATTTGCAGCCACTTCTATCTGATTTTTTCCATCTATCTTTGCTCCCTCTACCATACTGCGTACTCTTTTTTGCCACTTGTCTTACTATAACTCTATCTGTTTTTCTAACTCTTGTACTCTATGTATCATTACCTTCTCCGGTCTACCTCTCTTACTCATTAATCTTGAGAGCTATTTCTCTGTTTCAGCTCATCCTTTCTACCTATGCATCCCTCCACCTCATCTGTCTCTACCTCACCCCTTTCATTGACTCACCCTCTCACTCTACTCCTGTATCAACCTCATTAATTTTTCTACCTTACCAATCCCCCGACCTTGATACCTTTCACTCTTCTTTCTCATTGCTTCACTCCACTCTGTACATCACTTGTCTTTATGAACTTCTCTTCTGATTTTCAACCACTCTCTATTTTGCATTTAACAATACTTCCACAAATTCAAGCCTTTGTCTGCTTTTTTCTCAACCTTTAACTCACCCCTCCTTCCGCCATGCTTCTTTCTCTCTCACATTATTCTGTTTATGCTAGCTGCCTCTGTACCTCTACACTTTCTTCTCCCTTTCTCTAACTCTCTATAAACCTGCTTGAAAACCTTAGCCATCACTTTCCTTCTCTTAATTGTGTCTTTCTTTGTGGCTATCTAACCTTTCTCTCTTTACCTTATGTCTCTCCTTATCTCATATGTCTCTTCATATCTTCTCTATATTTACCATCCTTATTCCTCTGTTATGCTATGTCATGTGTATATTTATAGTGCGCAACTCTTCCCTGAGTGTATCCTGTTGCTGAGGCAGAAGCTGTACGGGCCGAGCAAGTGCCAGGTCTAGGTGAAGAGCCTGGTCAGCAGTTTCATACTGAGTTCAAGAAATGAGGAAGAGGTTCTGATGTGGAGGGGCCCGTCGTTCCAGACTTTAGGAGCAAGATAGAAGTCACATCCACCATATCTGGTTCTATGTAAGCGAGGGTAAGCGAGTAGGAATCTGGCTGAATAGGGGTGTCTGGTAAGTTTATGGAAGCTTATGACGTTTTTAAGGTTATGGTTCCAATGTTGTGAAAGGCTTTGCAGAGTTTGAATAGTGCTCAATTGTCGATTAGGAGCCGGTGGAGCTTTATGTACTGGGGTGATGTGAGTACGGGGTGGGAGGTTGAGGGTGAGTCTGGAAGATAAGTGTTGTGTGTTCTGGAGCCTTCTGACCAGTTGAGCATTGATTTCAGCAGATAGTGCATTTGACTATTTACTAGTTATGATGGCCTGGGTGATAGTTCGGCGAGTCTTGGTGGGGAGCCATTTGAAGATCTCCTTCTGTGGAACCAGAAAACAGAGACTATATTCACTTGGCTGGTCATGGTGTGTTGGTTGTCAATTACTATTCTGAGGATTTTTTGTGGGATACTGGGTGGCATGTGGGTCTGCATTTGGCTGGCTACCAGGTAGAGTCCCAGAGCAAGGTGTCTGTGCTGAAGATTACAAACTCTGTCATGTCTGTGTTGAGTTTGAGGCAGTTGTTTTTCACGCATCTGGCAACTTCTGTCATGCAAGCAGAGAAATTGCTCCGGGTGTTTGGCTCCTTGACAAAGAGGAAGAGTATGACCTGGGTTTTGTCAGAACAGGATATGATGTTGATTCCATGGGCATGTATATTGCTCTTCAGTGGGGTAATGGAGGTGTAAAACAGAGTGGGACTGACTGTGGTTCCTTATGGAACTATGCAGGTGAGGTGTCAGTGTCCAAAATGAAAGGCACCAGGCTGATCGACAGAGTGCAGCCTGTTAGTAATGAGCAAATCCATTGAAGTGCATGGCCTTGGATGCTGTGCTCATGCAGATGTTGGAAAACAATGGGGTGGGAGACGGTGTCAAAGGCTTCAGAAAGATTCAATAGGATCAGTGCTGAGGTGTCACCTATGCCATGATCATTAGAATGTCCTCCATGGTGAGGATGAGGGTGGTCTCTGCACTTTTGTTGAGCATGAGTCCCGATTGCATGGTGTTGAGGACCCAGTTGTCAGTGAAGTGGGTGGGTAGGTGTTTATCATCTTTTCCATGACTTTTGCCAGAAAGGGTAGCAGGGAGGTAGGCAGGTAGTTGGCTAGCATCTTTGGGTCTGCTGTTGGTTTCTTGAGTATGGGGAGTACTGTGTCATATTCCAGGAATTAGTGTAGGTGGCTTTGATGATTAAGTCATTTAGGATTGGGGTGAAAATGCCATGAGGGCGGGGGACCAAAGGTGCTCCAGAGTGTATACAAGGCATGGTCAATGTGGTTTCTTTTTTTTTATTGTCTTTTCTGGATTTTTAAATTAACAACAAGCAAAATACGTATACATATCATCCAAGGGGGGAAAGAAAAAAGAGACATAAGTACATCACCAAGACATGGTAAGTAGACAGCATTGCTGTATCCATCAATCATCCCACGTATGAGTGAGTATAAAGGCCCTAAACCTTTCTGTCCAGGAACACATGTGGGCATGCCTCACAGGATACAAAATAAACCAGTGTATACAATGGGGGGTATCACTCGGTGGTATTTTGTTCAATGGATTGGAGGTAAGCACAAAAGGGTAGCCAAATATCCTAAGAGTGTGAGGTACGGGGCTGAAGTAGTGCATAGTCTTTTCGCACTTTCTCACATCTGCTCATGCTCCTGAGCCAGTCCGAGGGAGTGGGTGGGTGCTTCTCTTGTGTAGTGCAATTTCCCGCTTACCCAGTAGTAATGCCAAGAAGACCAGGCGGCTGATGGAGCGAGGTATATTTTGAGTATAGCCTAAAAGTGCTACTAGAGGCTCAGTAACTAGCTCAGCATCTGTCATTGCAGAGATATGTTCAAACACTGCTATCCAATATGTGCACGCTACCAGGCATTTCCAGGTGAGGTGTGCAAAGCCTGCTCTTGCGGTCTGACACTCCAAGCAGTTATCTGATCTAGTCTGACCAAATTTGGTAATATCAAGTGGCAATAGGTAGTAACGGTGTAGTAATTTAAAATGCAATATTTTATGGTGCTGGCTGATAGATATACGCTGAGTTTGTGTACAACAGTACTCCTACATCTTTCCCGTTATCATTATTCCCAGCTTCGTCACCCAGATCCCTGCCCCCGTGCAGTGGTGCCAGGTTTCAGAGCATTGCAGGCTCATCACAGCCTGGAAGTCATGCGGTCTCCCCCTGCATTCTTAATTGATAGTGTTAAAGGAGAGAAGCCCTTGGGGAGTGGGTATAAAGGTATAAGCAATCTCAACGTGTTCCGGAGCTGCTGGAAAATGAAATGGTCCATGTACGATATGTCCCCTGGCCACTGGCCTTCGACCAGAGGTGTGATATGCCCATCTGGGAATAGATCCCCCATGGTGCAAAGATTATACCGTTGTAGCATACGTTGCACTAGCTTCTCCCGAGTGATCGGGAGCCATGGTTTGTCATGTATCGAGATGGCACTAGAGTAGAGGAGGCCGCAACTCAACATGCATCAGAGTCAACGCCATGCTTAGTATGTGGTGGACACCGTCTGGATATAACTTAGTGGCAAGTGGTATGCAGGTATGGAATATGGTCATCTGGGTGATACCAGCGATGTGTGTAATGGCACTGGCCTGCTAAATAGTACAAGCACAGATCAGGAACCCCAAAACTGCACTTGTAGGCAAGCGTGACGGTGTCCCACTGGATGCGGGGGGGGCGCTCCTGTCCAAACCAGTTGTAGGAGGACTCCTCAAGGAGTACGGAAAAAGGATTGTGGCAAGGGAATGGGGATGCTGAAGAAAAGATACAGGAAGTGGGGTAATACGACCATCTTGAGGATGGCTTTGTTACCTGTCATGGAGAAGGGCAGCCAGATCCAATGATCCACCTGTGTTTTGAGATCAGCTATCGCTGGGCTGTAGTTACGTTTTAGGACCTGGTCCTTGTCTCTATGGAGATGTATACCAAAGTATTTTGTACCATACAAGGCCCACTTTAGGGTAAACTCTGCAGACCGTGGGTGGGTTATGTCTAAGAACAGGGAAAGTTCCGATTTGGCCCAGTTTATGAGGAGGCAAGAAAGATCGCCAAATCGAGAAATCTTCTGCATAAGTGAGGGGAGATGGAGGTGAGGATGCCTGATAAATAGCAGTATGTCATCTGTGTATAAGGATAGCAGGAGAGGCCCATGAGTGAGCTGCAGTCCACGATGCAGATGGTGTTCTGGCATTGTACAGACTAGAGGGTCCATTGCAATTATAAATTGAAGGGGAGATAGCGGGCAACCCTGCCGGGTACCACGCAAAATCTGTAATGCATCAGATAGGGCACCGTTCCCCATAGTCGCGCTACTAGTATACAGAAGCATGATCAGTGCATGGAACAGGTGGGAATGCCAAGTTTACCCAAAATGGCCCTGGGAAATGGCCAATCGAGAGATTCAAGGACCTTTTCTACATCCAACAGGGCTACAGCTGCAGGAATGGAGGGGAAAATCTTATGAAGCACCACAAAGACAGTTCAAATATTTTAAGCCGGATTGGCCTGAGTAGATGATCTGCTCCATCAACAGTGCCAACCTGGTGGCAAGCACCTTAGCCAGGATTTTATTATCTAAGTTTTGCAATGACAGGGGGTGGTATGAGACACAGTTGCTGGGGTCTTTCTCAGACTTTATAAAAAGAGTCAGGACAGTTTAGCTAAGCATGGGGGCAGTATGCCAGGTGTCATTGACTCATTATACAGTGCCAATAGGTGCGGCCGAGCTGCTGCTTAAAGGCTTTATAGAAAGCCCCAGTTAAACCATTGCGGCCCAGCACCTTGGCTCCACCCAGAATGTCAATATCTCTGTCACCTCCTCCAGCATTAACGGCTCACTCAGGAATTGACGCTGGCCATTTGTAGGCCACACAATCACAATGTCTGCAAGATACGAAGATATTGCAGGGGGAGCATGAGAAGCATGAGAGGCATATAGCTCCTGATAATAGGTCCAAAATTCAGCCATGATGCAATTCCCAGCGTAATAGTCTCTCGGCTACCTGTCCGCCACATAGTTAAGAGAATATTTGCGAGTAACAGACGTGCAAGAGTGTGACCCAGTCGCTCCCCCTTTCCATAGTGGTGGGCTTGAGTGTGTTTACCCATGTGCCTGATTTCCCTTTCCGCTAGGTCCCGAAACTCAGCCAAGAGTTCCGATTGTTGGTACAACCAGACATCCCCATCGGCCACAGGGTAGCCTGCATGGAGACAGTTTCAGCATTTAGCGTGAAGTACTTAATGATAGAGCTTTGCATTTCGCTACAAAACACTTGGGGCAGATTTACAAGCCCCTTGCGCCACTTTTGCGTCACTTTTAACAGGGGAAAAGTGACGCAAAAGTGGCGCAAAGGGCTTGTATTGCCATGGACTCACCAGCAACGTTTAAGGCTGCAGCCATAGAGAATTCAAAGTTTCAACAGGAAAGAATTATGGTTCGAAAGTGTGTGTGGGAGGACAGCAATCCCGGATATCCATGAGTGGGCAGTGGCCGATAGGAACCAGCAGTTCAGCTGTGACCAAAAAAGAGTGTGGTGCCAAATACAATGTAAAGCCATGGGTGGAGGGATGGTGGGTCCGCCATGCGTTGTGTGATGCATATGTGTCAGTCATGTGATGAAATGTTTCCATAGCACTGTGTTTATCAGACAGTTGTGCAGCTTGTGGAATCAGTTCGCAAGCAATGTGGCATGTTAAGATCACCACCTACTATTAGGGGATCTGCCTAAAAACATCTAAGCAAGAGTATAAGTCTCAGAAAAAGGCAGGGTTGTTTATGTTAGGGCGTATATGTTTACTAACAGGATACTTTTGTCCACAAGCATGCCATGTAGGAGCAGAAACCAGCCCCCCGGGTCCAAACATCAGAAGTGGCAAAGAAATGGCACAGATCTATGGATTAAGATACAAGAGCCATGAGAAAATGAACTGTAGCATGAGAAATAGCGGTTTAGCCAAGTTATTAGCGAAGCCATGTTCAGTGCGCTGAGAAAGATGTATTTCCTGGAGGAAGGCAAGCTTGATGGAGTGCCTATTGAGATAGGATAGGATCTGCTTCTCTTCTCACAGATTATTAATGCTGTGTGTGCTCCATGAAATGACCGAGAGGTCGACTGTTCTAGCCATTGTGAGGACTGATGGTATGCAGAAAAAGTGTGGGACTAATATCCAAATAACATATGGCAATGTGAGCTCGGTGTGTAATAACATGACATGCAACATCCATAAACATTCCAACTACAGCAAAAAACAACCCCACCAATCCCCCCTCCCCCGCCCCCTCACCAGATTAAGAAATATCCATTGAATCCAATTAGACGGTTAGGAGAGAGAAAGAAAATAAATAAATTGTGAGAGCTGGTGATCACCATAAGGACCTATCAACAACTCGGGTACCGGTGGTCCCATAAAGAACAATTATGAAGACTAGTGTGGCGTAGTCGCCTTTATAAGGTTCAATAACATTGGCTGATTGCAAGACTGTGAGTGGCAATGTCCAGCATGAGGGGACATAGGCCCAGCAGCACAGGGACTCCCAGCTTCGGGACAGATATCTTCAAGTAGAATCATCGCTGGAGGCTGATGGCAGCTGCTCATGCCCCCCCCAATCCCCCCACGGGACATCGCGAATAGGAGTCGGTCAGCCAGGCGCATGGGATCCAGCACAAATATGTTTATAGAAGGTGTCTTAA
Source organism: Lissotriton vulgaris (assembly GCF_964263255.1). Lineage (NCBI taxonomy): Eukaryota > Metazoa > Chordata > Amphibia > Caudata > Salamandridae > Lissotriton > Lissotriton vulgaris. The sequence goes on from NC_141694.1 coordinate 798,493,267, forward strand.
ATCTTGGTACACCCATTGTGTTCTATCCTCAAGCGAGTCAGGTAGACCATGGCATAGCGAACTCCTAGCTTGCGAAGAGTTTTTTATGTCATTCTATTTTCGCCCTTCTCACAGGCCAGCCAGAGAGCAGTATCTCTGTCTCTATAGTTTAGGAAATGGCCAGTGAGATATCGTGGGGGTGCGCCCTCTGGGCCCAGGGAACGATGTGCCTGCTCCACCGCAAAGGTAGCTGAGAATCAGGAGTGTTCAACGAGGGTCGCCAAGAGTTGTTCCACGAAGATCTTGGCCCGGCCGATGTTGGTGGTCTCCACAATACCGGAAATACGAATGTTGTTCCTGTGGGATCTTGCATTGAGGCTCTCATTCTTAATAGCCACTTGTTTTAGTATACCCTTCATTAAATCCAGGCACTTCTAAATTGTTGTAGTGGTGTCAACTAGACTAGAGGTTCTTACCTAAATGCCATTGATCCAGGCCCCATGCCAGTCCATATGCTCACCCAGCCTGTCCATTTGGCCATCAGTGTACAAACCATACCTTCATAGCGCCGAAGCCTGCTTTAAGCTTTGTCATTAGAGTGGAGATGTCATATAAAGTGGCCTTATCAGGGCTGTGGCCCGAAGCTCCCTCAGTGTCTGAGTGAGAGCCCCAGGTCCCAGCTGGGCCGGCGTGAGTCAAAGGTAAGCCTCCTCTGCTTGGGGTCCTATTGGCCCATGGTGCGGTTTCAATCGGTCGGTATTCTAGCTACATAGGTTGCAACGTCGTGGTCCAGGGCGTTATATGCTTAAGGTTGCACTGATGGGGTAGGATTGAGCAGCCCCCTGCGATAAGGTCACATAGGGAAGCACACTCCAGCTGAGGCGGGGACTCCATCAGCCAGTATAGCAGGCCCTGCAGGCCCAAAGAGGATGAAGGCTGAAGTGCAGCTGTTAAGGTGCAGTCCATGCGGAACAGGGCGCCATGTGAATAATCAAAGTCAAGAGGGCCCATCGAAAGCCGCCCTCCACTTCTGCAGCAACGTGTCTATTGGGCCCTAGTAGGCCTCTGCCGGTGGATGGGACACAGCGGGCGTCCGCAGCCACCGAATAATACATTTGCCCCACACCTCGAGGCGTGGGCAGGTGCAGCTGTAGGGTAGAGTCCCGTGCGCAGAACAGCACTCACTGCATTAGCCTAAAGTTATGACCAAACTGTAGGGGGATCCCTCTGAATCCAGGTGCTGCAGTGGCGAGCTGGTCTTGTCTTTGGGCGTGGCCCAGCTGGTGCCAGGCAGTGCCCTGGTCCAGAGCAGCCCTCAACAGTCTCTGGTCTGAGGCTCCTCCAGGAGGTAGCCATCTGCTAGATCGTCTCCTCTGGGGCCTTCAGGCACCACATCCCAGGAGCCAATAAAGCCCCTGTCGAGGTGCTGTATTAGGGAGGTGCCTGCGGCTGATGAGATTGAGGGTTCCCGGCCTCAGGTTTGCCTGCAACCCCTAATGCTGCAGTGCCTCCGGGCTGTGTAGGCTTACTCTCTCTGCCCCCTCCCAGTGCAAGCTCCTACCATTCAGCTGGGCACTTCTCCAGTGGTGGTCTGCGAGTGTTTCAGTGACGACTATCGGGAAGAAAGGAACCGCCGGGTCCGGAGCCTGACAAGAAAGCTACCATCTTGGTGGTGGTCGTGGCCACACCCCTCATTCCAGTTTCTTGATTGGTGAGGATGGGCCAGGTGGTCAGGATGACTATCACAGTATTGGTAAAGATAGGCAGGAGGGCTTTGAGGGTTGAAGGGTCCTGCTTGGCCTCAAGGTTTTCACAAATGCTGGTGATCTTGTTGCTGAAGAATAGGGAAGCTGGGTGCAGAGTTCCGGAGAGGGGATTATGCTGGTGGAGCGTGCTGCAGGAGAGGAGAAAACATTCACAATGGCAGATTTTCTCAGCGCTGTTTGTTCTGTGTTCGATGTGGTTGGTGAGCATGGAGTTTTTGGGGTCTCCCATTTGCTGATTGTAGTGTCTGCAGGTGGTGTTGCTGGTGCTCTTGCTATTGTTGTTCTGATTTAGTCTCAATCTGTGTTCATGTTTTTTGTAGTGGTGTTTAGTGAGCTTGAGCTCTTACAGGTACCATCTTGCTTGTTGTCTGGTTTTTGTGGCTTTTTAACCTTTGAGAGGAGCCAGAGTGCCTGTGCATGTGGTGATCTAGGCATTGGAGATGGACTTGGGGAGGCTGTTATTTGGTCAAGGCCAGTGGTGTAGGAGTTTATAAGACTAGGATGCTTCTGAGATCTTGTTCATGTTCCATTGTGAAGATTTGCTGTTGGTGTTTCTCTGGTTTTGTGGGATGGGAATGCTGAAGTTGATTAGGGTGTGGTCAGACCAAGGGATCAGTGTGTAGTTGGCATCTGTGTTGTGGCTAAATCTAGTGAAGATAGGGTCCAGTAGATGTCTGGTAGCATGTGTGGAATCTTCCACTCGCTGGGTGAATCTGAGATTGGACAGGCCGTCGAGGAGGTTGGTAATGTTTGGAACATTAAGGTCCTCCAGGTGGTAAGTGAGGTTTCTGTGGGGGGTGAAACCACTGCAGTTGAGGTTTAAGGGTGCAACAAAGTCCAAGATATTGCTGCCAAAGTTGGCGTGTGGCATGGGAGGGCAGTAAAGGAGGGTGCCGCACACGGTGGAGTACGCAGTCATGAGGTTTTTGAAGATCAAGTGTTACATGTTGCTGAGTGTGCTTTCCTCTTGAACTGTTGCGGTTTACCATTACTTTTACTTCTCAGTAGTCTTCTCTCCATGCTGTTCTAGCCATTTCTGTTACTTATCAGATCCAAAGACCACTATCTAGACAGAGGAAGGGATGCTTAGAAAGAGAAGAGTAGAGACAAGCCTGGGAAGAGAATTAAGAAGCAAATGTCAGGTCTCACTCAATTAATCATGAAAGTCCTCGAAGCAGTACTTTATTTTCTAACGGTTGCTGCAATGATGTCAGTGGTAAAGGAATATTTATGTCTTATTTAAAAAAATGCAGCAAGTTAATCTACAATTTCAAGCCTTAGGTGTCTTTTTAATGATATGCATGCGTCCACTAAACATCCACCGAATCGTGCTTACTGTGGTCCTCATTTATGAGCCCTTGCATCACTTTTACGCCGCCGATGCGTCACTTTTTGTGACGCACCAGTGGCGTAAAAAATGCGCCTTGTTGCGCCATATTTACAAAGTGACGCATCTAGGTAGATGCGTCACTTTGTAAACCCCTGTGCCACATTATACCTGCGCAAGGTATAATGTATGCAAGGGGGGCGTATTGACGCAAGAAAGGGCCGTAGAAGTGACGCAGTGAAATCTATGAGATTTCACTGCGTCACTTCTAGTACGCCGTTGCGTCAAAATCTTGCGCCGGCCTCACAGCAGGCATAAGACTGACGCAGTCACTTTCACATGGGGCTTGCCCCATCTGAAAGGAGGCATTGCTGGTGTTGCGTCACTTTTGTGACACACTCCAGCAATGCGCCACTTTTGCGCTTACAGATACGTCAGAAATACTAACGTATCTGTAACTCCTTGCGCAATGATGCGTCATAATGTAAATATGACGCACCATTAGTGTCACAAGGAGGGCGCAATGAAAAGTGACGCATCGCTGTTTTCACGCAGCGATGCGTGACTTTTCATAAATGAGGCCCTGTGTCTTTAGTAAACTGGGAGTGGTAGACTCGTTAGACATTGAATACAACACAAAAGAAATCCCGATAAAACCAAAAAAAAGTTATCTATTCATAAACTTTTAATATATAATTCAATATTGCTTGCCATAAACTGGGTAATAAATGTAAAGTACTTTCATATCGGCATCCAAAATATGCCCTGCACGAGACCACAAAATTCCTTACAATGGTGCTGGTAATGTCCATGCAATATTTTTACTACCAATTTACTGCTATAGCCAAGCTAAAAGTGAACAATTCTACAATTCCACTGTGGAACTATTTTGAACACATTAAATGATCCTGTGTGGAACAAATTAATAGTTTGTCCTAACACCTATTTATTACCTGAATAATAAGGGAAATACAGTCGTTTAAAATGTAGAAATACTGTCAAATCAGATGTTGTTCATGCACTGCTAAAATCTGTAAAATTGCATTTTAGTAAACTGACAATGTCTGAACTCCCATGACAGAACTACACACTACTTTTGTCTCCCATACCTCTATCCGCTGCATATGGTGCACATCAGTAAGCTGCTTGTCATCTGTTTTTACTTTACATTCTTAGCTCTGTGAACTGATAAAATCATGGGTGCGGTAAATACAATTTTGACGGCTCCATGTGGTTAACATTTGTTTTGAAAACACTTCCTTTAATCTGATATGTTCATAAGGCCTTTTTCAAATCGTTCTATCACCTCACTGCCCGACCAGGATTATCCCGGGGTGGGCTCTGGCAGTTAACAAAGTTCTGTATTGTTTTTCTTCGAATGGATATATTTTTTTAAGTGTAAGTCTCATGACTTCCATGCAGAGAAGGCGGTAAAACATTCGTTCAGATCTTGTTTAGTATTTTTAAGCCAACATGTAAATGTGGCATCGATCATTTTCTAGGACAGCAAAGTCAAATTTTATTTGAATTCATGATCGTATGAACTCTTATGTACCAATTGCTTCATTTTTAAGATTTGATTCCGCTGAATTTCTTGGTATTTCAGATACAAATGTAAATTAAACGAGCTGCATCACTCACTGATGAAGGGGCATAATAAAAGGGTAGGATGTCCCTCTCCACTAACTGCTGTGAGGGAGCCACCAGAGAACAATGGCTCAGGAAAAGGCAGGGGAAAACACCCTTACAGGGCCGGCTCTAGGTATGGGCAGTGTGGGCAGCTGCCCATGGCCTCGCACTCAGCCCACTAGCAAGGGGACCCGCACCAGTTTAACGCACCACCAGCCCTCGTGCACTCTGGCCAATTCCATTGAAAGAAGCGTTTCTCTTTGCAACTGGACACATGAGAGGGAGAGGAGGCCCTCCCTTGGCCTCTAATTGATGGTGTCCCAGTTGCAAGGAGACATATTATGCAGGTTTGTCCTGCAATTAGGCCTCCTGCCCGGCCGCCCATTCAGAGACACCTAAGGATTCCCATTGTCCAGCACTTTAGCGCCCCACAGGTTTAACTCCCAGCACACAAGCAATCCTCGCACCTTTTGCCCAAAATGAGCTGTAAAAGAGGTGCTTGTCAGTAGGCTGAGAGGAGGAGCTGCGGCCCAGGAGGAGTCTGAACAAAGCATCTTCCAGAGCCCAGAAGGTATTATGTATGCTAATTAGAAGGGCCTCGCACTTTCCATTTTGCCCAAGGCCCCGAAAATCCTAAAAACGGGCCTGCACCCTTAGTTCAGGGGGGAACTCTCTCTCCTTTCCCGCTTCACATATAAATAAAGGGACCCAAAAGAATAGTAAACTGTCACACTCAACTGCCCACTAAAAGGTATGGGGTAGCCCAGCCGCGGTCGTAGGGGAGTACCTGTCGGGGCGGTGACGTGGGGAGGGGGAGGGCAGGGTGGGGGTTAGTAATGTATGGATAATGGAGGTTTGCAGGTAAGTAAACAGTTAAATAAATCAAACGAATTTCGTTGCGAGAACTGCATTGCATTTGGGGATGCAGTGCGCGCAACGAAATTCGTTTGATTTATTTAAATGTTTACTTACCTGCAAACCTCCATTATCCATACATAACTAACACCCACCCTGCCCCTCCCCATCCCCACGTCACCGCCCCGACAGGTACTACCCTACCGACCGCGGCTGGGGTAGCCTCCAAAGAGAACACACATTGGTGATGCATCAGTTTCGTCTATGTAATGAATAAAGAGCTCTTTTCATCAATCATCGTCCGGCAGAAGGAAAGAGCTCCCTGACAGATAACACAGCAATGGAGAGGAGGTGGTGCAGCGGGTAGAGCTACTGACTCGAGAGCTGGGGATCCCAGTTTGAGTATCGGCGGGCAGAGCTGTTGACTCGAGAACTGGGCGTCCTGATTTGAGTCTTGGGGGTGCCACGCAACATCCTGAGATTCTATGCAAAACACTTAATCTCTCCAGGTGATAAATTGTTAAATAAATTTGCTGCGAGAGTAAGAGGCAAAACCATGAAACTATAGTTCCACCAAAGAAAATCTTAACAGTATTTCGGCAGCGGGAAACTGATAAGAGAAGCAGACGAAGAACAATCATTGGTGAATGCAGGAAAGTATGCTAAAGCCAATAGATATGGAGGAAAGGTAAGTGGCACACACAGAAACAATGAGAAGCCAGGAAGGAGAGGAGGCTTTTTTGTTTATATTAAAGCAAAAGTGTTCTCAAGCACAGCACAAGCGCTGTGCAGGCGAAACCTAAAAATGAATGAAAGGGCACGGGGAACTTTAATTGCTTCAAAAGGATCCTGTGTCCTTTTATTAATACTCTTCAGTCTGACCGATTATATTGGATCCCTGCAGTTTTCTAAGGGTACCCTACAATCCACATCTACATTCAGGTACCTACGCAAACCCTCCATCTTAGGTACTACTAAACTCTATCAAAGAAATAAATAACCTAGTCTGGCTGTAGCTACGTGTCTTATGGCCTCCATTTTACTTATGCTATATGGCAAGGCTATGGGATATCCATGTCGAAAAAGGATAAATGAAGGAGCCAGTAAGTGGAAAACCAGTTTGAAAAGTTTGATAGGTCAGTAGACAACTCTCCCAGGCAGGGTGAAGTAAAAATGCTTGCATTGCCACCAGAAACAATATTGCAACCTCAACTGTCAGTTCTCTTCATTCTGGTGAGCTGATACAGGTAGCACTTGACAAAGGATGGAGCACATGGTGTGCTTTTGGGACCACAGAACCTTGCTAGGTAACTTCATATGCATTGCAAACAGCTCCTCTAGTGTACATGCGTGACCACTGTGCTATGAGGTAGGGGTCAAAACTTTCAACATCCTATGGGGATCTTTTGGAGGGGTTCACTCTCCATAGCAATGCAGCTGACCTTTACCATCCCAACAACAGCTCAAGTCTAATATGCAATGTTTCTCTTATGAACTTCCAAAAATTCTCACAAATACTATAGTTAATAGCCTTAATTCACATATTCAATTTATGTTAAAGTTAACTAATAAAGAAAACAGCACATCCATGTGTGCACAAACTAATACAAATGGGAAAATATTGGCCATTGTGAGTCAATATTGCCGCTTTGTGCGAAAGAAATTTACATTGGTGCAGGGACGTAGGAAATCATCAAACTTCCATGAAAAATGGATAGGTCAATAAGAAATATTTCCACAAACCATTGCTCTTGTAATAAAAATGTTGTATGTCCCTCCTATTGTGGTAGCAAATGCTGTTTTGAAAAACATTTTGTCACTTACCCCACTTCTAATTCCGCAACTGCATCACAAATTTAAAGATTACAGACTGACAGATGAAAAACAAATTGTGTGACACCCTCAAAGGGGTGCACAACAACAGGAAGTTGGGAAGACCATTTTCGCACCTTCTATGGGGGGGACAATTCTAACCATGATATGGAACAAGGGGGATCAGTGCCCAGCTCTACTGCCCAAACTAATGAGGTTGAGTTTATTGAGGGAGAGGTCTGTGTTCCTATTTCCAAACTTGCAGCCGGCAAAGCGCCGGGGTTGGATAAACTCCCAGGCGACCTCTTCAAGCACGAACCCATGGTCTGGGCCCCTTACTTAACGGTTTTATTTAATGCAATCCAGAGGGGTATGGCGGTCCCCAGTACTTGGCTGAGAGTTGAGATAGTCCCTATCTTCATGAAGGGTTCTTCTCTCCTCCCAGCCAACTACAGGCCTATCAGCCTCATTGATGTGTCGCAAAAGATCTTCGCGAGGCTGATTTTATACCGCCTTCTGGAATGGACGGAGGAGTACTCCATCTTACGCCCTTACCAGGCAATGTTCAGAAAAAATTTATCCACTACGGATCAGATTTTTCGCTTGACCCTGCTATTCTGGAAAACCGTTAAGATTGAGGGTGGTTCCCCATATACTGTCTTTGTGGACCTCCGTGCGGCCTTCGATTTGGTCCCACATGGGAAACTATGGACTGTGCTCTTAGAGCTGGGCATTCCTATCCCCCTTTTGAACATGATTATCCGACTCCATAGAGAGAACTTTGCACAGGTCAGGTGTGGGAAAAATGGTGCTCTGTCATCCAGATTCCCCGTTGGCAGAGGGGTGAGACAGGGCTGTGTCTTGGCACCCACCCTGTTTTGCCTCTATGTTAACGGGGTAATCGCACACCTGAACGAGGTACCAAAAAGCGATGCCCCAAAGCTCGCTGGATGTCGGGTTCCTGCGATTATGTTCGCAGACGACACCTTATTGCTATCGAAATCCCCTGCGGGCATTCAACAAGGGCTGGATGGCTTTGAGACATTTTGTCTTGAACGGGGTTTGGAAATAAATACCCTTAAAACAAAATTCATGATTTTTAATCCACCAGCAAAAACACGCCCAAACCCGAAGATAGGAAGAGTCCAGCTAGAAAGGGTCCAGACCTTTGAGTGTTTGGGGCTTACTTTAAATTAAACTATGACTTGGGTCCCACATCAAATAAAATCCCAACTCAAGTTAGCTCAATTAGCGGGGGGTATTCTCAAGCTTTCAAATAAATCCTCTGTTAAACCGATTGACCCACCTCTTGAAATATATAAATTACAGGCAAGGGGGGCAGTAATCTACGGCGGTGAACTCTGGGGCTACAATTGTAGATCCGAGATTGTCGTCGTAGAAAATAAATTTTAAAGACAGTTGGTGGCTCTGCCCCCCAGCACACCCTTATTGCCGTTGAGGCTCGATTTGGGCCTCAGACCTATAGATGAGGAATTGGGCCTTAAACCGCTAACTTTTAGGAGGAGGCTCTGGACCACCCCTGAGCTCAAGAATTATAGGCAAGAACTCTCCGAAGTTTTAAGGCTCCAGAATGCGGGGAAATTGCCTTGGCTGAAGTACGTGAGGGAGGAATTTGGGAGAATAGGTCTTCCGCTAATGTGGTCTGACCCGGAGTCAGCCTGTACTAGGGTCCCTCGCAAGAACCTTACCAAATTGTATTACGAAAGTAAATTAATTGCTTCCACACAGAATGCACAAATTGGCACCCTATCTGGTACTTTTTTAATGATCAAAGATTTTTATCACTTTGAGCTCGTTTTAGATGATATTAGTCCTGTTGTTTTGAGAAAATTGTATCTACAATGGAGATACGGCACCCTACCTATTAGAGCCTTTACGAGTAAGTGGTGTTCGTCTTTCCCAAAAAATTGCCCTGGTTGTTCCTCGGAGCAGGAAAACAAATTGCATGGTCTGTTCTTTTGTCCTGCCTACAAAAAATCCAGGAGGTGCTGGATTATTCCTCTATGCAAAAATCTGGGGTTTACACACTGTATGCAAGCCTATAGAATATTTAAAACGGACCTTTCCACTGTGATTGTATTTGCTGTAGCAAAATTCCTGGCAGCTATGTGGAACAAAAGAAGGATGTATGTAAATACCGTCTGAATTTAGATCTAGTATCCAGAGTTTTATAAACTCTTTGGCGTTTGCACTAAAACTCTAGATTGTAATGGAGGAATTCATGGACATTTCTAATTGACTGCCACGCATTGACAAGTTTTATGGGCACTCACACTTTCTCGTTTTCCTATCTTTGTATTTGTATGTATTGTATCAATCTTTTAAATGCTCAACTATGTGAATTCTTTTATGACAAAATCGTCGAAATAAAGATGCAATGATGATGCATAGCAAAGAAATGTAGCAAAGCTGATTTAACTCCCTAAATGCAATCAGATGCGATGGGCTGGAATGCTACCCCGCCAGTCGTTAAATTTATTGCAAGCATTCTCCCATCACCTTTCGTGTGTTTGATTGTAACCTCCTAAATGCAGTCTAATCCTACCATGCTAAAGGCTCCTGTAATGGTTTGGAAAAAAGCAAGTCCTAACCCCAATACTCCATAAATATTTAAATAATATGTGGTGTGCATTCATAAAAAGGTCAGGGGGGGATGGGACTCGTAGAGTTTCACTACGCGGAATACTACAGGGTTACATAAAAAGTCAGCGAGATTCCATGGAGTTCCTCTAAAGGTGGGAAATATGGGTGTCACGCTGCAATTTAGCGGTGGTAGCGCGTGCAGTACTAAAAATTCAGTGTGAACGGCACCAGGCAGTGCACAACCACGCACAGCAATTCGAGTTGATTTTGCTGCTGCACAGGAAGAAAATGACTCAAGTCCTAGCTCATCTGCTCAAGAAATAGGCCTTTGACAGGGACCATCCAACCCGCGTTAGAAAATCACACTAGGGGACATCAAACCTTGCTCACATTTCTGGAGCCTCGCGGGGAAAAAAGATCCTTGCTCGGTGATTGGCGGACTATGGTCAAACTCCACTTTACAAAAGAAACGTGAAGCTGCCAAATTCCACCAATTCCACAGGTTGAATTCAGAACTCTAGCCACCACTGGCCTTCTGTCTTTGGCAAGGATTTCACCATATTAAAAATGAGCAGAACATAAGCCCCTTAATAGTGAAACATTTCAACGGCATGGAGCATTTATGTGCAGTTTTAACTTGCAATATTCACAGTAATATTCTCGAAATAGCATACCATAAATGAGTGAATATTGAATCTGATACTTTTGTTCCAGCTTACAACTGTTGTTCAACATCCACAGAGAACCTAACAACAACCACCCATGCACTCCATACTCTCAAACAAAATCCTCAACATACAAGTGCTCCAAACCCTTTAAATTACTGATTTTCAACCCAAGAGACTTAGGATGGCAAATATTGAAAATGAGGATGGGGCTCCAGTGATGCTTTGGTGTAGTGAAGAAGTCATCCTGTTCTTAGCCCACCTACTCAATCCAGTCACAAGCATGGAGAGTAGGAGTTACTAAGTGCAACAGCGAGCTTTGTATCCCGGGAACCTTACGTGGCAGTGCTACTTATCATCACCTCAGAGCTAACTGTTTAGGGTTCACCTCCTTTTTCACTGTGTATTTCAATAGCTTCACAATGGTGCTTCCATGCAAATAGTCCACTGGGAGGAGCAACAGGCCATGGGCTTCTGAATATCAATAGAAAGGTCGTGGATGGGACCGGATGAATCCAACGATGATGCCAAGTTCCCGGGCACTGCTGCAGAGAGCAACATACTGTACATGAGCGCCTTATGGGATTCCAAAGCCCTCTTGCTGGCACCTATTGGAACATGCCAGCTACCAGAACTATCAAATTACAGCTTCTTTGGTTGTTGGTATGGATGTTTTTTTAAAGCTACTTTTTCTCAGAAGAAAATGTCAGTGACCTGCCCTTCTAAACTCAGTTCCTGGTAGCCTTCTGAGTTTCTAGGCAGCAGGACAGCACATCTCTTAAGGCAGACTGCAGTTTAAGCCTGCACTCCCCAGGCCTCCAGGCCTCCGAGCTACGTGCAGGGTACATATGTGTCTTAGGAGTCTGGGGTACCCTTCCCCTCCTCCTTCCAGAACGAGTCCACAGAAAATGAACAGGGTCCCCTTCTGGATTTTGTATGTGCAGGAAGGGACACCTTCCTGCACATAAACAATCATTCCCTCAACGCAGGCTCCTTTTCACTATGGTTCAAGGGTGCCTGCATTGGTGCTAGGCAGCGGAATTGAGTGCCAGTGCAGGGCAAAGTGCAGGGGTGCACAGTATTTTTGTACATACAGAGCATCCCTCTGTTTATAAAGTGAAGGAGCGCAGCGTTAGCAATTTTGATGCTAACCCGTGCTCTGGCGCTTTCTTATACATATGCCCCACAGCACCATGGATGAGATCTTTCACTTCACTTAGGCAGACAAATACCCCACCGTGTCTAAGGGCCAACCACTAAACCATAGCAGGAATCAAGGAAGTTCACCATCCCATCTGAGATTACTGCAGGGTAATTCACTAGCCCACAAGGAGGAAAGCTATATGACTTAATACAATCTCTTCAGTCTCCACAGGGACTAACACCACACCTTCTACCACCTCTAGGACCATCTCCTCTTTGTGCTTCCCACTAGTATGGGCCTCCAAGGACAGCTCTTTTATCTAGCAGCTAACTTTTTGGGATCTAGGAATCTGACACCTTTTCTTGGGTCTTCGCAGTGGGAAGATTTTGAGACCCTACTCGATACTTCTGGTAGAAACTACAAGGGGCACTTCTGAACCTATTGGTACTCTTCTGCCCAACCCCTTCTCTGGTTTTTGCCTGCATTAATGTTGGGGAATTCTCTTAAAAAAACATTTACTCCTAGTACGCACCTCACCTGAACATGGGAACACCCTTTACTTGTGTGAACATTTCCCCTGATTCAACAAGTGAGACCCACCACCACAAGAATCACATTCCCCCTCTCTTCTCAATTCCTGTACTGTGGATACTTTACAACACCTAAGTCTAGATCAAATGCCTTCTGCATATAGGCATACAGTGTACTGTTGGGGTTCAAATGACACTATGGCCTGGGTTCTCTCTAATGGGAATAGAACTCAAAGTGCCCTCCACACATCATCCCAAAATGTTAACCAGTCAGAGGTATCAGGTCTAGAAACCAACAATGGATTTCACTACCGTGAGTTCTTTTCCAACCAAACCGTTGGACCCCTCTTTGAGCTTTCCACTCAAATATTTGCACTGTATAATTAATGCATGTAAAGCCTGGATTTATTAAATTGTATTAGAGCACCCTGGACCTGCAAACTAGAATTTCAGCGCTGGCATACAATGCAAGAAATCTACAGTACGTCGAGCCAGAATAATAGAAGTGAACGACCTCATTTGTTACAGTTGGGGCCCAGTAAAATCTGATTGCCCTGGGACCTTCAACCCAGATATCTCAACCTCACTGCTGATAATTTATTGTCCTTGACTTTCGTCTCTTCGCCAAGGCAGTCCCAAATGTTCGCTCTCCAAGTGATTATTTGTAACTGCAGTACAGCTCAATTGCTGAACCTTTAGTAATTCCCTCTGTTTTTATCTTTTTCTCTAGGATACCTCTCACTTAACACATATGTCTTCCTCTGCCCTTAGAGTAAAAGCTCAATTAGCCCATTTCGCCAATCACCAATGCAATTATCAACCAGAATATATAGACAATAGTTTACATTAGGCTAATATTGCAAGTGTGTTCAGTTTTACAGAGCCACTGACGGAAAACATCAACAAAAATAGAAAGACTACGAGTAATTGAGGTCCAGCACACACAATACCAACATATAATCACCAAAGAAAAAATCATCAAAGAAGCAATGATGGAAACACCAGCCTCACGTGGATGCTGAGAATAATAAGAATCAGGTCCAACCCACTTGGGGTTTACTAGCCTATAATAACAGATGATTTCCCTTCCTCTTATGTATTATCAATAAAGGACTAGCTTAGTTGTGTTTTCGGGAGACTCAGTGCGTACGTATGACGGCAAACCAATTGGTTTGGTTGTTAAGCCCTCACCCACCAACCTAGTTGGTGGCATGCTTCATCATCGGGCCCACCACAGTGACACCGAATGTGTCCCGGGTGTGCTTCGACTCCAGATTACTGAGGAGCTGGTATACTTCTCTGAGTGTGCTGTGAGGGGGGTGTGTGAGATAGTGATTTAAAAGCTATGCAGTGGGTCCCAGTTCCCGAGGGTATATGGATAACTTTAATATCTGGGCCCCTGCTAGCAAATAAAAAGGCAGTCGGACGTAGTGGAGTGAGTTATGGGCTCCCACGTCCTATGTGGTCTACATGTTTCAGCCAGGCCTTTTATTTACATCTGGCTTTCCTCAGGACCAATGAGTATGTGTGGGTGAAAAAAATTAATTATATTAAGTGATAAGTGTTGTTAATAAAAGTGTCGCACACGCTAAGGTGCTATACGTGTATGGAGGGGGATTCCCTCCGCTTTACTGTACACATAACATAAAGACACAAACAGACGTACAGGGTAGAGTCAATAAGTAAGGTATACTTTATAACACAACATGGTACCGGCTGTTAAGGTGTGTGAACGACCTTTACCGGCAGGTAGAACGTGGCCATGAGAGTTGCATGGCAGTTGTGACTATATAGCGGTTAAAAACGGTGTGTAGGTGGTGGGCTAAACAGCGAGATAGACATAGGGTGAGATACAGGCAAGAAAATATCTTTTTCCTCACACTTGCTATTTGCTGTTAAAGCCTCCTGGGTCACCTGGCAGGGGGAGAGGACCCTAGGTATTGTGAAAGGCAGAGGTTAGAGCCGGCCCTGTTGGGAAAAAAAGTTTTGCTGCTTACCTAGGTAGTAGCGGTGAGTCGGTCTCTATACTCACGGAATTGTCGGTCTGCGAGCTCCTTGAACCTGTAGTCCTGCTGCGGTGTCCCGAGTAACTGTGTGTTTATCTCGGTCGGGTATTTATAGCCCTTCAGATTCGCAGCACCTGTAGGGGGGTGGGGAGGAGTGGGCGCGGTCATGCAGAAAGCGCCTGATCATCTAGTCTACTGCGCATGTGTGCGCGATCAGTGTAGGTTCAGGGCCGCACTGTGCATTGTGTGTTTGAGAAAGCGCATGCGCAATGGTAGCGCTGGAATGATGATGGCTCAATATGGTTGCCTATACAATGTTGGAAATAGAGGATTAAAAATAAGATTAAAATTAAGACCACAAGGACTGAAAAGAGCTACAGACTGGGAACAGACCACGAGTCCAAACGGGTCTAGGGATTCAAGCGAAAAGAGTCAGTGTGTACTCGCTGATTAGGTGGTCAGCGAGTTCCATGGAATGGAATCGTTAAGCCCACTTATGTGAGTGGAGAGGCGGTAAATCCACCGTTGTTCTTTTGTGAGGAGGGTTTTCTCATTGCAATTTTCGAATTGTTCAATCACCGTCCATGTGAAATCGTTTGGAGTGTGAATGTGGGTCAGAAAATGTTCAGTCAATTTGCTTATGTTTTTGCCACAGCGCATGGTGCTCCTGTGCTCAGTCAGTCTTGTTCTTACTTTCCTAGTGGTCATACCGATATATCCGAGGCCACAGCGGCATGTGATCAAGTACACAAGATTGGATGAATTACAATTTGTGAATTGACGCTGTATCCAGGTTTTTCCATTTTCTAGAGTCAGTGTCTTCGAGGGAGAGGTTAGGTGGCAGACGCTACAGTTGTTACACGGTTGGTGGCCAGTCATTTTTGGTAGACCCCAGGCGTTAAGGATTGTATTGCCCGTGGGTCGAGGGTTAGTTCTCGGTCTTGTGGACACCAGCTGGTCTTTCAGATTCTTTGCTCTCTTATAGGCAAAGCGTGGAAGCTCCCACTCTCTTGCTCCTGAATTGATGATTTTCCAGTTTTTTTCTGATTATATTGGACACCTGGTTTGATGCAGTGTTGTAGGTGGTTATGCAAGTCAGAATGGGTGACTCAGGTGGTTTTATGATAGTATCTAGGAGTGCCTCTCTGTTCTGATTGCGCGCCCTCTTGCAGGTTTTGGAGATGATTTTGGTGGGGTAACCGCGTTCCTCAAGTTTGTGGACTAGTGCTCTTGACTGTGATTTGTAGTCTTGAATCTTACTGCAATTGCGTCTTATGCGTAAGAATTGGCCAAAGGGTAGATTTTCCCTAAGTGGCCTCGGGTGGAAACTGTCAAATCGCAACAATGAGTTCCGTGAAGTAGGTTTGTAGTGTGTGGTAGTTGTCAGGCCATTCTGTTCTGCTCTGATATTGAGGTCCAGGTAGGCTAGTTCTGTTGGGCTGCTGGTGCAGGTGAACCGGAGGTAGGTGTCACGGTCATTGATCCATGTCAGGAATTGCTTCAGAGTATCTTCGTTACCCTCCCAGATGATGAAGATATCGTCGATGTAGCGACGCCACGTTATGATGTTGGCTGAGTAGGGGTTGGTGGGGGCCTCGATGTAGGTTCGTTCAAAATGATGAACGTAGAGCCCCGCCACGCTCGGGGCAAAAACACTCCCCATAGAGGTTACATTTGTCTGGAGGAAGAATTTGCCCTCGTACTCGAAGTAGTTGTCTTTCAAAGCTAGGGCAGCACAATCAAGAATGAAGTGCCGGGGAGTTCGATGTTGCCAAGTGCTCTCCATCAGTACATCGTGTAATACTTGCAGGGTAGCGTCCTGAGGTAGGCTTGTGTATAAGCTCTCTATGTCTAATCCGACAAGGAGTTGTGTCTCAGGGTTAAAGCTGGTGTCTTTAATGATGTTTAAGAGATGTTTTGTGTCCTGGATGTAGGATGGTGTCCTCTGCACTAGCGGGTTAAGGTAGAAATCGCAAAAGCGTGATAGTGGCTCGAGCAGAGATTGGATGCCCGACACAATGGGTCTGCCTGGGGGTGGGGTAACCCCTTTGTGCACCTTGGGCACTGTGTAAAAGTAGGGTACTCTCGCATTCTGTGTGCAGAGGTAATCAGCCTCCTGTTTGGATATGTATTCTGCATCACTAGCGTCCTTGATGAGACGGTTTATTCTCGTTTGGAGCTCCTCGGTTGGGTCTTTTTTCAGAAGTTTGTAATTGCGAGTATCACTCAACAGTCGGCGACATTCCTTGTCGTAGTCACTTTTATTCATGACCACGATACCCCCTCCTTTATCCGCGGGTTTTATGATGCGGGTGGGATCATTCTGTAAGCGTTTAATGATTTCCCGGTCCTGGTGGGAAAGGTTGTTGAATGTGTTTTTGGGTTGTAGTTTCTCTATTTCGGAGTAGACTGCAATCTCAAATGTGGTAATTTCTACTGGTACGCTTGCTGGTGGGGGAGTGAAATTTGACTTTAATTTCAGACCTGTTTCATTGGTGTTTTCTCTGTTGTCACCAGTTTTCTCCTGCTTTTCAAAAAAGGCTTTCAATTTCAGTTTCCTGAAAAACTCCGCTAGCTCCACATGGAGTTTGAAGGTGTCCAATCTGGTGGTAGGGACGAAGAAAGTCCTTTGTTGAGGACTGCTGTCTCCTCATTGGTTAGGGGCACATCTGAAATGTTGAATACCAAGGGGTTGTCAGTCTGTGGTGTTGTTATTTGCTGGGCCCTGGTTGTTCCCGGGTTTTGTTCCGTGTGTTGGAACTCACAGGATCTTCTTCTGTTGCCCAGCGCACTTGTTGGGGGGGATTTCTTCTCTTGCCACGTGTTCTGCGGCCTTGGCCTAAAAAAGGATATCGCTGGTTTTGGTTGTTCTGGTAGTACGGCATCTGTCCTGGGGCGTAGAGTGGGGGGTATCCAAAGTATGGTGGTGGTATTGGGCCAAAAGGCGGTGGGCCAAAGTTTTGGTGTTGTGGAGGCCCTTGCCAGGGTTGTTGCCAGTGTTGGCCTCTGCGTCCCCTCCCTCTCGTTTTGGTGGATCCTGTACTGGAACCGCTCGAGACAGAGCTACTGTCTTCTGAGTTATCTTGACCTTTTGTAGGTGCGGTATAATCGTCATCGGCGTATGGGTACGTTTTTGAATAACTGAATTTCTTGAGGTCTTTCTCAAATTTTTTAATCTTTGTTTGGGTAAGGTATTCTTTATATTCGGCCATCTCACGGTTTTGGTCCTCTAGTTTTTTCTTATAACCCGTGAGTGTGGTCTTGAAATGGGTTTCTGTTGCCTGAATTTCTATGATTACGGCATCAGAAAGGCGTTTGGCCGTCTTAATAATAAGTACCAGCCGATCCCTGGTACAGTGCCAGGCTATTTGTGCCCAGTCCTTTCTGAAGGTAACGTCATCAAGGAAAATTCTGGGTGCGTTGGTGACCAAGAGTCCTTTCGGCGCTGTATTGGTACGGAGGTATTGTGCGAGGATAACGCCATGTAAGATCGTTCGAATCCTGTTCCGTTTTTTCTCAGTGAGAGTGTCCCCATCTGTAGTCCCAATTCCTCTTAGTCATCTTCCTCACTCTTCCATAGCCATGCTGGTACTTCATTCGGAATGTGTACACCCTTGCATCCCTGACAAGTCTCCACAATCTGGTGCTCCATTCTTTCCCTGAATGAGTGCTGCATTTCCGTCTTTTTGTGGGCCTGCTGCATTCTGAATTTTCTATCACCATGTTTCCTTTCATGCCTCTTTTATTGCTGCCTCTGAAGGGTCCTAGGAACTCACTTTTGCTACTCAATTATCTTTCTCAACATTCACCTGTTCCCTAAGAAGTCTGGACAACGTCTGGATTCTGCCAATCATCATCAGTTATTATAATAAAATTGGCACTTAACTTAACAAAGGCTTCTTCTTCATATCTTTAAAGGACATTCTTGGGCCGATTACTATTTTGATGGTGCAGTGGAAGGACCGCCCTGCCACCGCACCCCCAAAACTGCATGAGGACCGCCCACCCTCTAATGACTTTTTTGTAACTGGCAGGCATTTCCTTTGCCATTCCCAGGGTGGTATCTATAAAATAGGACCTGCAATGGGAATGTCAAAGGCAGTTCTAGCACTGCATAGACTTGAAAGCCCATGCTGTGCGGGCACTTCTGTGCATGCACACAGGGTGGCACATGTTGTGCCACCCTGTATGCATCCACAAAGCATGGGGCACAAGAGGGCCCTGCAGGACCACCTTTCTTTCCTCACCACCACTGTTTTCATGGAGGGAAGACCTCTGTGAAATGAGTGGCAGAGATTAAAGTTGTAATATGCTTGGTGGGATTCCGGTAGCCCCGGCAAGCAAATAGATGCTGCTTAAACACCACACACCTGCGAGGGAACGACGGCTCCCTGGCAGAGTTGGCAGTCCCAGGCCCGCAGGACCACTAGAGTCATAGTGTGACAGTCGCAAAACTACCACTGCTGCGCAACCATGAGTCTGGCAGTCCACTGACACCCGACTCGTGATCAGGCCCTCAGTCTGTATGCAATTTAGTGATAATGAAGATGGTTAATATTCCACTTTTGGCAAATTTCACATGGCTCTATCACTTCAGATCAACTAGTATGAAGTCTGTCTCTTTCAAGTTTGTGGTTTCTGTTACAGGGATGTACGTTGTTACAACGCATGCTTTTACCACGCATGCTGTAACAACGCAAGTTTTAAAACGCATTCCATTACAAAGCATTACACTGGGGGGTGTTGGATAGTGAATATTTTAATTTACTATTCCAACTCCAGTCCCCGTGGACACTAGGGAAGGTGTTGGATAGTAAATTAAAACTATTCCTTATCCTAGAGCGCCCCCCAGCGCAATGCGTGTAATGGTTTTCGTTTTAAAGTCTGTGTTGTAATAGCACTGCGTGCTAAAAGTTGCGTTATAAAGGTTGTTCCCCCTGTTACAGACCACAATGGAACTTCAATCTTAGAATGTTCCCTGGACTCTTCTGTGCTCTGTCAAATGGTTAAATGATAAATGACTTGTTGAATCCCAATATGTGTTTGAGCCATCCATTAACAAAATACATGTTTTGCCCTTCCTCACTTCTTGCAATGCAGATACTACACGCTTTCTAATCACTCTTCTATTTTGTCTACCCCTCTGCTCTACGACCGTAGTCATTTTTATCAAACAATTCTCTTCATTATTTAGCCCAGTGAACATTTCTCCTTGTTTCAAGACTCTGGGTTCCACTTCGATCAACCTTGCCATTAATGTATGGGGATCGAGTCTGAAAAGGATAGATTCTAGCTCATCATTCCAATTTCATTTCTAGATGCTGGTGATTACGAGATGCATTTGGCCATGTCTGCTAGTGCTGCTTCTATGTACCAATCTTGTGCTGTTGTCATGATTTCTTAATTATTGCTCGTGGATTTATTCGATTTCTAGGGCCGAAGACATCTATTTTTCTTTGTGGGAAGACTTGTCATGTTTCCATTTCTCCTCATGTGTAGCTCAACAGAATAATATAGGGCCTCATTTACAAGTGTTTGACGTCGGGCAGTACAGTAGGTCACTGTGCTGCGCATGCACTGCGTCAAATTGAAAGGGCATGATATACGGGGCATTCCGTTCCTTTCCTACTGCGCTGGCAGAGTTTTATCTGCCTTGTGCCAAGGCAGGCAACCGTGTACCATGGTGCAAGGGTGTCTGCGTTGTAGGAATGATTGTTTTTGTACTGGAAGGAATTCCTTCCTGCACAAAAACAATCAATGGAGCCATTTTCATCCTTCAACATGTGCTGCATTCTGCAGCACACATAGAAAGAGGAAAAAATAAAGTTATTTCTCCTCCTTCCACCTCCCGTGGGTAGGCATCAGCTTTTAACAATTTCCCAGGTATACACGTCCTTGTAAATCTGGGAATACGCCAACATCCATGGGTGTTGCATGCAAACACCTACCACAACTCACATGGAATGCCTCTGATGCAGAGTAAGACAATGTAGTTACTTGCGCTGCTTTGTCTTACTCCATATCTACGAGGCCACGAAAAGCCATGCAAAGTGGCTTTGAGTGGCCTCGTAGATATGGACCTGCACTCTGAGCTGCAGTTGTGGCGAAAAAGGTGACACACCGGTGGTGCAAAGGGCTTGTAAATAAACCCCATAGTGTTCAAGCTCTCCACTGCACACTTGCTTACAAGATATGTGCACCAATGAGAAAAATTATCCTGTAGACCATATAATCCCCATTGCCCTTGTAGTTGTTGGGCAGTTGTATCCCCACCTATGCTCTGCTTTCTCATGTGGTTCTTTCCCCTTTTGTTGTCACCATGTCAGAATCATTTGTTCAAACACACACATGAACCGGTCATCTAATTCCATAAGCATTCCTGTCACTATCAGCCCAATTACGTGTCTGGCGGTCCGAGAACCGTCAGACTTGCGGGGGCACAACAGTGGTGGTCCAGCCACTACTGCCCTGGTGTTCCTACCACCCCATCTTTAGTTATGTAGTTGCACCCTGGTGGTTTTGCAGTGGTCATAGGCCGCAATATGCTTGGCGGGACCGCCACGGTCCTGCCAAGTATATTACGAGTTTCCCCTCGGCCTGTGGTGTCATGGAGGTTCTTCCTCTATAAACACTGTGGCAGAGAGCAAACAAAGGGGGCCCTACAGGACCCCTGTGCCTCCTCCGCATATGGATGCACATAGGGGGGGCATAACATGTGCCCCCATGTTTGCATGCACACCAGTTCCTGCATGGCATGGACTTTCAAGTCTATGCCGTGTAGGAACCTTTTTGTGCGGTCCCATTGCAGTGCCTTTTTCGAAGGCATTGCCGCCTTTGAAAGAGGCACTGCCAAGGGACCGCCACGCCGTCCAACTGCCAGACCACTTTTAAGTCATGATCTGGCAGGTGGTGGAGAGTTTTGGTGGTGCAGGGGACACAGTGGTGGCCTACTGCCTGCTCCTGCACAGCCAAAACTCGTAGTCGGGCCCTAAGTCATTTCCAGTCCTACAACCAGAGCAACCCATAAGCCAATCAGAATCTGGGTATGTAATCATACATCAAAACAGTAGTTCACATGGAACTTATTTAAAAAGAAATAACAATTGGAAGTAAAATAACTGTCCTCTCAGTGTATAAGAATAAAGATTCTGTCTAGCTTTATAAGCAAAGCATTTAATAACCAAGAAGAAATGAAAATTATTCACAATTTGGCATTCATATTTCAGGTGCCAATATATACAAAGGCAAAAACAAGTGACAGGTGCATTGTCCCCCTTGATAACACATAAAAATGAAAGAAGTGAACATATAGTGAAGCGTTTGTATGTGTTTCCACAGGACACACAACTTCAAAAATGTTCTTAGTGTCCTATGTATGCTTTGGATTCCTTTAAATACATCCAGTTAATAACTTTTCTGTAATATTCTGTCAAAGGAGTTTTGATCTTGCTTGAAATATCACTGTCTCATCAGAATAGGCAATAATGGACACCTAAGTAGGAAAATCGCAGGGAGACTAACATGAGTGAATGTATCAGTACAAACTCAATGAGATGATGGATGAAGCAATGAAACTTTTCAGACACTCACCCTCAGTCACAGATCTGGGTTGAATCCCTGAAACCCATCCCAGGATGCTTGTGTCCGGTTCAGGGAAGACCTGGCTTAGCAATTTGGGCTGGACTGTTCCCATGAGGCCCAGGGTCGAGACTGATTTGCATACAGCTCGGTCTGAACTGAGGTGGCGAAGTGAGCTAAAGAACGATGATGGATTCAACCCAGATCTGTGACTGAGGGTGAGTGTCTGAAAAGTTTCAGTGCTCCATCCATCATCTCCTTGTGTTTGCTTTGTTCACCCTAAGTTGTCAGGGTATGCTCAGACGTGGGTCCCTTGCTCACTTTTCCACTAGATTCAAGCTGGCCTGGCTGATGAGGGGTGTTACCCCGAAACCAGTCCCAGGATGCTTGTTTCCAGTTCAGGGAAGACCTGGCTTGGCAGTTTGGGCTGGACTGTTCCCATGAGGCACAGTGTTCATACTGGTTTGCATATAGCTGGATTTGAACTGAGGAGGCGAAGTGAGCTAAAGAACAATGAAGGAATCAACCCAGATCTGTGACTGGGGGTGAGTGTCTGAAAAGTTTTAGCGCTCCGCCCATCGTCTCCTTGTGTTTGATTAGTTCGCCCTAAGACGGCAGGGTATGCCCAGACGTGGGTCCCTTGCTTACTTTCCCACTAGATTCAAGGAGGCCTGGCTGATGAGGGGTGTTACCCCGAACCCAGTCCCAGGATGCTTGTTTCCAGTTCAGGAAGACCTGGCTTGGCAGTTCGGACTGGACTGTTCCCATGAGGCACAGTGTTGAGACTGATTTACATTTAGCTGGGTCTGAACTGAGGTGGCAAAGTCAGCTAAAGAACGATGATGTATTCAAACCAGATCTGTGACTGGGGGTGAGTGTCTGAAAAGTGTCAGCGCTCCATCCATCATCTCCTTGTGTTTGCTTTGAATGTATCAATGGACAGAAGATGAAGGCTAGGACAGGTGAAGGAATATAACTTAGGCTGGTAGACCGGCCACATGCTTCAATCTATGGTCCTGGGAGGAGCCTATGAAAATGCAAGATCCATGGTTATTGGATGTTTTGCATGAGGGTGATCATATAGGAATATCCCATATTGTATGTAACTCACGTATACAATGATTATATCAGTGGTGAGGATTATAGATGTACTTCTTATTCAAATGAGTCATAGGATCTCAAAATCTCGACACTGGTAGAAACAAACTGGTATCAAGTGTTGTTATTGGAACACCTTTTCCCTGAAGCAGTGTTATTAATTAACTGGTACTATAACATTTTTAATTGACATGATACCTCAATAATTCAAGATTTGGAGTATGCTTTGGGTAAAGTCCGCTGTAGGCACCCTTCCTCTCCGCTCATTTGGGTTGGTGATTTTAATTGTACACTTTGCATTCATGCAGGATCGAATGTATGTGGTTTAGAGGATTTGAATGCCCAGCCTCTAAACCATTTTAGGCACACACCGCAGGGGGATGCCCTGAATAATATCATCATAACTAATGATTTGTGTGTTAGTAGACCCCTGGTCTCCCCCAGATACCCTGCATCTACCAACTTTTCAGGGCTTGAGGGGTGAAATGAGTACAATTGATTTTGTTTTGGTATCAAGTACCTTTCTTAAGCACTGGATAAGTTGGAGGTGGTAGCAAATCCCACCAGTGATCATAATCCTTTAATTCTATCGATTTGGGTTCCGACACATGAATCACCAAGGTCCTGTGAACAAACTATTCAATATAACAAAAATCAGGGTGTTACTCTGAAATGGGGGAAGATAAATGTGTCCCAGCTGCAAGATGATATTACTGCTAATTGTAAAGCTGAAATAGATACATGTCTAGCAGGATCTGATTCACACAAGGTCATAGGAAGTTTTGAGAAGTTGTGTTGCCATATAGGACAGTGCCTAAAAAAGCCTAAAGGGAAGGGTGGTCAAAGGGCCTTTAGATGGTTTGATTCTGTGTGCTCTGCCACACACAGATCACTAAAATTAGCTTTGTCTCAAAAGCCAAGAAATAAAGAGCTTGTGAAGATTAGTAGGAAAGCTTATAGAGACGCTATTACAAAAAGAAAGCAAGACCTGAAAGATATGGCCTGGGATGATCTTGAAAAGGCAGCAGAACTGAAAGATAGCAGGCTATTTTGGGAGGTCATAAATCGCCCCCTTTTTAAGAGTAATAACAGTGAAACTATAGCTATGCAGGTCACTGCCGAACAATGGGTTCAACACTATAGTAAGATTTTTAATCCCAAATCTTATTTAATAATTCCAAGCGTTGAGGAGACAGGGGGCGTGGTGCTACCATCTCCCTCGGCTTTGACCCTCAGCTCTTCAATTACATTGACTGAGATTGAGGAAGCCCTAGGGAAAGGAGCATCATTAAAAGCGCCAGGCCCTGATGCTGTCCCCCTGGATCTTTTTAAATCCAATACCAGTCTGTGGGCACCCATTTTATTAAATGTTTTTAAAGCTGTAGTGGTTGGCCGCATCCCTGGCACATGGAAAGAGGCAACTGTAGTGCCAATCTTTAAGAAGGGTAATAGATCTGACCCTCGTTGTTACCGTCCGATTTCTTTAATAGACGCTGCCTGTAAAATCCTCGGCAGAGTAATCTTGGTGAGATTGGAAAGTTGGGCAGATTCTGTTGGATTGATAGTTGATTCCCAATATGGTTTCAGGCATGGAAAGGGGACAAATGAGCAGTGCCTCAATTTGGCACTGATCTTGGGCAAGTATATGAAGGCCAAAAAATCCGCTATTCACCTGGCCTTCATGGACTTGACAAGCGCTTTCGATACTGTCTGCAGGAGCAAGTTGTGGAAGATGATGAGTGATATGGGCTTTGAGGAACCTCTGGTGACCTTGCTCCGTAGGTTACATGAAGCTACAAATGTGTCCATCAGATTTGGCTCTGGAGGGGAATTAACGAAACCAATACCTTCTACGGAAGGAGTGCGTCAAGGATGTATCTTGGCGCCTTTCCTCTTCTTGGTTTATACAAATGGATTAGAACAGTACCTACTAAACCAGGGCTGTGATTTCCCAAAAATTAATGGTAAAAGCATTCCTATGCTTTCATATGCGGACGATACTGTCCTAATGACATTAACAGGCAACAGCATGCAAATATGTTTAAATGCATTTAACAAATTCATGCTTGATTTAGACCTAAAGGTAAACTTCGAAAAATCCTTTGTAATGTCCTGTGGCCCAAAGGGGTCGTCTATTAGGAAGTTCGAGGTAAACAACCGCATAATTGGGAAAGTGGATAATTTTAATTATCTTGGTAATCTGTTTGATAGTAAACTAAGCTGGACACCGGTAATGAAGGTCCGAGCCCAGAACATGACAAGGGCGATAGAGGGTATCTTCCGCTTCTGTAGTAAATTGGGGCAAAAGCACATCATGCATCTCAGAACCCTTTACACCTCAAAGTGCTTATCTGTTGCCACCTATGGGGCAGGGGTGTGGGGGACTGAAATGCCTGCCGCAATACAGGTGGTGGAAAATAACTTCATAAAAAGGGTCTTGTCAGTTCCTAAAAGCACCTCAAACACCTTCTGTCATGACGAAATTGGTATGGTTAGCGTATCCGATACAATCTGTATGTCCCCTTTACTGTTATGGGGTAAAATCTGGCAATCTGAAGACCTGCAATTAACAAAAGAAATCATTACTGATTGCATGGCTTTAGAAAATTCCAAACAGATCCCCTGGTTATCTTATGTCTGCAATATGTTGAACAAAATCGAACTTGGTTTTTATTTCCACAGCCCCGGGAAAATCAAGGGGAACTATAAGATAGAGATAAAGACAAAGTATTTGAAGTCAGCGAATCAGCCTCCCATGGATATAATTGACACTGGAACTACTTATGCTTGTAAACCACAGCCGCAGTTTTATTTAACATTTACCCTTAATGTGCAATGGCGATTTCTTTTAACACGGTTTAGGCTGGAGATCCTTCACTTTTTACTTGCTTTCCCTAAACAAGGGGGTTGGGGTGAGAGACTGTCCCCTTGTCCTTGTAACAACAAGGACAGGCAGAGTACTTTGCATTTGGTTCTCTTTTGCTCCCTGTACAAAGAGCCAAGACTCCGGTTTATTAAAACTATTTTGAAGGGTAGGCAACCTTGCACTTACAAGGAAGGTTATGAATATTTGCTATCCTTATCTTCTGTGGAAATCTGTTGTGCAATGTTAAACTTTATCAGAATCTCCCTAAAGATCAGAAAGAATTATGGGTAGTACCACAGGTATAGAATTTTTGTAAAAATCTTATACTGTAAAGCTTTTTTTGAATCTCTGTCATTGTTATGTCTCTTTTAAATGTGTTTTCAAATTAGTTTTTAATACTATTAGTACAAATGTGTTCCTATTTGAAAGGTGATATGATTGTTTGTTCAATACTTTTATGATTCATTTTATGTATCGAATAAAGTTTTTGAATACGAATACGAGTCATGTATGATTAACATGCTGGTAAAGGTTAGATATTAGCATTGGCAGAATTATTGAACTCTAATTATTAACCAGAAATGAACTCACCCATAGAGTGACAGAATTACAGTATGCCAAACACTGTACTGTTGTCCCAGGGGTTTGCTATGTTCATATTAAAGGGGTTAAGTACCACTGACATCTACCCGGGGGAAAAGTCCTCAGTCGGGTCAGTCAATAATACAGTGGACTAACACTGTCGTGGGAAGAGATCCTGCTTTGTAACTGACAGGCTACTGGTGATGGGCACAGCCTCATAAGGGCATGCAATCTTCTGACAGCGTATGGCGCTTGGTGTACTCTATATCTATTATTTGATGGGTGAGTTAATTTCTCATGTCAGACCTCTGGAGAACTGTTCTAAAAAGATTCAGAAAACAAAGCTCAACTATCTTCAATGTGACCTTCTAATATGTCATGCATTACACAAACAACAAAGCATCTGCCTGCTGTAGGAGTTTCAAGTAGTCATACGTTAGAAGTGCACATTTTAAAGTAGAAAGATAAGTTAATATTCCAATTTATAGAGTATTATGAGAATCCCATTTATCTAACTGGCTTCGTGATTTTGGCAAGTGAGTATAATGAGAAACATTAGTATGAAATCCACATTTGAACATATGTTTTTAATATAAACTACTTTCCCCCTTTTTTCATAATATTCGTTTGAAACTGTACATCGAGCATAGTTGTTTCACTGCCAAAAACATACAAAAAATGATCGAGAAATAGATCACTGGAAGCAGCCATGGTGATTTCATAAGTTTTGGCTCTACATTTAAAGCATGTCAGATGTCGATTATAAGTCTTTTGTTTTAGAAGATCTGGTACTGATAACCTCTGAATTCCTCAATTGTTGTTCTGGGATTTAAACTGTATAATCTATGGCAAGTTGCTCACTGCTGTGTAAATATTATTTGCTTCAGATATAAATGGATAAATTACTCCTAGGAATGGTTTGAGTCACAGACTGGGATTTTTAAAGTAGCTCATATTTAAGGCCCTCACATCCTGAGTGAATCAGGTCTTCTGACAAAGTAATCGTGCATTCGAAGTTACTGGACGAGAAATTACACTACTTTATGAGTAATCCCAAAATAAATGTGAATTAATATTGGAAATGTGAGTTCTGCACCGATTTCTGCATGTTATTTCCCAATTCGAGATGAAATAGTGTGTGGAACATGGTTGACAGTTTAAAAAGAGTTTTGATTGAGCAAGGGATTTTTACACTATTTCATTATTCACAACCAACAAAGCATCTGCCCGCTGTAGGAGTTTCAAGTAGTCATATGTTAGAAGTGCACATTTTAAGTGGATAGATAGGTTATTATTCCAATTTATAGAGTATTAGGAGAATCCATTTATCTAACTGGCTTAGTGATTTTGGCAAGTGAGTATAAGGAGAAACATTAATATGAAATCCACATTTGCACATATGTTTTTAATATGAACTACTTTCCTCCCTTTTCATAATAATAGTTTGAAACTGTACATCGAGCATAGTTGTTTGACTGTCAAAAACATACAGAAAATGGTCGAGAAATGGATCACTGGAAGCAGCCATGGTGATTTCATAAGGTTTGGCTCCACATTTAAAGCACTGTCTGATGTCGATTATAAGTTTTTTGTTTTAGAAGATCTGCTATTGATAACCTCTGAATTACTCAATTGTTTTTCTGGGATGTAAACTGTACAATCTATAGCAAGTTGCTCACTGGTGGGTAAATATTATTTGCTTCAGATATACATGGATAAATTACTCCTAGGAATGTTTACTCTCCTGCCTAGGAACTACTATACAGAAAATAGTTTGAATCACAGACTGGGATTTTCAAAGTACCGTATTTTCCGGCGTAGAAGACGACTGGGCGTATAAGACGACCCCCCTACTTTTCTTGATAAAATATAGGGTTTGGGCTATACTCGCCGTATAAGACTACCCCTATTCCAACGCACACCAAAGAGGTAAGCAGGGCATTACCGTCATGATATTCATTATGGCTGCAGACGCCTAGATTGATCGTGAGACTGTGGGGGACACTGGCAATTAATTGTCAGTGTCCCCCACAGTCTCAGAAGCACCATGGGCGTCACTCAACACACCAAGTCTGCCTCACTACTCTCAACGCTAATGGCGCAGCAGTCAAGAGCACTGTAGTACTGTCTGTAGGGGCCACCTTCAGTAGCAACTGACCCCTGCCATCGATCTATGGGCGCAGCTCCTCACAACGTTAAGTTGCATGAGACGACACCCGGTGTATAAGACGACCCCCGACTTTCAAGAAGATTTTCAAGGGTTAAAAAGTCGTCTTATGCGCCGGAATATACGGTAGCTCACATTTAAGGCCCTCACATCCTGAGTGAATCAGGTCTTCTGACAAAGTAATCGTGCATTCGAAGTTACTAATACACCAATACTGGACGATAAATTACCCCATTTAATGAGTAATCCCAAATAAATGTGAATTAATATTGGAAATGTGAGTTCTGCACCTATTTCTGCATGTTATTTCCCAATTCGATATGAAATAGTGTGTGGCACATGGTTGACTGTTTAAAAAGAGTTTTTGAATTTATGATTGAGCAAGGGATTTTTACACTACTTCATTATCTTGTCGGTCCCTCCTCTGACACTCTTTAAAGGGTAAACCCTTCGATAAGGATGTCCCTAAATTCCAGTTATTGTTCCTGGGCCAAATTTCTCCATGTTTTTCTTGATAAATTTGACTCCTGATGTAATTTTGTAGGTGATAATAGAAAAAGTAAAATCAGTGCAGAAGTCAAATCAGGAATTCTGAGGCACTTACATATAGGGAGCAAGATAGTGTTACGGTACAGCTATTCTGTGAATCAGGTCCTGATTTTGCCACAAGTTCCACGCGGAGACACTAAAGGACGGTCAGCTTTTAACACAGTCCTCCTACTTATCCAGGGGTAACTAAACTAAGGGCCTCAGTTACAATATTTTGACTCACAGCATTGCAGCAAGCCTTCTTGCTGCGCTCCTGTGAGTCAAAAGAAATGGGCAGGAATGTGCCGTATCTTCTAGATTACTACGCCTTCCTATCCTTTCCCCCTGCATTGGCGCACAATGGGCTTACATGCGCCAATGCAGGCACCCTTGCGTCACGGTGCATGGGTGTCTGCGGTGCAAGGGTGTCTGCGTTGTTGCATTGCAGAATGCAGCACACATAGGAAATGGAAAAACAAGGCGAAATAAAGGTATTTCTCCTCTTTGCACCTCCCTTAGGGAAGGTGTAGGAATCTGACACATTTCCAGGTTTACAAAACCTTTTAAATCTGGGAATGCGTCAGGTTCCATGGATGTTGTGTGGGAACACCACACAACAACACCCATGGAACTTCCCTTTCATGTAGAGGTATGCGTGAAAGAGGGCCATATTTACAAAGCCTAGAAAAGCCACACAGGGTGGCTTTACATGGCCTTGTAAATATGGGCAGGCATACTGCCCCACTGGTGTATCAAAAAAAGTGACGCACCAGCGGCACAATGGGCTTATAAATAAGCCCTAAGGATCTTAACAACTCCACATTTCAATTTGAAAAGAGTGAAATTGAGGCACAATCTATTATTAAACATATAAAGGGATGTGATCTTAAATTCTGGAATTCTTTATGACTTCCCAAAAATATAGTACGAATGTAGTAAACAACTGTTACTCCATAAACACAATGGAAGCTCATGCTTTTAGTTATGGAGGACCCTAAAACAGTAATGTCTAAAATACACTTTGTCAGGAAAAATCTATTTATTAGTACAGAAAGAATCAAAACAAAGTGTAATCCAATCCATATCAATCTCCTCTCACGGTCTTGTCTCATACACCATACCTCTGGCCAAATGTCACCAACCAAGGAAAAAACATGTGTTAGGTCTTCTGGAGTTCTCATTTTGTGATTCCATGTCTTCTATGACAAAGGAGTCAAGTGAAGGAGGAAGGCCTGGTCACCTGTAAATTATGCAGCACTAGGGGCACATTCTGAGCCCACCAAGAGAATCTGCCCTTCAAACCTTCTCATAGAAATTCCTTTACAACATGGCAACAGTATTACCCTGTGTCATTGGCAGCCTAACATCTGCCACTATAGCGAACTGTAAATGATGCTCTGTATTGTAAATCACCAACCCATTAAAAAGAAATGTCATAACCAAGCACTATGAAGTGGCCAAAAGCTGACATACCAATGATATAGAAAAGCATTAAATAAAAAAAAAAGTAGTGCGCTAATCATGTCTCTTCAGGATATAGCTTTCGTAAGGAGTGAGGAGTACCCGAACATTAAATGAGGAAATGTGTGTCAATAACTGCACAGTGGTGTTTAGCCGGTTTGAAATTGCTTGTGAAAAATATGTCTCCAACATAGGTCTTTAACACTACAATCTCTTTGTGTATGTAAAATTAGGTAGGTCGTATTTAGTGGCTTAGCAAGGGAGGGAAGGCGGGTTAGTCCGCCCCTGTTGACACAAGATTTGGGGCGGCAGCCTCCCACGCTCTTATGTCTGTTATATGCGTTTGACGCAGGCCGACAAATGCAGGAATTGTGAGCACCACCTTACATGCGGCCGCCGGAGGGCAAAGGCAGGGACGCCATGGGCGACAAAGTGTCTAGCTATGCCACTGGTCTTATTCTCAGTATGATCCAAAAACATCGACCACTTACTACAGGTAGACACATTTACATGATCTGCATTTTATTATATATAGCGAATAGGTGTGCGCGATTGGTCATTATAAAATAAAGATTATTGTGACAACTCAAAAGTGATGTTGATTTAATTAAATCAGGGAGTATAGATGATCAAGTTAACTGCTGACAACAGCGATTTTGAAATCTGTGTTGCTATATCAATGTTCCTAAGTGGAGATGAACCATGAAATTATCAGTATATTTTTTAACCTAGCAAGGAAAAGATGTATCTTATTATTAAAAATGAGGCAAAGTACCCTTTGCTGTACGTTAGTAGACATCTATGAACATACAGACGAATAAGTCAAAAGACAAGCTCCTTTACAAGTCCCAGAACTGTGAGGTAACTTGTAATATTCTTTTAATGCATTCCAGTGGGTATTTTATTCCTTTGATATATGATTACGCTATTACCTTTCCCCCTATGCCTCAATCCTTAGGGGTCTATTAACAAGTGGTATGCATTAGATTTGGTAAGATTAATCACAAGGGAGAGCTAGGGTTTTTAGGGGCGCGTCCTGTCCCCAAATGTAATCTATAGAATCAATGTGGACTGGCCCACTGTGTTTGGTCACTTAGTCACTTATGGCTCATGGCCTGGTGGCTGGACACAATTAGTCTTGTTAGTAAACCCCTCACACACCAACCTGGTTTGTGTCATGCTTCATCATCGGGGTCCAACCAGGCAGCCGAGTGCCACCTGGTTGTGCTTCAACGCCTGACTACAGGGGAGCAGGTGTCGTGCAACAGTGTGATGTGGATGAAGGTGAATGTTAAAATATACCTCTGGGAATCCTTACCTACGAGTTTATTCTTGGCGGCCCAGGGTATTTTAATTAAAATATGTGATGCAACTGTTAAAAGCCAAGTTTTTGCTATAAGTTGTCTATGTCTTGGCGGTCTACATGTTTCAGTCCCAATAGGGATTGTGCGGGACTTTCGTCAGGACCAGAAGGTGAAGTGAGTGGCAAAAGGGGTGCCACAGTTGGTAGTCTCCTACACACGCGCTAAGGTGTGTGGAAAGGTGAAGGTAAAAAATATATGTCTGTATACTTACAGACACTCACTGGTTTGCGAGAAAATTTTTTCGCTATAATAATCGGTTCCAGAGAATCGGGCGTGGGGGAGAGGAGCTCTTGTTATCAATTTGATTAATGTGAGTCCTCCGCCGGAACATAGATCGGGTCCCTCGGCGTCCCGGCTGGTTTACTAACAAGACTAATTGTGTCCAGCCACCAGGCCATGCATTAGATTTGACCATGTAATGTGGCCCCGAGTGGCTCCTTCAATCTAGAGTAAGGCAACACAATGAAAATCACTGCATTGCCTTACTCTGCCCTGGGAAGGCATTCCATAAGTGCTGCCTAGGTGTTCCCAAGCAACTCCCATGGTTTTTGATGCATTCCCAGATTTACCAGAACTGGTAGACTTAGGAATGTGCCAAAAAGATGCACCTTCTCAGGAGAGGCGTAACAAGGATAAATATATTAATTTCTCCTTGTTACTCCTTCTTTCTATGTGTGCTGCATTCTACAGCAGACATAGAAAGAGGAATATGCCTCTCTGGATTGTTTTTGTGCCCCTTCCTGCACATAAACAATCCTGAATGCAATGCAGATACCCTTGCACCATGGTGCATGGGTGCCTGCGTTGGCGCTAGGCTGCCAGCACAGGGGGAAAGTCAGGAATGTGCATATTGCTCCAAATACGGAGCATTCCTGCACCCTTTGCTGTCATGCAGTGCAGCACACCAAGATGGCCTGGTGCACTGCACGACTTTTTCGTAAACAAGCTCCTTGCTATTCAATGATATGGTTGAACATTGGAAACAACGATTCCAATGCAGGCATTACCATGAAATCCCTTTACAACATACCCAATACAATCCAGCTACCCTTAAAGGAAATGGCATTACCACTCATGCTGGTACCACACATTGTCATTTGTGGGTAAGAATTTTAATTTTTTTCAATGTTATTGCTGTTGTTTTTTAATAAATAACATTTTAATTGTATATATACATACATACGTGCTCGGCCGGAGTCCGCGCCACCTCCCACGGGGCCACAAGCAGTTCAGACGGAGCAACTTTGGCAAATGGATTTACAACTCGACTGCTACCGGACCGGCAAGAGGACGTATACTCTGTGTACCTGGAGAACACAACTCACCTGCACGGCAAAGGAGGTAAGAGCGCGAGCAAGGGTCATGCAGTGTCCGTCCTGAAGGGAAAGAGGAGGGGGGTGCTATGCTTTGGCGTTCTGACTTTCTCTCTCTTCAGGGTTAACGGCACTCTGACCGTTCTCACTCCTGGACACTCTTTACTCGGGAGATCCAGCAGTTCAGCCTGCCCGATTCCAAAGCAGTCTCACAGGATACGACTGCATGCATGAATAGCGGCGGACATAAGGCGATCAGACGCAGGTGGCAAGAAATCACAGACACAGTTTGTGTCTATCACAGAGTATCAGTGGGTGTAAGGCACAGCACCAATCACTTTCAGACCCGACCTCATCAACGTGACTGCACGAAATACTCACGTGCTAAAGTGGTGCTTGCATAGTAGTGTGCCTTCATCCCCTCTATGCAGGAGGAACCTCACATTGTGTCTAGGGGAAACAATTCACACGCTAGGATCAGTGTCTCATCTCCAAGGGTAGCACAGCATGGAGGAGGAGGAAGAGAGATGAGCAGCTGCGCAAATTCTCTTCACACGAAAAAAGAAAGGCACAGTTGTTCCTAAAGAAGTTAAAGCGGATTTACCACAAACTATTATAGAAAAAGTCAACAAACTAGAGAAACTCAAGAGGGGAAAAATCTCAAAGTGGTAGGAGACCATTTCCCTGCAAAATTATATTGACCAGGAAATGGTGCCCAGGGGGCTGAGAATCTTTACCACACCAACGTATGATACACCTAATCCGGCGATGCTGACCAAATGGTCTGAAAATTCAGCAGTGAGCTCCAGAAGAACGTTGGAGATACTTGTAAAATATGCCTGGATTGACAGGGACTTACTGGTAAAACAAATAAATGAACTCATGGAGGATATCAAAAAACAATCCGATGGTGATGCGGTTGACAAATTGGTCTCAGCCATGAAAGATCGCCTCAAACACTATGAGGAAGACATCAAAGCACGGAAGGAAAGGAAACTGGACAGAAACTATAATGACTATGAAAGTGGCAGAATTTAAAATTCAGTCGCAAGTATGATCATTTATACAATGCCCCTGGGACACAAGCATCTACCATGGGTAATGAGGATGAGCAATTACTCCTGTCCAGTGGGACCGAATCAGACGTATCAAATACCTCTGTAGAAGAAGCAAGACAAAACACCCCGGAAGGCCAATTTTTTAGACGAATATCGTCATCTGCGCCGGAGCAGACGGACGAACAAAGAGACTCCAGCACCGGCAACAAGAGGACAAAGGGGACGAGGACGTGCGAGAGGTCGAGGAAACGAAGGAATCGTGGAAAGAGGCTCTTACAGAGGTGGCAAAGGAGACAGTACAAGGGGCAACGTGGGAAATATGAAAACCCGCCCAGAAGAGGACAATGATGGATATTTCCACGGTGAAAAAAAATATTGTCAACCTCTCGACAAGAACTATAAGTGACACTGAGAAAGCCACGCTTAGCTTAGGCCTTTCCTTTTGTCCATCCATGTCTTTTAATTATAGCGAGTCCCGGATTGACCTTTTTAAGTTTGTCCGCAAGCTTAAGTTAAAAAAATGCCACAAGCTTAAGAGACTAGGGGGTTCCAACAAACCCAAATCCTTTACCAGTAACCTGTCAGACAATTTTATGAAAGGTGAGGTAGATTCTCTCATAAACATCCTGCAACTAGAACAAGAGAGCAACACCAACAACACACAGACAGAGGGGGAGACGGATACCACCAGCAACACACAGCTTCTACGGATGCCGCACTCACAGGTGATAGCAGTGCTGCTTCTGGTTTCAGGCCCAAGTCCATTTTTATTCCAACCATGCCACACGATGCCATAGACACATTCCATGATTGTGTGAGCTAGGATTTCTGTAAACACAGACACAAGAAAAGAAAGCATACCCTTAATGTCAACAATCTTACATTAACGCAAAGAAACTCACTCAAGTCCATCATAGAGGATGACAGTGTAGTCATCCGTCCTGCGGATAAAGGAGGCAACATCGTCATATTAGATAGGAACATGTATGTGGCGGAGGCCCAGAGACAGCTAGGAGACCCCAAATCTTACATCAAAACCACATACGAGATGTATAACAACAGCATTACCACATTATGGGACAGACTTACCACGTGGAAAGATAAGGGCATCCTTGAATGGGAGGAGTATAGGTATCTGAAAAATGACCATCCTGTTTTACCTGTACTATATCTCCTACCCAAACTACACAAGAGCAGAGACAACCCACCTGGCAGACCCATCGTGTCTTCCAGAGGGAGTGTCTCTGAACAAGTGTCCAAGTATGTGGAGCACTACCTGCGTGACTGGGACAGTATTTTGCCCAGCTATATTAAGGACACCAAAGATTTCCTCACTAAACGGCAAGATCTTCGGTGGGATGATGAATGTCATCTCATAACCATGGATGTCCAAGCACTATACACCAATATAGACCATCAACAGGGCCTTGAAGCCTGTGAGCATGTTTTAGATGCTCGTCCACTCCGTTTTAAGGAACACAGTAAAATGCTGCTAGAGATGTTGGAATTCTGCCTTCTCAACAACTTCTTTCTGTTTGACGGTACTCTCTATAAACAACAGACTGGGACCGCAAAGGGGTTCATGTTTTGCTCCCAGTTTTGCAAACCTCTTTATGGGGTACTGGGAGCAATAAATCTTCATGGACCCCGCGTGTTCAGAATATGTAGGCCACATCGCCACCTGGTGGTGCTACATAGATGACTTGTTTGTGGTGTGGAGAGGTTCTGAAGAGACAGCATTGAGCTTCATTGACCTTTTGAACACAAACACCAGTAACATTTTTCTCTCCAGCAACATAAGCAAGGTGACAGCAGAATACCTTGATGTCAGGATTGACATCAAGGACAACAAGATAGAGACATCTCTCTTTAGGAAAGTGACGGCTGGGAACAGTGTTCTCCATGCCCTCAGTAGCCACCCGGAAACACTCAAATGGAGCATTCCATTCGGTGAGTTGCTGAGGGCAAGGAGAAATTGCAACATGGACACCGGTTAACAACGTGAAAGCAATTTGATGCTGGAACGTTTTAAGAATCGTGGCTATCCGGCATGGATGATGAAAAAGGCGAAACAGAGAGCAGACGCTATACCGAGAAGTACTACTCTTGAGGACAAGATCACAGAGGACAGTAGTAATGACCAGGAAAGCACACGACTCATTTTTAACATTCAACACTGAGTCGCGACAAATACAAAAGATACTGACCAAAAATTCGGATATCCTCAAATGTGACAATGTCATAGGGGGCGACATGCCAGTGAGACCGAGCATCACATACCGCAAGGGTTAGAAACATCAGGGACCTCTGTGTACGTAGCGATATCACCAGCTATCCCTCGAATCAGGGTTTAGGCCTCAAGGAATTTTTCCCTTGCGGCCACTGCAAAGCCTGCCGGAATAGCACCCACATAAAAACAGTTGAACACAATGGGGTGAAGAAAGAAGTCACCCAATTTCTCACTTGCAGTACCACCCATGTTGTGTTTGTGATTGTATGTCCCTGCAATTCCTGGTATATAGGCAGCACAACATTACATGCCAAAAAACGGATACTGGAACACTATCGAGCTATTGCTCATAATGATGAGCAGTACCCGGTAGCTAGACATTTTCGGGACAAACACTGCTCCAATCCCTCACAGCTTAGTTTCTTCATCCTAGAACAGATTGAGAGGAATCCCAGAGGTGGGAACAGGGTTCTTAGACTGAGGCAGAAAGAATCTAAATACATCATCAATTTTTAGATAAAGGATCCAGGAGGGCTGAACCAGTATGAGGAGTTGGCAGTCCATCTCAAAGATAATTGAAGGGTCTGACCACTCTAACCCCCCTTTTGTTGTCCCCCATTCACCCCCCCCCCCCATCATAGTTGTATCTCTCTTCTTCCATGAACCTCATTGCTGAGTACAGTTTATTGTTTTTGTGATTTATTATGCAGTGGTTGAATCCTCACATTTGTTTTGTTTATGTATTTACAACAGGAGCACGGTGAGAAAAACAGGGCCCCGGTACTGCACTTACTTTCACGGCCAATTCAGTCTTCTCACCAGTATAGTCACTTCACTGAGCACGCCCGCTAGGGCTTTTTTCGACAGGCACTGTGACACTGAGATCATCATTGGGGTATTCAAGCAAGAACAGGTATCACCTGCAGCAATACATTCTGGTATTTGACCTGGTTACTGCACTCTGCACGATCATTTTTCAATATTGACCTGCACGTATTTTACAGTCATTGCGCAGTTCTGCAACCGCCACAGAGATTGCCGTTCTTGGCAGGGACGTTCAGCGATTGTATTTTTGCCCATTTGGTCACAGCTGACGTTTCACATTGTTCTGAAACTTATGACATCTTTCCACTGACAAACGCGGAGTGGGACAATCACTGCCCTGCACTATTGTAGTTTGAATGTGGTAGGATGTGACTATTTGAACATGTGCTTACTTTCAATTTACATGTGTGGCCCACGGTGGCTCGAGTTGCATTATGGATCTCTGATAATTACATGATCTGCAGAGTCCCATTGTGAATGAATGAAATTTACCATTCCAAGATGGCGGCCAGTTTTGCCGAGCATTGTATGTCCTATCTCTATGTCGCTTACTTGCCTGTAACTTTATTTACACACTGTGCACACAAGTTCACCTACGTGATCAAGGCTTGCCTATGCCGAAACATGTTGTAGGTGCAATAAACACCCTTGGACTTTGATCCAGTACGAGACGTTTTGATTTCTGAGAGCGTGGTAATTGGAAATTTTTACTTTGAAGCTTGAATTCCGGCGTGCTCGGCCGTAGTGCGCGCCACCTCCCACGGGGCCACAAGCAGTTCAGACGGAGCAACTTTGGCAAATGGATATAGATATATATATATATATATATATATATATATATATATATATATATATATATATATATATATATATATATATATATATATATATATATATATATGAAGAAGCAGGATCCCAACCGCTTGACGAAGCGGCAACAATGGGCGCAGACCTCCACTCCGCAAAAAGTAACTGTTGTCGAATCAACAAGCCATGACTCCAAGTAAGGTGCCAGCAGTGAAAATTTATTAGGGCAAAGGTGCAAAGGCAAGTGCCCTCCCTGACGCGTTTCGCTCCGCGAACGGAGCTTGGTCACATGACGCATCAGGAGTAGGCAGTGCATTAAATGGTCATTAAAAGCCCAAGCGCCTAAAGAAACAGGACGCAAGGGTTTGCAACAAAGCAAACAAGCATTAACTAAGCAGTCAAACAATAATAATTACTTGGTTGTAAATAATTAGAATTCACAGAGACAAAAAATCAAAGCATAGTGCTCAAATGTGGTTCAAAAAAAGGCAAAAATATCCAAATTCATGACGACAGACAGAGCAAAAATATATATGACATAGTGGAAAGAATATCCCATCCACCACATTATTCATAGCAAA
The DNA here is from genome assembly GCF_964263255.1 of Lissotriton vulgaris. Taxonomy (NCBI): domain Eukaryota; kingdom Metazoa; phylum Chordata; class Amphibia; order Caudata; family Salamandridae; genus Lissotriton; species Lissotriton vulgaris. Next base: position 798,532,042 of record NC_141694.1, read on the forward strand.
AGAAACCTCAAGATAACAAATAATCTCTAAAAATTTCATAAGGGAGAATATAATTCCAAGAATCAATTGCAAGTGCAAGAAGGAGAAATTCATTAAATACGAATTCATATGCCTAATTTCAAGAAAATCACTGTCTCAGAACTGCTTGAAAGCTAAAGTGCAAATGCTACAACAAACCATATATTTAAATGTAAAATACATGGAAATTAATTGGCGGCAAAGAAAACTCAAATAAAGACCTGCAAAGAAATAGGTTAAAAAACACTATGATTAGTACCATAAAAACAGTAACTAATGAGATCTAAGAACAATTCATATTATCAATAGCACTTCAGGAACAGAAATTCAAAGATGATGGTTCAAGAAAGAAACATAAGTTACAAAAAATGATGTAATTCATCAAAAGCATTTAAACCGTTGGGAGATATGGTATCTAATAGTACAATAAAAAATGCTTCTTTTTGTCGTAAGAGTTTCTCACGATCACCACCCCTAACTGGGTTAGCCACAGAACACAACAATGTATATGTAAGATCTTTAAATTTTTTGTCGTGGACAGCTTTAAAGTGGCGAGCCACAGGATAATTCATGTCTGAGTTGACTATAGCTCTGATGTGTTGCAGAATTCGTTGATTCGCTTGCAACTTGGTGCTGCCTATATAAGAGAGAGAACATGTGCAGGTAAGCTGGTAAACTACATATTCACTGCGACATGTCAGATGTTCTTTTATTGGAATAGCTCTCTCATTAAAAGCAGATGTATAATGCGTGGCATTAACCGCAAAAGTGCAGGCACGGCACGAAGTACATCTGTAAAAACCGGGCTTATTAAGCCAGATGGTTTTAGGCAGAAGTTCAGGCTGGGCTCTATCTAAAGAATCTTTCATTGAAGGAGCCCTCCTAAAAGTAATAGCCGGTGATTTCGGCAGAAAAGGACTTAGAACCACATCAGTTAGTATTATCGGCCATTCAGACCTGATGAGCTTACTAAGTTTAGGGGTCTGGGAGCAATAAGTAGTGATAAATCTAGCAGAACCAGAATTAACCAAATCAGGGATGTTTTGAGTTTTGGGAGTTAAGAGAGCCTCTCGAGGACGTGATGATACCTTTGTTAAGGCCCGATCTAATATGGCTCGATTGTAACCACGTCGAAGAAATCTATCCCTAGACTCCAAAAGACACTGTTGTGTGGCCTCAGGGTTACTGCAAATCCGTTTGATACGTATGAATTCTCCCAAAGGGATGCTATTGATGGTATGAGGGGGATGGGTACTGCGGGCATGCAAGATGGAATTGCCCGCAGTACTTTTCCTGTGTAGTTTGGTCTGGATGGTGTTTTGCTCAATGTAAACTAAGACATCGAGAAATTCAGCAGAATCAGATGTAATATTGGCTGTGAACTTGAGATTTCTATTATTCACATTGATCTCATTGACAAATGCAGCTGCTTGTTCTTGTGACCCCTTCCAGACGATAAAGATGTTGTCAATAAATCTCCAATAATGAACAAGGTGAGGAAGCCAATGAGCGTGAGTGACCCCTAGAACATGCCTCTCCCACCAGCCTACATGTAGACATGAATAGCTGGGGGAGAAGCATGAACCCATGGCCACCCCGCGTTCCTGATGGTAAAAATCCCTGTCAAATTGGAAATAGTTATTGAAGAGGCAGATACGGATCATATCCAATAACATGAGATTGTGATCTCTCATGGTAGCCTCTCGGGAATCCAAGAAATATTGCACCGCTTCCAGACCCTGTGAATGATTGATGCTGGTGTAAAGTGCCTCAATATCCATCACCAGGAAACATAAATCAAAACCCCACGTGATGTTGCTAATCTTGACCAAAAAATCAGTGGTGTCTTTAACAAAAGAGGGGAGAGGAAACATATGGGGCTGTAAGAAAAAATCCACATATTTCGAAATATTTTCGTTCATACTGCCTTGAGCTGAAATGATAGGACGACCAGGGACCGGAGAAGTACATTTGTGAATCTTAGGTAAAAGATAAAACAAAGGTGTAATGGGATGTAAAACATTCAGAAATTTTGTTTCATCTTTAGTGAGTTAGCCACGTTGATACCAGCTATTTATGTCTTTTCTGGTTTTCTCGTGGCTATTAAGCATCACAAATTTGGACGTTTTAGAATAACACAGGGGGTCACCTAATTGACGGGCTGCCTCAGACACATAATCACTTTTGGCCCACAACACCGTGTTACCCCTCTTGTCCGCACTTTTCACTACCACCTGGTTGTTACCTTGGATTTTTTTAACAAGTTTAGTATATTGCACATTGTTAAAATCACATTGTTTTTTCTTTCCAAGTACCCTCCTATTGAGTATTTTTAGTTCTGTAATAATCCTGTCACTGAAGACATCAACAGCGTCTTTTGGCATCAAAGGCAGAAAGGTGGATTTGCCCCGAAAGGTCGTAGTTGGCGATTTATTCACCGAGATCACTTGACTCACAGTTGGTTCCACTTGCGAGCTATCTTCATTGGCTAGGGAAATCAAAGTTTGTAATCCTTGTAGATTGCTAACCTGTAATGGCTCTTCTTCTAATGCTGTCACTGGTGTAGAAACACGTATATTGGGATCTTCAGGATGTAGCAAGAAAAACTTTTGAAGTTTGATTTTTCTTATGAATTTAAAAACATCAATACGTGCTTGTACATAAGAAAAGTCATTTGGTGGACAGTAAGAGAGTCCCAAAGAGAGGAGTTGTTCATCTGCTTTAGAAAGCGTCATGTCTGTCAGATTGATCACCGTGTTATCTTGTTGATCGGTTATTTGTTCCAATTCCTGCGCGTTCTGCCTCTCCCTCCACCTCTTTTTGGCATTGCGTTTTCTACAGTGACGCTTTTGGCTGTCGCTTTGCCTGCTAGTGGAGGATTGTTCCGTGAGCGCAGAGAATACCTCCGGTCCTCGCTGACAAAATTTAATTCGTAAACCACTGAAAAAGTTGCTAAATCAGAAGCACCTACATCAGTAGATATTGCACTTTCCTCGGAGCCAGTGAATGAAGCCACTGATAGATTGTCATCATTAGTTGAAGTAGCAGCTGGAAGGGTTGTTGCATCAGTTGACATACCAGGTTTAGGTTGGACGGACATTGCTTTGCACTTATAGGAGTCATATTTACGAGAAAACGTAAAAATGCGCCCCGTTGCATAGTCTTGTTTGTCCCTCGCAAATTTATGAATTTTGCGCTCTTGAATGGTTTGTTCCAACTTAACCAATCTCTGGTCAATTTCCTTCCGGGTATTAGCTATTAATTCAGTTTCACCAGTGGCTTCTAGAAGGGCATTCACTTTATCAATTTCAGTGAGTAGTACTTCTCTGTCAGAATGGGCATATTTAATCAGAATCAATAACATATTCCTGGATGATTGCAGGTTATTCTCTGCCCATTCCTGAAGCATCTTGGGGTCCGGGTTTTCATAGGTGGGAACAATCATAACCCTGAGACCACGGGGAACACGATTAACTTCAATGTATTTTTCCAGTGATTTTTTCTCCCACCATTTTGACAACTCACTACGGAGTAATTTTTCCAAAGTCTTTAGCAGTTCCCTGGTGCTATTGTTAGTGTTCATAGTGCGATTTTCCTGAGTAGTTACAGGCGTTACAGTAGGCAGGTTTCCATAGAGAGCCTCCGCCGCCGTTTCCCTACTCCTCAACGCGTCGCTGGAAAGCATTTTTTTGCATAAGTAATGAGCGGCTTTAAATGCGCCGCCAAACTGCTGTTGTGGCTGTGGTTAATTTTAGATCTGAATCGGAGTTTAAAGCCCAAAACCCGCTAAACTCAATAATGGAAGGGTGAATCGCACGCTCGGTGCCTTACCGGATTCCGCCTCGTGGTGCCGATGGAAGTCCCCCGACCTCCCCAGCTACGAAGCTCCTCTCCGGGTCCGGACACAGCGCGAACGAAACAGTTGAAAAACCCAAGTCCGTGAGCTGCGGGGGGCACGGCAGGCAGTACTTGAACAGTCCAATTATCCGAACGCCGAAACGTTCCTGGGTTGCAGCAAACGCCGTGCCTCACAACATGGGCGGGTCCACGAAACCGGAAGCAAGCCAATCCCGGTGAAATAGATGAAGAAGCAGGATCCCAACCGCTTGACGAAGCGGCAACAATGGGCGCAGACCTCCACTCCGCAAAAAGTAACTGTTGTCGAATCAACAAGCCATCACTCCAAGTAAGGTGCCAGCAGTGAAAATTTATTAAGGCAAAGGTGCAAAGGCAAGTGCCCTCCCTGACGCGTTTCGCTCCGCGAACGGAGCTTGGTCACATGACGCGTCAGGAGTAGGCAGTGCATTAAATGGTCATTAAAAGCCCAAGCGCCTAAAGAAACAGGACGCAAGGGTTTGCAACAAAGCAAACAAGCATTAACTAAGCAGTCAAACAATAATAATTACTTGGTTGTAAATAATTAGAATTCACAGAGATATATATATATAATTCCGATTTCGGTCGGAAGGGCTCCGAACGATGGTCTGAGCCCTTTCGACTGAACCGGAACGTGTCGCCTGGATTCCTTTCCAACGGGGCCATTCTGCTGGGCTCGGTCCGAAAGGAATCCGACTCGGATTTCCGGATTGCGACGACATGCTCGGAGAGCCCGTCCGCTGTGTGGAAATCCCTCAGTACTCCCCCGGCCGCCTCTTTGCGGCCGAGGGAGTATGATGGCAGTTTTTTACTGCCTTTTCGTGCTGTTTTTTCCAGCATGAAAAGGCAGTCGAAAACTGTCTTTGGGGGGCCCCAGTAGGGCCCCATGGGTGCGAGGCTGCCGAATGGCAGCCTGGGGGCACCTATGGTGCCCCTCTGTGAATCCCTGCACCCAGTGGCAGGCACCTTGGGGTGCCGACCAAATGGTGCGGGGATGAACTGCACCTCATCTTTTCATAATTCAAGCATACTTTCCGCTAGGAATGCATGCTTGCATTGTGAAGTATAAGAGTGCGACCAAATCCTGTTCGGTCGCATCGTACTAGCAGAGCCGTACCCGACGACAGCGGGTCGGTTGGTTACGGCTCCTGACCTATGTCGGACGGACCTGAGTCCGTCCGAAATCGGAATAGGCCCCTGAGTGTTCATTTATAGGTAATTCTTTAATAATGTTAAAATAAATGATAAAAGTACAGTAAATATTCAACTAAGGGTGCAATACACACCTTTAGACATGGGAATGTAAGGGATATAGGTGCAATGGGTGGAGAAGTATCTTAACTCACAGACATTCATTTGAATAGCTGAGTATTCATTTATAAGTTATATATTATTAAAAAAAAGTAAAAATTGCTCAAAAAATTATGTTCAAATTAGTCCTAAAGTAGTAACGCACACATTTAGGCATTGGATATGAGTGAAATAGGGTATTTGTTGAGGATGTGTTTCAATCCTAAGTTATTATTTCTAAAATCTGAGTATTTGTAAGTAATTTTTAAATAAAGTTATAAAAAACTAAATATTTATTCTGAAACATTTCTAGGGGTTTAGCACACACATTCAGGCAACTGGATGTGAGGGATATGGGGGTATTGGGTGGGGAAGTGTATTAAGACGTGGGTATTATTTTTAATACCCGAGTATTAATTTATATATAATTTATAAATATAGTTGGACATCTTTATAAAATCATTTAACAATTGTCTTTAGGGAGTAACATACACATTTAGGCATGGGATGTGAATGATAGGGATAATGGGTGGGTAAGTGTATCAATAATCAGGTGTTAATTTTAATACCTTAATATTAATTTATAACTACATGTAAATACAGTTTAGATTAATTATAAAATTATCTAAAGATTTTCCTAAGGGAGTAACACACATGCTTATACACAGGTTATGGGGGATATATGGGGTATTGGGTGGGGAAGTATGTTACTACTCATGTATTCATTTTAATAACTCAGTCTTCTTTTTAAAAATATGTTAACATATATTTGAAACAAATGTTATGGTAACATAAGACCCTGCATATTAATAAAATGTAGTATAAACTTAAATGCAACATGCATCCACAGTCAGAAATAATACAATTTTGTAAAACATTTATTACTTTTAAAAGTGAACAAGACATGTTTTTCAATAAAAAAATGTAAATAGTTCTCATAAAAATACAATCAATATGTAAGACCATTACGTATTTGTAAAAAAAATTATATCGAAATTTTACAACCTTTAAAACGTTTTTTTAAAAATATTTATTAAAGTATTTTCCCAGGCTTTCCCATTGAAGTCAAAGGGGATAATTGTCCTTTTTTACTTTTTACTTTTAAACTTGACCTTCGAAGTTATCCAACTGTTTCTACAATATTTGGAATGTTGTGGTCAATATCGGATGCATGGAAGAGCTGCGGTCAGGTAAGAACAATTTCATTTATTATTTTAAGTATGTAGGTTGCTCAGACAAATAATCATTATGTCAATGTGATTTTATCAGGATGATGTGTGCAATGTAAGTCGAGTAACGATTACTGATATTGATTGATATATATACCTTGGGGCATATTTACAATTACTGGCGCATCACTGCTAATTAGCAGGGATGCGCCAGTAATTGTGCGCCATGTCTCCGCCACCCATGATGCGCCGCATTTACAATGCGGTGCACCAATGGGCAAAAACGGCACAGATGCGTCACGCATCTGTGCCGTAAAGGTGTCGCATTGCTGGAGTTGCGTCGCATGTGCGGCGCAGCTCCAGCAATGCTCTGGGGGGCCCATTCTACTAATGCTGCGTCAAGCCGTACGCCTGCTTTAAGCAGGCGCAGGATTTTGACGTAGCATTGGCCTAAAAGGGACTGAGTGAAATCTTGTAGATTTCACTCAGCCACTTTTAGGAGGCGTTCCTGCTCTGGAACGCCCCCCCCCCCCCCCCCCCCCCCTGCACCGAAACGCCTCCTTAAGGCGCAGGGCTTTACAACGTGATGCATCTCCCTGATGCGTCACGTTGTAAATAACCCGCACCATGGCGCATCTTTTGCGCCGCTGCTGCGTCACAAAAGGGACGCAACAGCGGCACAAAAGAGGCGCAAGGGGCTTGTAAATCTGCCCCCTTGTATGTAAGATGCAATAAAAAAGTTTATAATAAAAAAAAGGAGAGAGGGGAGAGGCAGTTAGATGTATGTTAGTAGTAAAATGTAAGGTTTGGATGTTTTATCCACATTTTCATTCCTATGCATATAGTGGTTGTCGGTCCAATTTGAAATACAAGCGATATATTTCTGTAGGATGTTTAGAGTACTGAAGGCACACAGACCATGTGACTTCAAGAAGGAAATGGATTCCCAGGATCGAGTGCACTTCATTTTTTTTCCTGGAAACGCTGGTTGTTTTTATCTCTTTTAACTTTTTAGATTTAAGTGCTACCAGCATACATTTCCTACATCATTTTTGGATCTTCTGTTATTGGATTCCCTCCTCAAAAAGGACTTGGATGACTGTATTTTTTATTGGATCATAATCCTCAAAAAGGACTTGGAGGGCTGTATTTTTTATTGGATCGTGGATTTTGTAAACAGATTGGTTGTTGCATTTTTGAAAAACATACAAGGTTTTCTGAGTTTTTTAGTGGGGGGGTTATTTTTTTGAGCACCAGATTAATTTATCCAACTGTTCACTTGATGGAAATGGTGTCTTCACCAATATATATATATATATATATATACATATACATATATATATATATATATATATATATATATATATATATTTTGCACAGGAGTTCGGTAGTTCTTTAAAATATGTGTTTAGCAGTTTGGATTATTAGAGTGCAAAATACTCTTGGTGACAAGTGTATTTGAAAACATCACCAAGAGTTTAACAAAGATGACACTGCAGGTAGGAAAACCAAAATTCCTTTCATTTTCAAAAGTAATTCCAAAAAAGTCAATCTAATTAACTTAAAGAAAAATTGTCAAAACAGTCACGTAAATTAGAGCAGGTGTTAGCATGTATTACAATTGTAGTATGCTTGCATGATTGTCTAGGTAGTATGAAGCCGCCATCAACGAAAACTGTTGAATTTAGGCCAATAGTCACTTGAACATTTCTTTAGTTTTTTAAAAAACTTGTGGGTTTAGACTCTCTGTTAATTATTGCACTATTCTCTTTTCTTGGAATCTTTGCTCCTTCTTCACAATTTCCAAGAAATTATAGAAGTTAGGATGAGGTCTAATAATAGATTTGTTGAAGGAGTTGTGCCATCCGTCAATGGCATTGTTAGTCTTTGCACCTCCCTCCAAGTAGGTTGTGTAACAGTTCCACCACTCAATAGGGAACATTGGCTTCCTCCTGTGACCTGACCTGCTTAGATGGTCAATCCATGCGTCTTCGAAATAATTTAGTAATGGGGCCAATTTGTCCTTGTTTTGTGTAAATTACTCTTAAGGAGTTATTAAGAATACGGCGGTCAATAGTACTGCCGTACTTGTGGTGGAGGTCTGACCAACACCACACTGCTGTCCCACCTGCAGTATTACAATTGGAGAGGTTAGACAGCCACAGGACTGCTGTGTCAGCAGGTGACCCAGGATCATGTGAGGGACACGCAGCGGACAGGAGAATAAATATGCTGGTAGTGCCACTGCGACACCACCAAGCATATTATGAGTCGTTCTCTCACCGCTCTTTTCAGGGCAGTGAGCCCATCAGGAAAAGGATGGTGGAGAGACAACTAAGGGGGTCCTAACAAGGCCCAGTGCTGCTCCTGGGCCTGGGGGTGCATGCAGGGGGGTCACATGGTGTGCCCCCCATGAAATACCCCCCCCCTCCCTGTTCCTGCAAGGTGTGGCATGCATGCCACACTGTGCAGGAACATGCTGTAGGTGCTGTCATGGCAGCAGGCTGCATATTAGGCTTTTTTACGAGTCTAACAGCCCACAGCAATGGGACTGCTGCAGCCCCGCCATCCTGACCAGGATTAAACTCCTAATCAGGCAAGTGGGTGCACTATGGGTTTGGCAGTCCTCCAGTGGATGACACAATGGTGGCACCGCTGAAGAACTGCCAAAGTCGTGATAAGGCCCTTATTCTATAATTGTAGTGTAGAATTAATCCACATGGTCAGGAGGTACAAAGCACAATGCAGTTAGCTTTTAAAATTTACATTGTAGTTTACTGTCTGTTATGAAATCCTCAATTAAGAATGTTTTGTTTTATTTTTCACCAATATGTCTGTGAAAAGTGAAAAAAATATCCTTGAATTTGGGTACTTGGATATAATTTAGAAATGGTATTAATCATGGTTAACTCAAAATCAATAATCACTTTTCTAGGAATTTAATTCAGTGTTTTAGACTTTACCACCATCAAAAATTCAGTGTAGGTTGAGGTTTGCTAATCAGGCAGTAAACTGTAAACTAAAAAAAACTGTGGAGTTATTGATGATGGTGTGAATAGTGTATATTTGGGCACATGGGTGTAGTGTGGGATTAAACATACTTTACAGACCTGGAAGGGCTCAGTTAATCTCTCCTTACAATAAAGGTAGCCACTATACTCGAGAAGCCTCTTACCTCTTCTGGATTGCACACAGCTGGGAGTATTTCTTGATGTATATCTGATTGTGTGTGTAAAAACAGGGAAAAAGTAGAAATTTGAGTAAATGTTTTGTTTTAAAATATGCTTTACTTGCAACCTGCAAAGTAAAATGTTTTTTCATTCTTATTTGACTGCCTACCGTCCCTTTGTTAACCATTGTTTCAATTTTATTCTCTGATTGATTAAAACGTGTTACTAGTTGATGTCTGTAGAAAGAAAGTCACTTGTTTTTGATAAGGTCTGTTTTGACATAATTTACCTCAAATTCTTTATTTCTCTGTGAGGTATAGCTTTTGGAGGCAAGGGATTTTTCTTCTGGTGTTTGTTGTGATGGATTGCTTCTTTCCAGGGGTACCTTGTTGTTTGATCTGCAATGTAATGTTGACAGTAAGAGGAGGTTTTGGATTTTTTTTTTAAATAATGTTTCATGGTTAACAATGTACCTGACAAAGAGAACATGTTTTGGAAAGGTTAATTTTGTACATTATATTGATGGTGAATGACATTTTGTCATATATACTCTTAATAAAGTGTGTTACAAGTTGACCACTCTGAGAAAATGACACCTGTTTTTATAAGGACTATTGCTTTGACAACATTTACCTTGATTTCTTTGTTTCTGTGAGAGGTATAGCATATGAAGGCATAGGGTTTTTCTGCTGGTTTTTGTGGTGATGGTCTTTTTCTTTAATCTGCAATGAAATGTTGACAAAAAGAGGTGGTTTCAGAATGTTTTATTATATTAATCTAGTTTTATAGATACCAATAAAAAAAGGTTCTGTAAGGTTATTTTCAAACTTTTTAGTGATGGCAAAAAAAATGTTTTTAAATATTTTCTTCTTTTTGGGGAAACAAGATATTTGTGGTTTTTTTTGTTTCCTGTTATAAGTTTTTTTTAACTATATTTATGAAATTTTTCACGCAGTAACTGAGCGGTCATACATAGAGTTTACCAAGATAATACCATCCAGCTTGTTTCCATTATTCATCTGATTCCTGTAGACATACATATCTAGGGAGTTGCCCAATTACCAACCTTACACTTCACTACTTATGTCAGATCTATTATCCTGTTCACTTCCATTTCCCGTTGGGTTTAACACATCCCTGCATAGCTGTCTCCAGATTGCAATGTCCTCCTTTAACTTCTCGTCCTTACCACAGACTTTCATATGTAGTTCTTCACCAAGGGACCACTCTCCCACATCCCTTATCCAGCTTTGGAATGTTGAAGTCCGTTCACCCATCCAGCATATAGCCACTCTCTGTTTGGCCAGCACCTATGATACTTGTAATAACTTATTACCCATTTTCCATTTCTTGGGTTGTGGGCCAGCCCCAGGAGGCACTGTTCTAGTTGAGCCTCTATTAAGGTTCCCACCCCTACACGTATTCTCGCTACTACATGAATCCAATACTGATGTACTTCTGGGCATTCCCATGCAAGGTGCATAAACCCTGAGTAGGCCCTATTACATCTAGGACATTCATGTGAACGACTGGCATCTACATGGGGGAGCCTCACAGGGGTCATGTACACATGCTGCACGAAGTTATAATACAACAGCTTCAGTCGGGCATTACAAGATACCTTGCGTGTTAATGCACATACCCTCACCCAGCTTTTCTCCAGCAATCGAGCCAGCAGATCCTTGTTACATGCGTCCCATGCCTTAAGGGCTAGTGACCAAGAGTCCACTATCATAGCCTTATATAATAATGATACCAGCCTACACCCGTTGCCACACGTTAGCAGTATATCTAGGGTGTCATTGGACTAGTTCTGCCCTCATTCCTGCACCCTCCATCAACATGACAGGTAGGTTCTCTGATTGCACCCTGCCGCTGAGTAAACATTTTTACCAGTTGTTGGCTTCATCTAACCATTACGCTGCATGCTAAAGGCGCGCCACATAATAATATGGGTCAAATCTAGTCACCCCCCGCCTCATATCGCGTCAAAAGGACCTGTAGTGCTATTCTGCAGCATTTCCCCACCCAGAACAGGGATATCAATATTGAGTTCAGTTGTCGAAATACCTTCACATGGATCATGCACAGTGCATTCTGTAAGGCGCACAGGCATCTAGGCAACACCACCATCTTTACCACAGCTATTCTGGACATTAGGGACAATAGCAGCGTGTTCCAGAATTCTACTGAGTGCCTCAAGGACTCAACTACCCTAGTCATTTTCAGCTGAAGTAACTTTGCCACCTGTGTGCTACCTGCAAACCCAGGTACCTGAAGTGGTCCGTCTCCCATCTCCATCTCACTTCCAGGCTAGGCCGCTCCTCCGACCTATGCTCTCTTAGCCCTGCCAGGGGGAACACCAAGGACTTACGCCTATTAATGCCCAATCCCGAGTATGTTGTAAATTGATCCAGGAACTTCAGCAGTTTTGGAATTACCTCTCGCGGGGATGTGACGTAGAACCGCACATCATCCGCGTACAACGAGATAAGGTGGGTACCAATCCATATTTGTATACCCCAGCAGCCTAAATCTTGCCTGTCCCATACCACCATAGGCTCTATGGCCAGAGCAAACAGCAGTGGTGACAGGGGGCACCCCTGCCTAGTCTCTCGCCTCAGAAACCACTGCACTGACCTGGTTTAGCCCAGTCGCACCCTGACCGCTGGTTTTATGTACAGTATCCTGGCCCACCTGCAGAACCGCAGGCCGACCCCCGATATCCTGAGAATTTCCAACAAATAGCTCCAATCCACCGTATCAAACGCTTTTTCGAGATCAATGGAGACCTCGGGGGCAGCCTGTGTCTCCTGTAGTGCATGCGCTAAGCGCTGTAAATTCATGGACGTGCTGCGGCCTGGTATAAAGCCGCCCTGATCTGCCTGAATTAAGTAGCCCATGTGCGGGCTCAGCCTTTTGACTATCACTTTGCATAAGATTTTAACATCAGTGTTGATCATGTCAGCGGTCGGTATGCTGCTGGGTCCTGACGGTCCCCACCCAGCCTAGGGATCATACAAATTTCACCCTCGCTCATCGTTGGAGGCAGTATCCCGTTATCAAAAGACTTGTTAAATGTCTGCGACAATGGCTGGACCAATTTTGCTGAATATGCATGGTAGTACTCAATTGGGTGCCCATCACCCCCCGGAGCCTTGGCCTTGGGTATGTCTGCTATTGCCTCCCCTATCTCCTCTTCCGTTATCTGTGCATCCATTTCTGCCCTAGCTTCATCATACAACTTCCTCACCTGAAGACCCTTCAAGAATGGAGTATAAGACTTAGCTCTGAACGAGGGATCAGCCATATACACTTTCTCTAAAATGTTCCTGAATGCCATATGTTAAACCCATTGCTGCCTCCCGGACCACCGGCTTCATTGCTTCCCACTCATTGGCTCTATTGCCTGCAGTGCCCCAATTGAGAGATATGTATTCTGTAAGTGCATTTGAGATTTCCTCTATACAAACCTGATCTTCAAGTATATCAGTGGGTAGTCACCAGCTACGAGGGAACTGTTCCCTGGCAGCCCACTGAACCAAGCAGCACACCGGTGCATGATCAGACAAAAAGCGTGCCAGATGTGTTATTTCTCCTGCTAAGAACGTGGGTATTCCATTGCCAAAACCCTGTCTAACCGATTATGAGCCATATGCATGAACACATTTTCCCATAGACACAGAATGGGGAAAACCCTTTGATGCATCTGGCCCATTATGTGTGCTGTGCGTGGGTGTATAACATATGTATAATGTAAAAGTTGGGTGATGGTCTCTCCAAACATTCCTAAGGCCGAAGGCATGCATCACCTTCTGCACCTACTTGGTCATTCATGGTTTGGTGCCCCTCCTGGGTGGACATCTGTCCAACTCATGGTCCAGCACACAGTTAAAATCTCCTAACCACAGCATTGGGGCATTCAGGTCTGCAGTAATCAGATCCTGCAGCGTCATACAAAAGGTGAGCTCATCAATATTCGGGGATTAAGTGTTTAGTATGGTCATGTATCTACCATCCAACTTGCCCCTTAATAGCACATAGCAGCCCTCAACGTCTGCTTCGGTATACTATAACATGAAAGGGGCACCGGAGGCCACCCAGATCAGAGTACCCCTAGCATAGGTGGAATACAAGGATGCCCACCATTATCCTCTGCCGCGGTGATGCAGGAGCACTTTGCAGCTCCGTTCAAGTGTTTTTCTGCCAGCGGCCTCAGTCCGGTCTTGTCACCCAATGTCTTTTCTGTCCCCGAGCCTCTCCAGGCAGCAGCCCATCACCCCGAATCTCCAGCCTCTCCCAGAAATCTTCTGGGGAGTCAAAGAATTGCAGCTTGCCCTCAACAGCACCTTCAATTTAGCAGGGTACAGGACCATACATTGCAAGTTCAGGTCACGCAACGTGCGTTTTAACCCTAAAAACTACCTTCAAAGGCCCTGGACTTGCTTGGTGTAGTCCTGGTATTCAGCTCCCTTGTTGTTTTCCAATAGGAGGTTCTGGTGTTCCCGGGCCACCCTCAGGATGCAATATCTGTTGCAGTAGTTAAGAATTTTGGCTATATTAGCCCGAGGCTGTGCCCCTTGGCTGGGGGGTGGGGTGTAATGAGGGCCCAATGTGCTCTCTCTATTGCAAACATGCCTGACAGTCTCTTAAAGCACAGTTGGGTGTGAATCCAATGTTCCAGGTACTGTTCAGCTGTACCTTGCTCCGCTCTCTGTGGTATACCCAGTACATGAATATTACTGCGCCTTTCCCTTCCCTGCTTCTTTGGTGTGAACCTCCAGGGCCTTCATGGCAATGGTCATCTGTGCCACTTGCTGTTTTAGTGTTACCACCTCGCCTCTGCTATGTCCACTTCGGTGCTTGTGAATATGTCGCCCACCTTGCGGAGGTCCACACGTAGTAGGTTGACACCCATTGAGACAGTGTTTAGTCGGTCTTCAAGCACCTTCCTAGAGCCCTGGATAGCTGCCATAAGTCCTGCCCTGGGCTCCAGGCTCTCGCCCCCAAGTCCTGTTCAACCCATCCAGTCTGCTTGATCAACCACTGGGGGGGTGCCTAGGGGTAGTGTATTGCATAATTGTGTTGGATCCTGTTGGCTTCTGGGCCTTTTCTTTACCCATTGCGAACCTCGCTACATTCTTGTGAAGCATCCGTTGATGCAAAGTGTGTTGCTGTTAATCCTCACCTAAGAGAGTCCACTGCCAAACCAAGCCAATGAGTATGAGTCCTCTGCAGCATGCAGTCAGACCACTACAGGCCTCACCACTGGGGGGTGGCACACCACCGTCCCCTTAATCATAGGGTCCCAAGCGTGCCATTATCGCTATTATCCCACCGCCAATGCGGGGAGGGCCCCCTAAAATTCTGCCAGTCACTGGGAGGCCTGGGTTCAAAGGGCGTGTGTGTACTGCGCGTTAACCGTTGGTGGGAGCGACAAAAGCAAGAGTCCATAGCCTGTAATTAACCTCCTTTTGGTCTGTGCCCCCACAGCCATCGATGCAGCAGGGCCCAATTTACATACAAAGTCCCTGAAGTGGAAGTGTGCCAGATACCGGTTCTCAGTCTTGCGACCGATATGTAAAGAATTGCAACCACGCAGAAAAGTCTATTATTCAGCCCCTGATACTTTCCCTTTTCTTTTTTTGCAGATGAGCCCCAGGTCTGAATGATCCAGCCCTCCATCCCCCCAAAGGGGGCACAGTAGCAGGGCCGACATGCAGCAACTGATGGCTGCCACCCCCAGCCCAGTTCAGCACACAGGGGGGTCCAATGTGCTCCTGCTCTCTCTTCCCCCTCAGGGTAAGTCCTTAGCTCGCTGGCGCTGCCTCCCACAGCTCCTGCCCAAGTCCTGCAATAAGGGGGGCATTAAGGAGGCAGATGTGACTTACTGGCCGCAGGAGATGTCCTGACCAGGCCTGAAGCGGACCGCTCCTTCCTCAGGCCCCGGTCTGGAATGCCGTGTCCTCCCTGGCCTGCTCACCTATGCTCAACCGCAGTCCAGCTCCCTCGCTCCATGAGGCTGCAACACAATCCTGGGCGCCGGGAAGGAGCAGCACGTCCCAGGAACTCCGCTCAGCCCTGATCAGCGGGTCAGCAGCAGGGCACAAACACCAGCGGGCATCTCCGGCGGGGTCCCTCCAGTCCATGGCAGGATCGGCGCCTCACCTTCTCATTCACACCCGTCCTTCTTCCTGGGTTGATCTGGCTCCCAGGCATCCAACAGCCACCCCGTGGTCTGAGGCGCAGGGAAGGAGTGCCGCAGTCAGAGCCTCCGCCTGGCCTTGATCAACAGGCCTGTGGCAAGGCTCCGTCTCCGGAAAGGCATTCCTGGCAGGCCCGATCGGCGCCTTCCAGGTACCTCTCCGCCCACGGTGTTACAGGGCCATGGAGCACCACATCATGGCTCCCTGGATTCCAGGAATCAACAGCAAACGATCCCTGTGTTGTAAGGCATTTCAGGTGGTTTTAGCAGGATAAGTTCAGGATTAGCAGGTGGATGGACGGAGAGCTCGAGAGGCTTATGTCCTGTTGACCATGTTGCTTAGACACCCTTGTTAAAAGTTACTTATTAATTATTTTATTAAAATTGTTTTTTATATAATTTTAACCTCCCAAGGTCTTTCTCTTTTCATCAACTGCTAGTGCTGGTGGTTTTGAGCTCTGATGATGAACTATAAGCTTCCTCTAATATGGAGAAATTGCAAGGAGCTGTAAAAAGAAATGTCAGTATGTTTTACTGTAAATGCTTTCCATTTTATGCTCAACAACTGTCCAGCACCTTCCCTGAGGCAAGCACCTCGCAAAGTAGTAATAGTATTTTGGACCCCTTCCACTGCCCAGCACCTTCCCTAAGGGAAGAACCTGGCAGAGAAGTAATAGTAATTTAGACACCCACCACTGTCCAACACCTTCCCTGAGGCAAGCACCCTGCGGAGTAATAATAGTCATTTGGACCCTCACCACTGTTCAGTACCTTCCCTGAGGCAAACACCCTGCAAAGTAGTAATAATATTCTTGACCCCCACCAGTGTCCAGCACCTTTCCTAAGGCAAGCACCTGGTGGAGAAGTGATAGTAATTTAGACTCCTACCACTGTCCAACACCTTTCCTGAGGCTATCACCCTGCGGAGTAATAATAGTAAGTATGACCCCCTCCACTGTCCAACAGCTTCCCTGTGGCAATTACCCAGCGGTGTAGTAATATAAATTCGGACCCACATCACTGTTCAGCACCTTCCCTAAGGCAAGCACACTGCAGAGTAGTAATAATGTTTTTGACCTCCACAGCTGTTCAGCACCTTCCCTGTGGCAAGCACCCTGCGGAGTGGTAATAGTAAGTATGACCCCCACCACTGTCCAACACCTTCCCTGAGACAAACACCTGAAGAAGAAGTAATAGTAATTTGGACCCCCACCACTGTCCAGCACCTTCCCTGAGGCAAGCACATTGCAGAGTAGTAGCAGTAATTTGGGCCTCCACTGCTGTTCAGCACCTTCCCTTAAGCAAGCACCCTGCGGAGTGGTAATTGTAAGTTTGACCCCCACCATTATTCAGCACCTTCCCTGAGGCAAGTACCCGGCAGAGTAATAATAGTAAGCTTTATCCCCACCACTGTCCAACACCTTCCTGTGGCAAGTACCCAGTGGGTTAGTAATAGAAATTTGGACCTCCACTGCTGTTCAGCACCTTCCCTGAGGCAAGCACCCTGTGGAGTGGTAATAGGCTGTTTGACCCCAACCTATGTCCAACACCTTCCCTGCAACAAACACCCAGTGGAGTAGTAATACTAATTTGGACCCCCACCACTGTCCACACCTTCCCTAAGACAAGTACCCGGCAGCACGGCCATACTGGGAACCAAAACCTGCTCTGGCAAATAGCTCGGCTGGGCCCCAGGGGCAGGGGGGCTAGTGGAAAGCTCCACTCCGAACTCACCGCTGCCACTTTTGTTACAGAGGGCTGAGGCAGAAATTGCAGCTCTGCTGCAAAACTGGCATCCGGTAACAAAAACAACCCCCCAGGAGTCCCAAACCAGCCCCCACCATGACGGCCCACCAGGGATTCTCTGAGTGCCTACTACGGCCAGTCCAGCCCTGGTCACTGCACATTTTCAAACAGAAGGATGAGTGAGTGTTTTACTGTACAAGTGTGAGGCAGCTTGCAGCCCAAAGCAATGTGCAGTCAATCTCTTCTTTTGTCTGGCCCTTAGGATCATGTTTTTCAAATGTTAATGCCTAGCATTTTTTGCAAATTCCCAGGTCTACCAGTAATGATAAATCTGCGATTGCATCAAAATCCATGGGCGTTGCGTGGGAACACGCAGGCAATGACCATGGATTGCCTTCCTGGGCCAGAGTAACACAGCGCAACAATTTGCTCTGCGTTGCGTTACTCCAGATTTATTAAGCCACTCAAGTCCATGTGTGCATGATAAATTGCATTTTGGAGTTGCGTCACCATGCACCCCGTTGCGTGGTGCAAGTGTGAAGCAACTACTTGATAAATGTGGCCCTTAATGTTTTATTTACTGTAGTATTTAATGTAGTATATATCATTATGAACCTACAACCCCCGTCCTGCATACGTCTTATTAGCTTTTACTTGGGAGTTAACACCCTTCATAATCATCTCTCAGATATCATGTAATTTTTTTTATGTATGACACCCTATAAAACTCACATTTTATTATTACTATTTTTGGAACTAATAGGCAACAAAATTCTATTTCAAAAGAACAATGTCCGATCTAGTCTCACGTCTGCCATTGGTGTTCACTTCCTCTCTCGCAGATGCACCTCATGAATGCACATCATGATGTCAGAGCAGACGTGTGCACAAGTTTTCTCAAATGGCCTACTGACATTGGAAGTTAGAGACGCAGCGTTTCAATTTTATTTTGGCGAAGGTATTCTTTCTTTGCTAACAAATACATCTTCTGTTGCCATGGCAGTGGCCTGGCAGCAGCTAAATCAATTCTACCACAGCTGGGAACTTACAGCAGTGTCTATTGCTTCTGAATGAAATGCTGTCTCTCACTTCTTGTAAAAAAGAAAATGTTACTATATGTGCTTCGGGGTCTCCTTCACAGAGATAGAAAAGAAAGAAGCAAGGTGAAAACAACTACATCCAAGAAGATTTGTGACTGATTAATATAGGTGAACACATAACTGTCAGGAGTGATGGTGAGAACATGGTAACAGAAGCTCTTGAGCCCCACTGTTCCAAAACAACTGATAATTATCCCATGTCTTTGCAAGATAAGCCACCAACAAGTCAGAAATAAAAACAAATGCCCTCTGGCTGGTGAACCTTCTTGTCAGAGACGCATACCCACTCACAAACCATAGTGAAAAGCTGTCCATAACCAAATCAAGTACTGAAACCCTTGACTAGAAACCATACCATAGTGAAACAGGAGTGCCATGGCTACATCCTCTTCTAGCTGGATAAGTTGCATGTCTTCTGTTATCGTAGCACGTTTGGATGCGTTCATATTTGAGGATATCAAGATAAGATATATTTATATGCAATGAATCTAAATACAAATTATTTACATAGTGGTTATCCTTATGCTTGTTCATGCATCCATAATTTCCAGACTGGGTCACTCCTGCTTGAAATCATTTATATAAATGATTTGTATTTAGATTCATTGCATATAAATATATCTTATCTT
Source organism: Lissotriton vulgaris (assembly GCF_964263255.1). Classification (NCBI taxonomy): domain Eukaryota; kingdom Metazoa; phylum Chordata; class Amphibia; order Caudata; family Salamandridae; genus Lissotriton; species Lissotriton vulgaris. Next base: position 798,551,245 of record NC_141694.1, read on the forward strand.
GATATCCTCAATAGCTGGCATTAGCCTGGCTACCCTGGATTTATGTTAGACACTTCAGATTTCAGGGACCGGCGAGAAAGGTTTTGATAATATCTAAAGGAGATAGATATCACTCCTGTACAAGACCCAGTGTGTCTTTGCTTTACCATATATTTGAGAGCAATACTATTATGGGTGCTAATTGTCTCACACCTATATTGACGTAAAGTCCATAAGGTCCGATTCCATGTTAAGTAGGCCTCCAATTCCATCTAAGGCAACACTTCTCCCATTTTCTGCCAAATCACTGTCAGATCTGGTAGAAAGACTAATGTTGTCTCCCTTTATTGATCTTATAAGTCCTAGAACTGTGAGTGTCAAGCCATTCAGATAACAACCTTGATATAACCCCTAATGTAGCACCCATTCTGGGTCAAGTGTTCACTATCATAATTTCACGGCCATCAAAAGAACATAGATAAATCATCAAAGGGGTGTAGTCCGAATTGCAGTCCCTTCAGCTCCCATTTTTTTGAAGATGTGTCTAAAACATTTCCTCTGGGGCCAATAATTGGTGTACAACATTCCTGAAACTATGTCAGAGATTTTCATCCCTGAAAATAAATTAGTATTTAGGGAACACCACTCATCCCCTTAGGTACAGAGGTCCTTCATCCAGATTATCCTGCAACATACCATCCAAGCCAGTCTTGACTAATGCTAGCACACAGAGAAGATGCATCCATAATTTCTAGACTGGGTCACTCTTGCTTGAAATCATTTTCAGTGTGTATTTGCTTTAACATATATTTGAAAGCAATACTATTTATGGGTGCTGCAAACTCCACAAACAACATACTATACTGTCAACTGCCAATATGTTTACCATATTACCTGTATTACCTTTGAGGCCTTAATTGTCTCACACCTATATTGACGTAAAGTCCATAAGGTACGATTCCATGCTAGGTAGGCCTCCAATTCCATCCAAGGCAACACTTCTCCCATTTTCTACCAAATCACTGTCAGATCTGGTAGAAAGACTAATGTTTTCTCCCTTTATTGGTCTTATAATTCCTAGAACTGACAGTGTAAAAGCCATTCAAATGACGACTTTGATATGACCCCAAATGTGGCACCCATTTTGGATCAAGTGTTCACTATCATAATTTCACGGCCATCAAAAGAACATCTATAGATAAATCATCAAAGGGGTGTAGTCCGAATTGCAGTCCCTTCATCTCCCATTTCCTTAAAGATGTGTCTAAAACATTTCCTCTGGAGCCTAATCGGTGTACAACATTCCTGGAACTGTGTCAGAGATTTTCATTCCTGAAAATAAATTAGTATTTATGGAACACCACTCGTCCCCTTAAATAGATAGGTCCTTCATTCAGATTATCCTGCAACATACCTTCCAGGTCAGTCTTTACAAATGCTAGCACACAAAGATGCTGTATCTTGCCTGAAGCTGATAAGAGCCGAGTCCTTGGGGGAGGCTGCTACCGCACTGTGTGTTTGTCTTTTACAAGGAATGATTCTTCCCCAACTTTTCCAATAATGATATCTTGAGCTGTCAACAAGGTATGCAGGACATTGATCTCCAAAGAAACTATAGATTGCAAATTGTACTACTACATCCTCTCCCAGGCTAGCGCATAGAAGTAGGTTTTTGGGTGTTAGGTTTCTTAGATGACATTTCAATCATGTTAGAAATGTTACTGTTATTCTCGGTTTTAACATGCCTTCCTAATGTTTATATGATATCCTGTGTGGTTATTTGATATGTACTAAGAAGAAGCTTCGCCCTGTTATAATAAATACTTTTTAGTCATAAGTATCTATTCTTCTTACTGTGGTGAGTTTGATAATGTGAAAAGCAGAATAGGTTTACTGTTATATGTTGCCCCAGACTCCTTCTTAGGGATTGTTAGTAACCCAAAAGCAATGACTTCACTTCAACCATGTATTGGGTGGTGTTTTGCAGGGCTACAATAACATGTCTTTTACATTCAGCACTGGTGCACTGAACTAAGTACACCTGTGTTGTCCATGGGTGAGAAAGCAAACCTTGTAGAACTATGCCAGACTCGTAGTTTATGCAACAATCTAATTTCCATCAAACAAATTGACAATCTCTAGAATCTCTTGCACAAACAGATGGAAGTATCAATTATCCTTACCTGTCTCTGGCAAAAGTAAAAACATTTAAGCAGGCAATTTTTTGACTTCCATTCTAGCTCAGGAATAAAATTTCGGGAGAAATTCTATAAACAGCCTTCCTTCCAGCCTTACACTGGGTATCCATTAACCCAGTGATTCTTAACCTTTTGCCTTCTGTTGACACCCACGTAATAATTACTAGAATCCAGGGACCCCCACTGAATGATTATTGGAATCTGGTGACCCCCACTGAGTCATGACTGGAAGCCGAGGACCCTATCTTGAGCAATTTCAATGATTTGAACTTCAAAAAAATACACACAAATACAGAAACAAGAATTCTTCAAACAAATGCACACATACACAAATGATGAAATATTGTATTTCATCACAAATATAAAAAACACAATTTTCATTTTAATGGAAGTATTGGGGCTTTCGTAATTCCACTGAGGCCATTCATCATCCATACTATATCCAATTTGATGCATTCGGACTGCTGAGGAAACGCACTTAATTCATTTGCCTCCAATTTCAAAATCTTTCACGTTCACGGAATGTTTTAAAAGTGTACATTTTACATTTTGCATCTTTATTTATATACACTTTATTAATCTGTTAATGTCATTTCATTTTCTAAGCAGTCGCTGATACACAGAGTAGGCACTGTGGATTCATAGGGGTCCCTGGACCACAGGTTAGGAACCACTGCACTAGGCACTTATTCCATCTCCACTTAGCTTCAGTGCACTCTCGCCGTTTCCAGTGCTCCATCCCTCTGTGAGATCATTTGTCATATTTTGTGCTTGTTACTGGTCATACCTCTTCATTCATTCAAAAGCCCTCCCCTGATCCTCTTGTTGGGGGCTTGTTCTGTAAGGCAAATGCAGAATTAATGGGAAAAGAACAGTATGTCTGCATGAAAAGTGTTCCTGTGAATTAATATCTAAATATTCATGTATAGGCTTGACTATTGCTTACAAATCACATGTATAGCCTTGTACTGAATTTGTGAAGTTGTAAAGAGTGTTTATGCCCAATCTGATATTCTGAGTGGGCAGTAATTTTGCTCCGACCTGCATTTTTACTCTGACAAAATTCCTGGAAACTTTACATGGAGGTTCCCCAAGGTATGGGGGGTCAGTTCAGTTCAGTTCAGTTCATGAAGCTTTATTCGGTTCATAGTAAAAATGACCATAAAAGCACAGCAAACAGGCAACAGAATTAAAAAAGTGCAAACATGATTAAAAACTCATACTTTTTCTAAAAGCCATAGATTTACATATAAAACTGGCAGTATAAAAACATATATCGGGGTGGTCCAAATTATACAACAAACACATAGCATCCTCCACATTTAAAACTCCATACTTAAGAAACATTGGTTTTAAAAAGGAGATCCTAACGTTCTGAAATAGGGAGCAGATGAGCATAAAGTGCATTGTGCTTTGCTTGGAATGTCCGTCACAGGGCACGGACCCACAGGGGGCTTTTTAGGATGTGGGAAGGCCACTAGTACATGAGCAATGCCAACTCTTAATCTGGTCAATACAAACCTATGCGTTGGCCTGGTTACTACGTTCAGATAACGCTGAAATCCCTCGACAGCAATATATTTATTGTAAATTTTAACAGTAGCGAGGGAGTTGGTTATTACTGAACGTTTAAGAGCTTTATGTGACATAAAGGTATTTTTAAGATCCTGTTTCGCAAGACCTCTAGGGGGACAGTTTTCTAACAGCAAATTGATATCAAAGATACTTTTATAACAATCTACAACATATTTAAGCCACGGTATCTGCATACAGTTGTCTAATCCAAGGCAGTCCCTAATTATAAGTTGATTGAACTCGGTCTCTTCCTTAAGCCAAACTGCTCGGTAAAGCAATAGAGGCCTAAGTGAGGCGAGCTCGGTCAGGTGAAAAACCCCTGCCTCTCTATGGATCAACTCTGTTGGAGCAGATTTAGGGAGGCACAATAATTTCTTAAGAAAGTTATTTTCTTCTATCTGTAGACAATCAGTTTTGCAGTAACCCCAAAGCCCCGCCCCGTAGAGGGCAATGGATACACTGCGTGCCTTGTAGATTTCCAGCATATCCTTGATTCGCCTATCCCCCAGCTTAAACGCAAATTTAAAAATGCCATAAGAGCTTTTGCTCATTTTAGTTCGAACATTCCTTAATTCATGCCACCACCTACCATCACTAGTAAAAGTAACCCCCAGGTAGCATAAACTATTCACATTCTGCACTTTAACCCCTTCTATAAAAAAGGAGTGGTTTCTGCCCGCTTTAGTCCCACAAGTCATCGTATGAGTTTTATTCTTGTTGATCAACAGTCTCCTGCTCCCAATAAATTCAGTGAACTTGTCCATCAGACGCTGCAGGCCAACGGGTGTCCGTGACAGGAGCACCGCGTCGTCTGCATATAGCAGAACTGGGACACTATCCCCTGCAATATGTGGAGCATCAGCCTTGATGGTTTTCAAGGCGGCTTCAATCCCATTAACAAAAAGGGTAAATAAAAGGGGCGCAAGGACACAACCCTGCCTAATTCCCCGTTTAATATTAAAATTACTAGTACATTTCCCGCTAACACCATACCGAACACATGTTTTCAGCTTGCTGTATAGTCTGGCGAGAAAAAGATAATTTCTTTCGGGGCACCCATGTCAAGCAAAACTGTCCAAAGAAGTGAGTGATTAACTAAATCAAAAGCACTGCTAAGGTCAGCAAAGCAAAGATAGATGTTACCGGGTTTGGCTCTGGTGTACTTGCCTATCAACAACTCTAAATTCAGGCACTGATCTAGGGTCCCTCTACCCTTCCTGAATCCATATTGTGAGTTTGCAAGGATTCCATTCTCATCAGCCCACTCCTCTAATCTGAAAAGCAGGACTCTGCTCATAATTTTTACAGACGAGTCGAGCAGGCTGATGGGCCGGTAGTTACTTGCCAGAGCTTTATCCCCCTTTTTATAGATTGGGACTATAATGGAGTCGCCCCATGTTGGTGGGATCATGGTGGTTACGGCAGCGTTGAGTACCAATGTAAGTATTGGTCCCCAAAGCTGCGGTTGAGCCCTGTAAACATCTATCGGGACTCCATCTGACCCCTGGGCCTTACCCCCCTTACTATTTTTAATACCATTTTCCACCTCTCCCAACGTAATATCTAAAGGCACTACAGGCCAAGTCCTATTTTCGTTGGGTGTCATAGTATTATCTTGAAAAATCGCGGAAAAATGGTTCACCCAGTCCTCGCTGCCTACATTAGATGAAAGATGCAGGATTTTGTCATCTTGGAGGAAAGGGGAGTTAACAGTGGATCAAAACAGGCGACTATCAGCAGTTTCTGCTGCCTGAGTAAGATGCTCCCAGGCTTCCTGCTGTAATTCCCTCTTTCTTTTAGATAGCGCCTGTTTATAATCAAATCTTAAAAGTTTGACTTTGTCCTTGTCCCTTGTGGTATTGGCCAAAGCTTGTTTGAGTTGTGAGAGCAGGGACGTACAGGCATGGTCAAACCATCCAATCCCTTTCCCTCCTCTGCCTACTTTTTTCCCCGTAAAGATGTTATTAATGACAGTATTGATATTAAGAAAATGAGTCATAACCTGAGCAGACGGGCATCCTAGAGATAAGATAATGTCAATGTCCATCATGCATTTATTTATGATTAAAGGTTCCACTGTGGCCGAATCTTCACCTTTCCATCTCAGCCTAACCCCATCAGGCCTATGTGGCTCTATATTTGCCAATACTCTAGTGGGCGGTTCGATTCTAATCATCCATGTAGTTATTTGCAAGCTAACACAGTTATGGTCGCTCAAGGAGGATGTATCCCTTACTTTAATTATGCAATGGAGTACCAAGTTGGATGAGACCATAATATGATCAATGATGGAGCTCACATTCCTTCCAGTAAAGGTGGGAAATGAGCACTCACTTCCCTCCTGTACAGTACTCAATAGCTCTAGATCATACGAAACCATAGTGCTATTAATTGCCTCTCCATAAGCATTATGTGGAAAGTGGGACATATTCTCCCCATTGTTAGTTAGGATCCCACAGACTCTAGAGGAGGATAAACTACATACTTGTAAATTAAAATCCCCCACCCAAACAAAAATAAAGGTGCATGTTGCTTCGCTTACCAGCTTCATTAGGGCACAGGATAACTCATCTATCACTTTGTGCCGGGAATTTGTAAAAATGTTATTATAAAAATGTATTCAAAGCACATCAGTGCTATCCGGTAAACATACCCACAGGATTTGTGAGTGTGGTTCGACTAACAAATGTTTAATGATAGTCAACTTTACATCTACTGAGATAAGGATAAGGAGACCTCCCTTTGCCCTGCCATGGCTAGATTCAGAGGCATCTAAACTGTAGCATGTATACCCTTCAAGGCTAGGCTTATCAACACACCACGTCTCTTGCAGGCATAAAATATCATAGGACCTTACGATATCCTCCCATTCCAATTTGAATGCCTTAGATGCCCATCCGGCAATATTCCAACTTGCCATAGAAATCCCCACAGAATGACAATTATTGGCGATATCAACAGTGTTATTGGAACAATTACCCCTATTACTTAGGTCAGACCCCGGTGCACCTATGCAATTGCCTGTGGCATTCCCTGTAGCGTTCACTGTAACCTCAACAATCTCATTTGCACAGTGAAATACTGTCCCACTTTCAGGATTGCCCGTAATGGCAGAAGGTAGGTCCTCTCTCACCTCACTTATGTTGTTCTTGGTGGTACTCAGGATAACGTCCCTCCCAGTCCCAGGCCCCGTCTGATGTCAATCATTTTGGTCCAAGAAACTCAAGGACTGGTACCTGTTCTGGACCGGGACTTGATAGACCATCCCATTAACAGGCGAAAAAATGTTATCGCAGTTGGGTGCAAAATTAGGAGTGTGTGTTACAAATCTATTACCACTAGGAACAGCATTCAACAAGGGCGTGGGCAAGATAGATCTGCCACCAGTAAGTCCAGGGTTGAAAGAGGGTAGCAAAGATCTGTTACCATTAGATATAAAGTTAGAGTTGAAAGCCCCATCTCTACAATTAACGGAAGGCAACCTATTAAGATGATTATAAAAGTAGCCCAAAGGTCTTGCGGCTACATCAGTCTCGGACTGTGTTAAGGCAGCTGCTCTAAGTAAGACCGTAGCAACATGTTGGGGGTGTTTAAAATTAATAATCACACAGTCACCCCCGCAGGTCTTCCTGGTGTTACCGATCCAGTTAACCCTTTTGATAGATATAATTTGGTCAGAGTAGTTAACTGGATAACCACAGTGATGATTTAACCATGAGACCGTTTTATTTTTTAAAGAATCTCCGGATTCCTGAGGGTGTGGGGCCTGGATTAGAGGCGGGACATTAGTTAAAACCACAACTTAGGGTGCACACTCTGGTGGGAGGTCTACTGGGCGGTTATTTATACCCACATACACCCCATCGGAACCTGCTACAACAGCTGGCACAACTGGCGACTGCATGTCCTGACTCTATTTGGTGCTGGTAATGTACTTGCACTGGAATTTGCACCTGCAGGCCCTGTGGCCGCTGGTGTAACCACCGGTACCTGCACAGGTCGACCCGTATTACGTGCTGGTAGTGGTTTCGGACAAGTCAAAACAGGTGTCGCCTGTGGTGGTTGTCTTCCTTCATTTGGGTCAGGGGGGGCAGTATTGATATGGTGAGGCCTTCCCTTATCTAGCTTAGGTGCAGGTTGAGGACATGCAGCAACTCTAATTGGTAGTACGGAGTTATCCAATTTGGCTACATGCTGATCCACCACAGCCCCTAATCTCAATACTTCAGCCAACAGTGCATCAATTTTAACTAATAAAGGCTCCACAACCGACTTCAATTTGTCATCGATACAACTCACTAAAAAGTCAAATTGGTTAATATTAATGGTAAGGAGTCCCTTTATCACCAATGTTCTCCTTGGGAGTGGTGTCCTTTTTTTTCCTGGCCGAATGGCTTCCCCGTTTAAGAGCAGGTTTCCTACATGCTCTCATGAAACGTGTGGCCCTAGTGGATTGTTGCGGGGTGCCATCTAGAGTCTCAGATAGGTCTGGTAGGTCTTCCGCTGCAGTAGGATCATCTGGAGCCTCTGCAGCAATGGATTCAACATTAATACTGATGTTATCAATCTCGGCTGCCACATTAGTGTTGTTACTGCCCTCATTGGTGGGGTCCAGTGATAGGTCCGATGGGAGGTCAGGTAAGTTGCCTTTCCCTAGCGATTTTCTTCTATCGCTGTTAATTCTGCTGACAACTTTCAGCAGATAGTTGTCTGTTAGGGTAGTTTAAATTGACATGGTTGGTAACAGGTCAAAGCAGCAAGCAGTTACAAAGCAGCACACAATGGGTCAGAAATGCAAGAACCACACAATCCTTGCTAGATGCTTGGAAAACAGCTATCAGCTCTATGAGTATGGACTGGTACTCACAGTTACAGCCAAGGGGGGTGGCCCGTCCCGTCCCTGGTCGCCCCCGGACGGCCACAGACGGCCCCGCCCTTGTCCCGGGCTTCTCCCGGTCGCTCCCGAGCGCGACTCGCATGGCGAGAGGCGTTCCGCGCTTATCTGGCGCCTCCGGGCGCAGTGCTGGCGTCACAGACGCGACCTGGGTGGCGGGGCAGCCGGGAGTTGTGGTCTTTGTTCCCGGGTGCTCACCGCTGTTACTGGCGAGCTGCCGTTTCCCTCACGGCGCCCGCTGCAGGAGTGGACACACGAGCCGTTCCCCTCACGGCCAAACAGGTTTGTCAGGAGTCCCCCAGGGAGCGCTCGGCGCTCCGCGCTTATCTGGCGCCTCCGGGCGCAGTGCTGGCATCACAGACGCGACCTGGGTGGCGGGGCAGCTGGGAGTTGTGGTCTTTGTTCCCGGGTGCTCGCCGCTGTTACTGGCGAGCTGCCGTTTCCCTCACGGCGCCCGCTGCAGGAGTGGACACACGAGCCGTTCCCCTCACGGCCAAACAGGTTTGTCAGGAGTCCCCCAGGGAGCGCTCGGCGCTCCGCGCTTATCTGGCGCCTCCGGGCGCACTGCTGGCATCACAGACGCGACCTGGGTGGCGGGGCAGCTGGGAGTTGTGGTCTTTGTTCCCGGGTGATGTGTTCTACTGGGGGACTGCTTGGTCGTCCTTCTTGCCGTGCGTTTCAGAGGGAGTGTGTCAGTGGAATTAGTGATGCACTGAGGGTGTCACTTTAGGAGCTGGATGGCTTCTTGCTACGCAATATGCGGTACTGATCACCGTGGCTAGGGGTACAGCGGCTGTGTTGGGGGGTCATTATTTATTGTTTTCTTCTCCTTCACAGCCAGGTTTTACATGGCAGCGATGGAAGAGGAAAAGAGGACATTGCACCATCCACCCTAAAAAAGTCAGCATGGTAATGACCTTCCTACAACGGCTCCTATTCTGTCAGGTCATTGGAGGAAACTTTCAGTCAATGGAAATAATGGGGCCAATCAACGCAAAGCTTGTGGTACGCCCATTTCAAATGAGTCGGGCAGACCAAGCATTTGGAGGAGTGTCATGTTTGTGAAGGAGTACTCTGTCCACCAAACTTCGTATCAGGTTCACAGTCTTTATTTCAGGTGATGGTTTCCACAGCAGATAGTGACCAGGAGTGACACAACTGGAGAACCAAAAACATGATCACAGTCATCTGGCAGCCACTAGACGCCGGGAGTATCACGTCTTAGAGATACAAATGGGAAGGCCCTTTCTGGATTATTTCTTCTGCTCAAAAAATGAGATCACTGTCTCAAAAAATCACACTCTTCATCAAGGCAAATGGTGGTGCTCATGTAGAGACTGTCAGAAGTCCTTTGATAGAAAGATACATAACTATATCAGCTCTGCCCCCAATCTCCCACAACTTACTGTCATATAAAAACCAAAACTCTGGAATGCTAGCAATACATTTTGCCATTCTGGGAAGGTTGTCACTTAGCCTCCATCCTATGCAATGCTTTACTAGGTATAATCCAAGCCACTTGAGTTCAATATGGAGGTTCGTTACCAGTCACCATATATATCCACATACACACACTACCCACTCAGGAATGTCAGCACATTGTCCAGGCATATCTCCAAGAACAGGAATAAGACCTATTCTGTACTGCAAATCAAAAAAGTGGTTGGTGTCTTTAGAGCTCGAGGATTTTGTCCTGTTACCACAACAGTAGTCCTTGGCCCTAGGAGGGCACTCTCGAGGTGCCCCTAGGCCATACACCCAAGCTCTTGATCTTTGCATGTTTCACACAGCCTAGGCCTCATTGTGTTCTTGATTGCAGTGCACACTGAGGACAAAATTAGATAGCAGTCAAAACTACTGTTTTGTTGCACAGGTCTTTGGTGCACATCTGTAGAACCACGCCCAATACATTATGCTCAATAGACGTAATTTCTTACAATATTCAGGAAAATATGTGCAATTTGCAAAACCAGAGATTTTAGTTTAGCCCACCCTGGGGGAGGGGACCACAGTGCCTGGTCAGTGATGTCTTTGACTTTCCAAGCAGGGGAAATGGATGTCATTTCAATTACCTGCAGGGTGACCTATAGTACTCTTGCTATACCACTGTATTATTCATATGCATATTTCCGGGTACTGCTCAATCTGTCTATGAAGTGTTGGTGAATGGTATAATGTGTGCGGGTGATGATAGGATGGGAAGGGAGGCAACATACAATGATTTGTCGTATGCGTATTGCATCTGACACATCTGATTGGTCTCTCTATCCTGGGCCAAGGTTGCAGGTTTCTAGTTGCTTTAATTACATTCTACGGTTCATTCTATTAGACTTTCAATTGAGCTAACCTTCATGCACAATGCACATATTTGACTGGTCTTACGTTGTGTGTGGCACTTTAATTTGCCCCGCCTCTTTATGGATTTTGCTCATGCATTTGCATATTCTTAAAAGATGGTGGGTTGGTAAATATCCATATGGTTGCTATTGTAACAGGTTTGGCCATTACGCATATATAATCATATATGGTGCATTCAAAAAATGATGCACCTACTACTCCCCCATCCTGAAAAAGGGCAGTAGTCCAGGCACTCCCCACCTGATCTATGGCATACCGGTCAATGTTGGATTTAGAGGATGTTGACCTTATCTTCCGCACTAGCACTTTCCTAAAAACCGCAACAAGGGCACGGAGAACTATGATGGACCCTTGACATTGTTTAATATAAACTGAGAAGTGTCTCTCCTTTTACTAATTATATATACTGAGATGATGGACAGTTTTGCACAAGTCAATTTTGAATTTGAATATTGTATTTTTAAACTTTTGTATTTATCATGTGATGTATTTGTCTTGTGTGCTTTTATGGGTACTGCTGTATCCGAATAAAGGTGAACTGAACTGATGGAACTTTTTTAATACATTTTAATTGCCGAATTCCGCAGCTCGGATTCTGCACAACATACCAAGGTGTGAGGCAGCCGGCAAGCCCTGATCTCCCTCCACTGGCTTCCAGTTGCCCAGAGAATTTCATTTCAAGCCCTCTGCATGACCCACAGGGCATTCCTCAAGAGAGGCCACTTGATTTCTACACCCCTGCTCTCCCCCTACACCCCACATAGACCTTTGCGATCCTCCAACACACGTTGGGCTATGGTTTCTCTCCATTAAAAACGAGAAACAGAGGTCGCTTCTTCAGACTTAATGTGGCCAAACTCTGGCACTCCCTCCCTTTCACACTGCGGGCAGTCAACCTGAAACTTCCATTCTGAAAACTACTAAAAACATGGCTATTTGATACTCGCCATCTCTATAGCTCTCTGGCCAGTATGTGTTGCAATATTACCGCAGGGATGCCCTCGGGTAGCTGTGCGCTCTACAAATGCTGTATATATACATTTAATTATATATGCTTTCATACATGTTGACTGGGGTTTGGCTTCTGTAAATGGTCCTCTGTTTTTCAAAAGCGGTTACACACTTTTCTAAGGTTGATTGACCTCTTTACCGTGCAGGTAGAGCTGTGTAGGATGTTGCAGAGAACATGTTTGATTTGTGCTCCTTTGCGTTTTTCTGGCAAAAACAAACATGACATCTGACCTCGAGGGAGATGAATTTTCAGGCTGGCTTGTTTATCCTCTGTGACCCCCGCCGGTGTTTCCTTGTCTGTCGGCTTCACTGTCAAGTAAACTTCCTACCTAGCTTCATCTCAACTCTTCCACCCCTCCGCTGAACTAAAACACCTAATTTTCTCTGACCAGTTCGCTACCTTTGAACCCTCATTTCCTCTTACCTTTTCACATTCTCTGGACTCGCATTCCATTTCAATAAATATATGGCACGTTGGAGTCACTTTCCAGACTCCAAAATATTTCACCACAAATCACTGGAATTTAGTGTGAATAGCCTGCACTCTGCGGCGCAAATGTAACCTTTTTTCACGCAACGCAGCAACCACCTTGATGAGCTGTGCTGCATGAAAGGGGAAGGGCAGGAATGTGCATATTTAATATTATACTGTGTGTTCACGTCCTTTCCTATTACTGGTTCCCTACCTCCGATGCAGGCCCTCTTGCGTCATGGTGCAAGGGGGCCTGCATTGTTGGTAGGATTTTTTTTTTGCAGAATAGAGCCCCTTCCTGTACACTGTACAAAAACAATCCTGAACCATTTTCCTCTTTCTATGTAGAAAGATTTTTAAAAAACAAGGAGAAATAAAGATATTTCTGTTTGGTACGCATCACCTGGGGTGGCGTAGCATTTTGACGCATTCCTGCGTCTACCACTAATGTTAAATCTGGGAAAGCACCAAAATCCATGGGTGGATGCGTGGGAACACCCATGCTCCTTCCACGGAATGCCTCCCTGGGGCTGAGTAAAGCAAGGCAGCGATCACTTTCGACAAATCAATCCATGGAGAGCCATGCAAAGTGGCCTTGCATGGCTTGATAAATCTCACTTAGGTTTTGTGTCGCCCTTACACCCCCTCGAGTGGCACAAGGGTGACGCAAAATCTTGACACATACATAAATCTGGCCATGCACCTTTATGCCTCCCCTTTCTAGGTTGTTATTTTTCCTCCACTTTTAACACTATTTTTTTATGGTTGCTTCCTCCAAGATAATTTTCTATATAACTTTCAGTAAATACGTCCTCATTCGGCACAATCTAATTAGGAGGGGTAGCGTGTGAAATATTTACAAATTATGGGGAATTTGTAAAATGTAAAAAATAGCAGATGCATAATTGTGCCGAATGCATGCTGTTGTACATTTGTATTGTGTCATCATGCTATTTCCTTTATCCGCCCCTAATTACGTCATCCAGAAGGTCAGTCCCTACGTTAATGAATGAGGAAGGAAGAGAAACAGGTCATAATTAGCTACAATCCACCTATGCCAATCTGACTGTAAATCCCTGGTCTCTTCATGTTTCCTTTTTCATTTCCTCTGAAAATCAGGGCTGGACTGGCCATAGCGGACACCGGGCATTTCCCTGGTAGTCCGCTAGGGTGGGGGCCGGTTTTGGGTCCCTGGGGGTCAGTAATATCTGCCCCTGTAACAAAATCGTCCGAAACCAGCCCTCGCAAACAGCTCGGCTGCACTCCCCCTCACCCTAGGGCGGGCCAGCTGAGCAGTTTGCCAGGGCCGGTTTCTGTTTCCAGTCCGGCCCTGATGTAAATTCCTTCCATTATCATGCTGCTCCTCTTTGATAAATTGCTATCATGTCAGAGCCGGCATGGTAAAAACAACTTCAGCTGCAGCGCTTGCTCCAATTGTATCTGAGTAGCACATCTCATTCTAACACGTCTGTGAACTACGATTTGGGCACAAACTAAAGAGTTTGTGCCCTAATCAGGATTATTACTTGGGTATTAAGTATGTCACCTATTAGCGTTTGACCATACAATGTGTGCCAGCTAAAACTTGATGCAAATTGTGTAGGCCAGCAGGGTGTGTTCTGAGTTTGTGCACCTTTGAAAGAGGACACTCACTTCTAATATGTCATACCCTATTTGAAATGCACCAATTGGAATGGTGTGTTAACTGTGCCCCCAGGTCCATATTTATCAAGGTTTTGCATCTCCCTTGTACCAGGCAAGGGGGCGCAAGGGCGACGCAAAACATAAGTGAGATTTATCAAAGTCCCACAAGGCCACTTTGTGTCGCTCTGCGTGGTTTAATAAATCTAGAGTAGTACAAGGTAGCACAAATTGCTGTCTTGCATTACTCTACCCCCCTGGGAGGTGTTCTATGGGTGGTGTGTGGGTATTCCCACGCATTCACCTATGGATTTTGATGCAGTCGCAGAATTACCATTAGTGGTAGACCTGGGAATGCATCAAAACACTACGTCTCCCCAAGTGAGGCATAACGAGGAGAAATATCTTTATTTCGCCTAGGTTTTTTCTCTTTGAATGAATGTTGGATTTATAGAGCGCATGGCTACCCTGGAGCGTCCCAGCGCTGTACCACTGGGGAACCCATCCTGGCTTTCCTGTGAGATGGTCCCTTTACTGGGCATCCCCAAGGTGCAGCCAGGCATCCCCGGCAGTAATGGGGCCGGAATGGAGATTAAGCAAGCTATTACCCAGAGTTGCAGCGTGGGACCCCATGGATAGAGTGGCACCGAGGCGAGATTTATCGGGCCCGCTGACATTGGTCCTGCACCCGGCTATGTCGGGAATTGAACCCTGGTCCTGGGCCGACCTCTGCCTCCGGGTCTGCCGCCTCTAACCGTTGAGCCACACTTCTCCTCTTTCTGCAGCACATAGAAAGAGGAAAAAGCCACTCAGGATTGCTTTTGTGCAGGAAGGTGCCCCTTCCTGCACAAAAGCAACCCTGTCTGCAATGCAGGCACCCTTGTAACAAGACCCAAGGGTGCATGCATTGGTGCTAGGCAGCTAAAAGTTGACCAGCGCTTGGAAAGGACAGGAATGCACTATATAATTCCTTTCACACAGCGCAGTGCAGCAAGGTGGCTGGCTGCATTGCGCTGCATGTAAGGTTGCAGAATCTGCCCCCACATTAGCCAAAGAGTAGCTGTACTGTCACAAACACAGTGAAGATCAATACACTTCAGTCTGTTCTTCTATGTGGTCACGAAACCCTTTTGTCACTTTATCCCATATGTAATGACTGATGATCCCAAGTCTCGGGATAAGAACCATGTGGAAGGCAAGGGAACAAGGCGATGGCTTGGCTAAAGCTGCAACAGGTCTTATTTAGCAACAGGATTTAAGGATGTAATAAAGGGTTTATTCCTGGAATAGCTAGAAATGGGTTGTACTACTGAATATCGACACTAACAATATAGTGGTTCGAGAATATCAAGGACAGAGAATCGAAGGTCAACGTTTTGAAAGGTAAGTGCATACAGGGAAGTATAAATGTACTATTCCTAACTCTACATCTACGTGCTTGAAGAGATATGTGTCGCATAGATACATACATTTGGATTTAGGTATGTATATTTACTTCCCTGTCAATATTTTTTTTAATATTTTGGGGCAGATATACAAGGACCACAGCAAGGCAACGCAAGCCCTTTGGCTGCGCTAGGATGCTGCACTTCCGAAACACAGGAATGCAGCATATTTACAATAATATGTTGCATTCCTGTGCCCTCCCCTGCACTGGCGCACCAACTGCAGCCATGCGCCGGCGAAGGCATCCTTGCACCATGCAGGCACCCTTGCATCATGGTGCAAGGATGCCTGTGTCATGGGGAGATAGATTTGCGCAGGAAGTGGCACCTTCCTGCACAAAAACAATCACTACAGGCATTTTCCTCTTTCAATGCGTGCTGTAGAATGCAGCACGCTATGAAAGAGGAAAGAACGAGGAGAAATAGAAACATTTCTACTCGTTGCACCTCACTACGCCTCCCCTGGGGAGGCATAGAATTGACACACATTTCCAGATTTACTATTGCTCGTAAATCTGGGAATGTGTCTAGTTCCATGGATGTTGCGTGGGAATACCCACAGCAACACCCATGGAACGCCCCTTCCACGCAAAGTGCTGCGTATGAAGGGGCCATATTTACAAGGGGAGGAAAAGTCATGCAGGGTGGCTTTTCCTCTCCTTGTAAATATGGAAAGGGAAATGCGCCTCCGGTACGCCACAAAAAGTGACATACTGGTGGCGCAGGGGGCTTGTAAATCTGCCCCTTGGTCCTTGATATTCTGTCCCACTGAAATTGTGGGATTCACTACTCAGGTTGCACACCCGGAAATGGCACTTTACCAGAGAACCTATGGATTAGAACGCGCTGGCCAAAACATCCTCCTGTGAAATCATATCTGTCCCTTTTTCGACTGACTTTATGTAGAACAGGGCCTCACAGAACAGACAAACTTGAGTACATACCGTCATTCAAAAGTTCATCTCTGTTCACTTATCTTTCGTTTTAACAAGTTCACACCTTCAAATTTCAAAGGGACATATTATCAACAAAGGGCGTTACATTATCGCCGCTTTCATCGGCAGGAAACTGCCGATAAAGCAGCGATAATGGGCTTGATAATATGCTCTATGAATTCCAATCGAAGCCCATGTTAGAGGTCATGACATTTAACATGGGCTTCGATTGGAATTCAATAGAGCGTATTATCAAGCCCATTATCGCCGCTTTAGCGGCAGTTTCCTGCCAATAAAAGCGGCGATAATGTAACGCCCTTTCTTGATAATATGCCCCAAAGTTCTCTCGTGGTTCTGCTCTCATGCGGCTGCATTTCTTTGCACAAATGATTGTTTGTCAGGGTTCTTGGGGCATATTACCAAGCAATAGCGATAATTATTGCTATTGCTTGGTTAGAGACAAAAATTTACCGCTGAGCTGCGGCGATTTTTACCGCAAACAAACCTTGGTATTACCAAGGTTTATCGCAAATGCGATAAAAATTGCCGCAATGCATGAATATCGCTGAAAAGTCAGCGATATTCATGCATTACCGAGCTAATGCTCTTAGCCATGTTATCCACCTCCCATTGGATAACATGGCTAAGAACTGCTCAGGGCAGGTGTTAGCTTTTGGAGATATTCGCGCTTAGCGCGAATATCTCCAAAAGTTGGTAATAGGAGATAGCGATGTTAGCGACTGTTTTCAGTCGCTAACATCTTCGCACGCCCACTTTGCATGTCATTAGTGATAAATATCACTGACATGCAAAGTGGGGCCCAAGATGGTCGCTATCTCCTACTAGCTGTCGCTAACTGGTTTTAGCGACAGCTAGGTAATAGGGAGATACTTTTATCTCCGCTTTCTTGGCTTTTAAAGCCACAAAAACGGAGATAAACCCCCTTGATAATATGCCCCCTTGTCTCCACGGCTTAACCTACCCCCTTTTCATTTTTACCCCATGCCATTATAACAAGTATGGAGAACCGCGCTTTTATTCTTCTAATCAAGGTGGTTGGTACTGCTCCGCTTCTGCTGTTTATTTTATTCTGTGCAGGAAATGCTTGCAGCGAAAGTGTCTAAATAAACTTGGGAATGCGACTCCCTGGAACGGGCTGATTATATACCTTTTCTTTACCCCTTCAAAAGTCTCACAAACTCATTTGATTGCACAGCCTCTGGACAGCCAGGGCCCCTCTCCTACGTCACCATCTCATTCACACTTTGAAGCACTTCTGAAGCTGGCATCGCCCAAGAGCAAACATATGAGCACAGGCAGTGCTATTTTACACGCAAGCGGCAGATTTCTTTCAGAGCCTGTTATTTCACGGATGACATCAACGATGCAGCTGGGACTGAGGCGCACTTTTCACACAATGAGGGGAAGGAAGCAGTAAATCTCCTGCCATGTCACCACAACCACCAGTTAGCGCGCTGCCGATTACCGAGAGGCTCCTAATATTAGCTCCACAATTACGACCATGCTGCGCGCACGTGCAGTACAGATGAACCTGGGATCCAATCGCTTTGAGGTTTCCTTGAGGAGAAAAAACACTCTAAACAACAAACATTGGTCATGGTTCGCAATGTCAGTTGAGAGATTTCTCTTTTATTCATAGCAGGGGTCATTTTACATGAGAATCCATTAATATTTATTTGTTTTACTGCAGGTATGCCAGAAGCATAAACTAAGCTGAGGCGTTATTTGCGGTATGTAAATTGTCCAGAAGATAGTTCCGCTGATCTACATGCGTGTAAGGGCTTCTGCCACAACATTAATTTATAAAATAATTTATATAATGAAAGATATTAATCTGTCCCGGCGTTCTCATTTGTTATGAGGCAGCTAATCCAGCCTCACCTCTAGATGGTGACATTGTATCTTTTTTTGTTTGTCGTAGAATATGTTTTATCAGTTTATGATGTAAAAGCCAGAGTTGGGCCTGCAAAATGTTTTTGACCGAGGCCCTACAAAAAATTCTGACAGACTTTTAAATACCCCCCAAACAATAAGTTTTAAAAATCTGACATAGGAACAGGAAAAAGTGCCCCTTGGATGGAGCAAGATGCCTTTGGGGATGTTTACAAGGAAAAGCAGGTTTCCTTGAGGAGAAAAAATACACTAAACAACAAACAAAAGGCCTGCTTCACAATCTCAGTTGCGATATTTCCCAAATTCATAGCAGAGAATCCATGATTATGTATTTGTTTTATTGCAGGTGTGTCTGAAGCATAAACTACGCGGAGGCTGCATTTGTGGTAGGAGGCTGCATTTGTGGTATGTAACTAGTCAGGAAGATTGTTTCGCTGATCTATGTAATAACTTAAATAATGAAAGATAAAAATCTGACCTGGCTTGCTCATTCGTTATGAGGCAGTTAATGCAGCCTCACCTCTAGGTGGTGACACATACTATCTTTTGTTTGTCGTAGAATACGTTTTTTCAATTTATGATGTAAAAGTCAAAGTTGGGCCTTCAAAATGTTTTTGACCCAGGCCCTAAAAAACCATCTGACAGACCTGTACATATCCCCCAAAAAATAAGTTAAAAAAATCTGACTTTGAAACAGGAAAAAAGTGCTCCAGGTATGGTGGAAGATGCTTTTGGGGATTGTTTACAAGGAAAAGCAAGGTAAATTATATTGAAGAACAGGAGAGGTATGCGGGAGGTGTGGAGGCAAAATGAAGACTGGTTTCAGAAGTGAGAGGGGAAATGTCAAGGACATTAGTCTTCAGATCCTTCTGATAGCACCATAGCAGGGAAAACGTGTTAGGGGTAGGGTGGCAATTTCATAATATGTTAGCATTTGAAGAGAAAGCATGATTATAGGAGAGTTATAAAATGTCTTGATTTCATGTCAGGCATCTTAGGTTACAAAGTTGCCTCATGCACATTTGAGCATTTGAAAAGCAATCAGATGTATTTGAGTGTAAAGCGGGGGAAGCTGCATACCAGACTTTACAGTGAATGCAATCAGAAAGCATTAGCAAGTCCTTTAAAGTTTGGTTGAAATGACTAAATTGTCTATGGTTAGGGATTAAGTGGGGCGCTAAATGTCGTACAATCAGTAAAAAAAATGCAGTGGGATGTTTGGGGTTGCTTGTTAGTCAGAAATTGACCCATAAATGGAGCCGGTAATGTGGAGAGAGCAGACGTTTCAGAGTTGGGTAGATGTGATCAAATTTTCTTCAGTGATGGTTCAAGTAAACTGCTTGTCAGAACCCTGTTAAGAGGGCCCCAGGGCAAGCAGGGGTTACTGGGCCGAACCATATGGGTTGAGACCATTTACTCCTAATTTCTCTGGGCCTGACCTATGATGGATCAGAGACAGGTCTTCATTCAGTGCTCAGGCATCCTTCCTTCACAACAGCAGCCTTGATCCTTCGTTAATTGCCCTTGGTCATACCACGATCAGACTAGAGTATGCTATGACCCAATCAGCACAGCAGCCATTTAACGGCGTCCCCTCTTGGCATAGAGGGTTGCGGACTTCATACTGTAAATGGGCAATGGCCTGAAGGGAGCCGCAATGGTCACAGCTCAATTCACAGCAGCCCTCCTCTGGCATATAGGGTTTTCAACTTTTCCCTGCTCAAGGGCAATAGCCCGAACTGTGCAACAACCATCTCCTCACAACTCGCTATGGGATCTACTTGCCGGATCCCCCACTGGACCTCGCTCTCTCCAACGCTCTCCTCAATACATTACAGGGCACACAGGACTTGGCAAGAGGGCAGGCACTGGGGATTCAGGCTCTAAGGAAATGTGATCTTGAATTCCCTGGGTGATCTTCCCTCACCTGGCTGAAAAACTGTCAGGCATTGTCCTCCAATCCAGGCAGAAGTCTGTGCAGAGCTTCTCCTCCTCACACAGCCCGACTGGCAGCTTGACAGTTGACAATTTTGAGGGCTGTGTGCCCTCTTTCTTATAGTCCATTTCCAGACACCAAATATGATTTAGAGTCTGAGTCTTTGGAATTTACGTTGGGGGTCGGTTTCCCTTTGAGGTTGCCGTCTCCTCTGCTCCCTCTTCCTCCAGAAAGCAGTTTGTTCAAACAGGAGCAACTCCAAATCTGGCAGCCGCACAACACACGCCATAGGAGTCTCTACAAGTTCACACATGGAGGTCAGTCACAGTGGTAAGTGTATCAAAAGGTCAAACTAGGGTCTCAGCCCTGCTTTATAATTGATTTGCGGTTGAGGGTGGAGATTTCGGACCCAGAGTTGCGTCTTTCCTAAGAGGAGCTGAAAATGTCACTTTCTTAGAGAAGCCAGAAGGACAGAACAGGAAAGGAGAAGAGAAAACCATAGGATGTTGCGGGGAGCACAGCCTCATGAAATAGAATCTGGAGTGGTGACATGTTAACCCAGGGGTGCTCTGAGCTTATCCCACCCTCCGTGGACCCATGGGCAGGGCAAATCGGTGGGCGCAGCAGTAATGCTCTTAACCTGTCAGTCAGGAATGCTTTGACACAGAGGAGTTCATCAGGGCAATTTACTCAGCCTGGAGAGGTTTGTGTAACCTGTTCACTGCCCTTTGACACATGGTGGCCCATACCTCCCTGGGCACCGCAAGCTCTTCCTGCGCAGCACGGAACAGGGAAATCTGAGTCCTGTCTTCTGCCCTACACAAGGACCTGGCACCATATTCCCTGCCATCAGCCCCACACTGCACAGTACCGGGAGATCTGAGAACTGCTCTCTGGCCTTCAGAACTGCACATCAACATCGGCTACATTGTGGAACTACAGCCCACTCCAACACTGTAGAGGATGACACTGCTCAGGACTGAGAATCACAGTGACGCCGTACTAGATTACATTGCACAGGCATGGGCAGGACTGCAAAGGTGGGAAAGTATAGTCTATGGGACCACATTGGACCAGATTGGACATGTCTGTTATTTTTGCCCTTTTTGTCAGCCTTGAAGTAGGCATACGGTATCGCATGGGGATAGATGCCAACACATTCAATAGCAAATAACTTTTCGCTGTGGTCAAAGAATTCACCAAACCTAGCACAAAGACAGAAGACATCCCACCCTCTCAAGACCGCTGGAACAACCTCAGCACCTTCTTCCACTGTAAGATTAGGGAGATCTAGGACAGCTTCAACAGCCTCGATACCTAAGACCCACTAACCCTTCTCACAACCACCACACCCAATAATACTGGAACCCAGCAGACCCTGCTCAGCTGGACTCCACTCATCGCTGACGACACCCTCAACATCATGAAGAACATCCACTCCGGAGCACCCTCGGAACCCTGCCAGCACTACATCTTCAACAAAGCATTACCGCCAAACGCTGATGCACCATCACCTCCTCCATCAAGTCAGTCACCAGCCCAAAAGACTGGAAACGCACAGAGATCAACTCCTTGCTGAAGAATCCCTCTGCAGACCCAAAGGCCCTCAAGAACTTCAGACTCATCTCTCTGCTCCTCTTCCCAGACTAGGCCATTGAGAAGGCCGTCATTGCCCAACCTTTTCAATTTCATCGAAGCAAACCACATCCTGGACCTCTCCCAATCCAGCTTTCAAAGCAACCACAGCACAGAGACTGCCCTCCTCGCCTCTGGTACTCTTGTTTTTGGCTAAAATGCTTATTTTGCCATTAAGGAGCAAGGAGTGTTTGAGGGGAACATTGCAGCTGCTAGCCAAATGCCTGCAAGCTCCTGGGAGAAAAGCGTTTCTATGTTGGTGGTTTCCCTCCCCCTCCCTACAAATCTAACCTTTGCGGCTTTCAAAAAAGTAACCAACGGAGCAGCAAAGCAAAGATCCTGGCTAATAGACAAAGCCGCAACAGCACAGAAAAAACACAGTTGGACGGCCCTGGCCACATATGTGAAAATGGAGCCTCAACCGTATTTAGTAAATCACATATCCAATGCCGCCCAAAAAAACTATTACAATTATGGATGGGTATCACCATTTTAAAAGATCATACACCTCCATGGAAGCAAACATGGCCGTCCCGTGTCTGCAGACTATGTGGGCAAATGGAAGAATCAATGTTGCACATATTGTGCATCTGCCCATCTTTGAAAATTTTGAGACGTTATTATCTACTGCATGTATCTCGCCTTTTTCAGATTAGATCATGCCGCCCAACTGTCATGCTAGCGCTGAATAGTTACCATCTGCAGACAGGTTGTAGGGCCGCCAGATTCTGCCAAAAGGCATTGCTGCTAGTAGCGAAGACTGAGAAAAAAGATCACTGAACGCTCGAACATGAATGCCCGAAGGGTTACGAACAGACTCTGAATCCCCTCTTACAAATATACCAAAAATATAGACATTTTAGCAAGTTATCTTTTTGTTTTCTTTTTTAACGATCCGTTAAAGTCGTACATTTTATTCTTAAAACATGTGTTTTTATGTAACCATATTGTAAAGGTTTTAATTAACTATATACATTAAAAAAATTACTTACTTACTTACTTACCCTCCCCCTCCCCATTCTCCCCCCCCCCCACCTGGCACTTACCTGTACACAACATTCTGCCCTCTGTCCTCGATGTGCATGCTCTGGCAGCCCTCCGGCAAGTTTTCAGCTGAACTTAGCTACAAGGGTGGGAAAATCCCAAACTGGGAAGCAGCTGCAAGGGAACTGTAGCAGTTGGGCGCCACCTGTGTGCAGACATGGGTCTGTAGTGGCAGAGTCATCATAAGGCGACCGGAAGGGCAGGAGAACCTTCCACAGGCTGAAGCAGTATTCTTGGAGACATTTGGAAGTTTACAGCTCCAGCAAAAAAAATGGAGGAACGTTCTCATTGCAGCAAACAAAGTCTGGTGGGTTCAGGGCCCTTTGTCTATGGAGAGGAGCAGTTTGCCTTCAGAAAAGGCAACTAAATCCAGTGTTAAGGCCTGAACTACACTCTGCGCAATAGAGCAGTTAAACAGGATCAAGGGTAAGTCCTTGGCCTGAATGTCTCCCAGTTTATGTCACCCTATGTGCTAGGGAGATTGGGTGCAGGACGAATTATCTACCCAGTAAGGCAGCCGAAATAGAGTTTACTGTGGTGAAACTGTCAGGAAAGAGCCCGCAGGGAACAGGTAAAAGGATCCAGCTTCTCCAGATTAAGGTGACCCATCCATAAAATCATAAAAGTTCTGACTCTGCCAACCTTACAAAACGAAGAAAAAGAAGTGGAGGCGGTAACTCAGAGGCCATATAGCATGGAAATTGCTAGTAAATTACCTCTGACTAGTGGAGACACCCCTCATCATAAGAACATGGGCATTGAAGTAGACAGTGGTTCCCGAGATGAGCTAAGAAGTGTAGTCCAGATCTCTACGCATACTAGGTTTGCGGTCCTCGCAGTATTGTATGCGTCGAGATTAGAGACAGGGGATCACCAAAAAGCGACAGAGGCTGGGTAGACAGATATGGAGCAACCAGACTCATCATTGGCCTCTATCGTTTTAGGATTATAGGAGGAGATGACGAACAGGTTTTCTGCTCTGCCCTAACTCAAAAGCTAGAAGAAGTGGCTGCTCTGACTGGAGCATTTGAAGAGGAGGTAGGTCTTATGAGACAAGATATCACAAAAAACCCTCTTGGATAAGTCTGATCACAAAACAGAGCCAAGGATTAAGGGAAGATCTTGAGAGGATTGATAAACATTCACAGAGAAATAACCTCAGGTTCCTGAATGTTCTAGAGGCTGAGAAGGGTTCCAACATTAAGGCTTTTATAATCAAGCTGCTACATGATACGGCTCTGAAAGTTAGGCCCAAAATCATCAAATACATAGTGACAGCATATATATGCAGAATGCAACATAATGTAGGGTATGTGAACAAAATAGTACAGAGATAGTTAAGGTAGGGTGTTACATAGTTGGAGAAAATAGATGCACAGAGCTAGCACAGCAGCAATTACAGGAGTTACATATAGTGTAAATAAAAAGACATAGTAATAATATATAAAATAAGAATACCATATACAGCAGAATATGTGGATGAACTTTTTCTGAGGAAGTTAAAGTAGGGTGCAACTGAGTTGGGGAGAGTAGATGCACTGTGTTTTCCCCAAGGTAGTGATGCTCAGATTTATTTGGAGGGTGTGAGGTGGGAGCATCCGGCCAGTCAGATGATTCAGGGGGGAGGGTTTTGGTATTTATTGAGAAGAAGAAGTTTACATTTATTCCTGAAGTGATAGACAACAAGCACATAGAGACCTCTTTAAAAGGAACCGCCAAAGCCAGAATACAAGAAAAATGTGAGTGAACTTCAGTAAAAGAGACAATACTGAGCACAGCTTCACATGAATGGCCCTTTCATGGTTGGTCCTTATTTCCTTTTGATGAGATCAGACGTATGTCGGGGAACAGATCAGAAGCTATGGGAATTAGGTTAAAGAATGGAGGAATTGCATCAGTTAGGGGCAAAATCTCAACTGAAATTCCCGGCAATGCTCCAGGTTATGTAGAATAACCAAATGCATAACTACCAAACTCTGGAAGAAGAAGGTGCCCTGATTGAAGTAATCAAAAAGGAGGCGGGCTCCTGAATCTTGCTAAAATGAAGTGTGCAGGGGTGGGTGGGGGTCGCAGGTGGATGCCACCAAATCTAAACTAATTTGAGTGCACTAATCCTCAGCAGGGAAACTCACCAGGCAGTCCATGCCTGCTAGTAATGGGAGGGTTCCACAGGGTGGGTTGGTGGGGGTGCACGGGGTGGGTAAAGCACAAGGTGGGGAGCAGTGGGAGAAAAAAAGTATAAAAATAAGTTCTCTATGTCACCTAATCAAATACGGGCAACCGCTCGGCCAAGGATAATGTATCTAAATAAGGGGTCCATATCCTCAGATGATGTCTGGGAGTAGTAGGGAGCTAATATTTATAACATGGAATGTAAATGGCCTCAGAATAAAAAATCAGCAGAGATTGGTAATGAGATATTGAGAAGATAGCTTTGCCCACATCATCATATTACAAGAGACTCACTTAGTGGCCAGTTAGACCAAAGCTCTCTTCTCTAAATTCAGCTGGATATAAAGGTATGTTGTTTCAGAACAGACAGTGCATTGTAAGGGGGTTGCCATCTTGATAAGGAGGGGAGCCGTAGTCGAGGTAATGTCTCAAAAACAGTTCAGATCCGTGGCTTTTGGAAACCCTAAGATGTAGTGACTCAGAGTTTATGTGTGCCGGTTTTTTTTTGGGCTGAACCTCGATGATCCCCCATATATAATAAATCTTGAGTGGAACTTAGTGGCGGTTACAATCCTGCTAATTGTAGGGGTGATTTTAAGGCTCTCCTTGACCCTCTTTTTAGATAGATCCACCAGGAAGTACTATGCCCAAGCCCCTAGGATTAGACAAGCTCCTAAAAACATGCTGCATGATATAGGCTTAGTAGATATATGGAGATACTTAAAGGGTTCAACAAGGGGCTATATTCTTCAAAAAAAGAAGAATGGCCAGATCTCTAGACTGGACTCTATTTTCTTGGATAAACCTTAGCCTGGAAAATAAAAGAAGTTAACCTTTTGCCAGGGAATATCTCAGACCATGCGGCAGTCAGCATGAAGCTTAAGTGTTTTGGAGGTCAAAGTAATGCAAGGTGGACGTTAAAAATGGTGAACCTCCTGGATTCAGAGGTAGTCACAACTCTGAAAAAAGTTAGTGTAGATTTCTTTTTAGTCAATGCTGGATCTGCTCCAATGGATATAATCGGGGATACTTTTAAAGCATGTATTAGAGGGGTGTTGAAAAGTCTGGCATATGGCAAAAACAGGGCCGAAAAAATTGAACTCAATAGATTGGAGGAAAGAGTGGGGACATGGGAAGCTGACATGCAGCAGAAAAATGCACTTTCCAATATTGACAGGGAGATAATATCAAGTAAAGTGGAAGAGCCCATGTTAAATTAAAAGGTCAAATTGGAAACAAGGTGCCAAGAGCGTTGACAAGCTGGGTGTATGAAACAATTTGAATATGAGGAGAAAGCACGGTCTCTGCTAGCATGGAAGACTTGGGTTGAGAGGTCTAGAATTTTGTTCAGGGAATTGGTAATCAATTCGCAGAGAGATGTTACGAACAAGGCTGAGGAAATGCAGGGTCTCTTGGTATCCTTGTTTACTGAGCTGTATACGGAAGAGGTCCATTCTGACCCGGAGAGGCTTAGATCGTGGCTGGATAGTGTAGGGCTTTTGGGGCTCACAAGGGAAGGTAGAGAATGAGTGTACGCTAGTATAACTAAGGAGGAAATTAGGAAGCACCTCCTAAGCTTAGGAGGGAAAAGGCTGTAGGTCCCAATGCAATACCGTGAGAGCTATATAAGATCCTAATGGAAGAAATTATTTCTGATTTGGAATCACTATTTAACTCAGTTTACTTGCTGGGAAGATGAATCCCTAATTCATGGAAAGAGGCCACAATTGTTTTGGTTTTAAAACCTGCAGAGGACCGTCGGAAGGCAGATTCCTATCATCCAATCTCCCTGTTAAAATCAGAATATAAATTCTTCATGAGCATTTTGGCAGGGATATTGACCAAGCTCGCCCCCTAATAGCTGCATCCGGATCAGAAAGTCGTTGTGCCAGAGAGGCAAATTCAAGCTCTTACGCGGCAACTAATAGGAATTATTGATCTCGTTACCGCTTATTTGACGCGCTTGGCCGTCGTCAAAATCGATGCGGCTAAGGCATTCGATTGAGTATGCCGGGCTTAGCTATGGATAGTGCGGTGGTAATGGGATTTAGTCCGGGTTATGTCTCCACACTCTAAACACTGTATGAAAACTCATCAGCTAGAATTCTCCTTAATGGCTCTTTGACTATGAGTTTTAACATCCAAAGGGGTACTAGGCTGGAGTGCCCTTCGCCCCCTCTCTTTTTTGACATCTATATTGAGCCCTTTGGCACAGCTACTTAGGAAATATAACCATGTTATCCCTTTTAACTCCCCCCTTACAGCACTAAGATTACACTGTATGCAGACGACCTGATAATATATACGTCTCATCCCGTACTGTACCTAGGGTGGAGGTTTTGGTGTCAGAGTCTGGTGCTTTTAAGGCAGACTTGATGAAATACTCTAAGATGGAGGTAATGTGCTGAAACCTAGATTGCTGGAGAGGGAAAGTATGTGCAGAGTTAAAATATCTTGG
The DNA here is from genome assembly GCF_964263255.1 of Lissotriton vulgaris. NCBI lineage: Eukaryota > Metazoa > Chordata > Amphibia > Caudata > Salamandridae > Lissotriton > Lissotriton vulgaris. Next base: position 798,578,912 of record NC_141694.1, read on the forward strand.
GATTGTTATTGTTAACCCAGTGGAGGAAATACCAGTTTATAATTTGAATGAATTGGCTAAGGAGGTAGATACCTTGTTGTTAAGATGGAAGAACCAGCCACTGGTCAAGTGAACCGTATCAAGATGTTGATCCTCCCCAAATTTACGTATTTGTTTGATTACATTCCACTCACCTTCCCAAGATCAATTATTGACATGATTCAGGGGAAAATAACCAGTTTTATATTGGCTTCTGTTGGGGCAAGGTTGGCTTGGAAGAAGTTGAGGCATAGGCTCGAGAAGGGAGGTTTAGCCCTACCTGGTTTAAATTTATACCGCATAGCATTTCAGTACAAAAACCTTCAGATGCTTCTTTGAAAACCAGAGAGTTCAACATGGGGAAAGCTCTTCGGTGAAATAATAAGGGAATTAGGACAGGCTGTTTTTTTGTATAAGTGTCGGGCCCCAAAATGTTTTAAGAATGTTCGACTAAAGGTTTTAAAGACGAAGCTAAACCTTTGGTGAAAGGTGAGGAAGACACTAAATAAAGGATATTTTTCTGATTTCACTCCGATATGGGATTCTCCAGGCACCCCAGAATGCATGAAGGATGGGCTGAGTTCCCATTTAGGCGAGCAGGGATGGCGACTTGCGGGGGCTTGATGACAGTGCAGGGAATTTTACCATGGGAAGTCCTGAAAGCCAAAACTGGGGATTAGATATGTGCAGTTATCATCCTGGCTTGCAACCTTTACCTTGAAGATAGCAGGGGGACTGGGAATTCAAGTCCTCTCTCTGGGATGGGAGATATTTAAGAAAGGAAGTAGCAACTTGGTACTGGAAGCTCCTGGATGGAAGGTAAGAACATGATGGCACCATATAGGATGTGGGAGGATACTTTCCGGGGGTGGACATACAACCATTATGGCAAAGCTCCTTGAAATTGTTATATTCAATTGTCAAGCCCGCAAATCTAAAGCGACAACATTTCTTCACCATCAACAGGCTATATTGGACACACAAAAAAATTGCAAAGTTTGTAATGCAGCCTACTCCCAGGTGTAGAAGATGTAGCTTTCTGAAAGCTGATGAGGAACATGTCTTCTTCACCTGCTCCTGGATTAAGGTATTCTGGACAAATGTTGAGTCAATTTTAAAAGATAATCTGGGAGTCATTAAACTCCATATTAGTTTATTGGGGGTTGATAATACCACGCATAGTACACTGAGCAGGGATCAAACCGGCCTCATCTTTTATCTGATTCTGCCAACTAGGGAGGAGGTTTGTAAACACTGGATTGTCCCAATACATCCGAGTGTAATAAACTGGATTATTGCAGCAAAATGGACCTGCCGTCTGGATGTCGAAAGCATTCCAGGAAGGATGTCAGCGGTGTGGGCTGAGTTTATCAGATGGAGTGGACTTTAGGGAAGAACCGCAGATAGAACATAAGGTCCAATGATTACACCAAAGCACCGCTTAAGGCTATAGCCCAGTAGCCTGGATCAGTACGGTAGGAACAACTGTGAATGCAGTAGACAGAGTGGTGGTTAGAATGGGTCTGACAGTCTGAGTATTGCAGACATTGTGGTGATATGAGGACATAAAAAAAAGTCTATTTTGCCAGGTCAAAATGGCAGTTCAAAACTGCAGAGACACAGGCTACAATGTCAGGCCTGAGAAATGTTTAAAGAGCTACTTAAGTGGGTGGCACAATCAGTGTAGTAGGCCTACTAGTAGCATTTAATTGACTGGTTCTGAGCACAGGTATTGCCACTTAATTAGAGACTTTCAAGTAAAGTAAATATGCCAGTTAGGTATAAGCCAATCCAACATGTTTTAAGCATAGTGCACAATTACTTTAGCACTAGTTAGCAGCAAAAACAAAGTCAGCAGAAACAGGAGGTCTGATGGCAAAACATTAGAGGGAAGTTACTCTAACAATGTCAGGTCTAACAATTCACAGGTGACAGAGATTTGAAGACATGTGGAACAGTCCATTTCAATTAATTTTTCATGTCTGAGAGATAGGATGTGAACTATTTGAGAACGCTGTTATCAAAGGGCATATATGAGCAACATGTCTCTAATAGAGTCAGATGGTCAGTGGATCCAAATACCACTAACAAGTTTAGTGCCACTGAGGTGCAAGCATTGCCATTGTCACTTAACTTAAAAGGCATTGATAACTACCTAGGGTGTATTACACAAAGTTCCCTGGGTGCATAACAGCCGTGTTTGCCTGCTATGTGTGCCCTCAGGATACATTGGTGTTGTAGCAGGGTTTCTGTTCTCCCACAGAACTGTGCACAGAGATCTAGAACCTGGGTGAGTTAGGGTGACCCAAAACTCACCTTAGTATCAGAAATCCCCTTACCGAGCTAGCTACAGTGTCTCATTGGTTCTAATAAACTCCCAATGACTTAGAAAATCCAGAACATGAACTTAGGGTACCTCAGGTATCGTGGAACACATGAACACTCTTTCGTTATATAATCATTACAAACCAAAACTGGGAGTCAAAGAACACACGTGCAAGTTTGAAATGTTTATTTTTCAATGCAAGGTTATCAAACGCAGTATCTTATATAATACCAGCATACATATTATAAAAATCAGAGTTATCAGCATAGTCACTAATCCATAGTAAGCAAAAGGTGATAGCATGTTATAATGAAAAAATCTATAGAAATCTGTATCACCTATATTTCGCGCACCCTATTTAGAATATTATATTATATCTAAGAAGGTCTCATTTGGGTTTTTAGCAGGGCGGGCCCATACCTCTAAATGTCAGTAGTAGAAGATCACATCAACAGCTACCAGCTCTCTGCATGCGAAGCATCAAGTGTGTTGATTCATTCCCTGTAACTCTATCTTAAACCCGCGTAGAGCCCAATGTTGGCAGCAACATTATTTGTGTTATGTCTAATGTGGTGCGAGGATCAGGCCTTCAGCAACCTTGTGTTAGGTTATTCTTACAGGGTGCAGTTCTCAGTGTGCAGACAGTTGTACCAAGTGTACCAAGCACAACTGATATCAGAGCAATAACATATTATTCTCAAATAAATCACATCTTTCGTCTAGGTTGAAAGCTACAATAACAATTAGGTGTCGTGTGCAAACTGAAGCCGAAGGAAAATATGATGTTTAAACATTTAATAAACTCATGCTAACTTAACACAATATATAGAAACGCAGTAACCATATGACACCCCCCCAATGATCCGTGGACGGTCAAAAAAGGAAAAAAACAAGCCAATACTATAAGAAAGGCAAAACATGAAAGCAGAGTTCAACAATATTGAGCCATGCTAAATGTATGTAAATGTATATAAAAATCAATAATACAAAATATGTATGAATGCCTATAGTGGCCACACAAAAATATAAAAAAAACTTGAACTTGAGGCCAATTATAATATCATAGGCCCAGAACATATAAAAGTCGAATGTTCGTAACAGAAAAGGCACCATTCAGAATTACTAAAAAGTCACATGCCATAATAGTGAAAGTCTCCAAAGCCACTCATGGGTGGATAGAATATGCAAAATAGGTAATCACAGCCTCCAACATGAAATTACTGTCATCATCCGAAAACAGTTCAGCCATCCAATTAAGCAATGGGAAAGAAGATACGTGCTCCTCCAGCACCGAATCCTCTAGCAACATCAGAGGACAACTCAGTGGGTTCTCGAGAACGCTATGTGCCAGAAAGTCATGCGCCGCTGCGGATATGTCCCACTGACCCATTAGTCCATGCATCGCTGCCACGGCCATAACCCTTTCGCCAGAACAAACCAACTCGTGAGCAACTACGGGGCTCCTCAGCTGATCAAAATCGACGTCAGGAGAAGTCGTCAAGCAGAGACACAAATCAATGGCCCAGTCGAAATCACAGCTCAGGCAATGAAACACAGGCTGGACACATGTGAAATAGGAAAATCGAAATGATAATCCAAAAGCCGTGCTTAAAGTCGCAAGCGGCAAGGTGCCATAGTAATCAAGCATCCGGTTGCGGAACAGCGTCAGAAGGGGCTGAGCGGCTCCTTGCGCAGGATGGGCATCCATGTTTTATAAAGCAAAATATCACCAAAACGCCTGCAGCCAAAGCCAGCAAAACAGGGAATCCGCCAAACAAACTTGCAAATATAGAATGAAAGAACGCAGGGATAATACCAAATACTTTTTCAAACGTAGTCACGAGACCACTGCTAACCAATTTAAAAAAATGCGCGAGTCCAGACGTGGAGGAGGCATTAAAGATTTGATGAACCAGCTCGCAGAAATGAAACGGCAAGTCAGTATTTAAAAGTGCCTGCACCTCTGTGCGTGTGTTAGCTATGCGAAGGACATAAGTTTCACGGGCCGAGGTCAGGGCCACTTCTTTTTGAGACAAAAGGGCTCTTATTCGGCTCAAACCGTTGAACCCCGCTCTCAAGGTTGAGATGCGCGGCCAGATGGAAACATCTGAATTCCCATGCGTGGGTGGATATAACACGTTCTTGCAACACACCACACGTTCTGATACAGTAACCACATAGGCGATACCGACCATTAACCCACAACACTCCTCGTTATTCAAAAGTAAATAACTACCGTTAGTCAATAAAGTGAATGTGGGAACTATTGCAGGAACCGGTGTGCCTTTTAAAACACAGGCTAAATTAGGCCGGTCCTGATTACAAGAACCATGCAACTGGATGTGCCTGCATATCAGTGAACGGTCAGGCGACTGTGTGCATTCTTCACCATTCAGATTCACTTCCTTTCCTTCCTTCAGACATCTGTATGTGTATGGTAAAGACCATGTCTCATGTAGGAAAGCACTGCCTAGTGGTTCATATCGCCCTATAGCAATATATCGCATACAATTTGTAAATTTATACAGAGCAAATGGTAAAGTAATAATACCATGGATAAGCCATGTAGCAGCAGTTGCCTCAGCAACTGAAAAGGGCAAAGATTCCAATTTTTCAATGTGTAACATAGAAAATGATGCATCTTGCATGGAAAGCATGCGCTGCTTGTCAGTCAAATTAAATGGGGCAAATAGTGATGAGACGTTCATGTAACTCCAAGGCACTCGACCAGCTTTCAGAGTCTGTAGTGTCCAAGCAAACTGCATAACAGAACGCAATTGATTTTGACCATGATATAATACGGACACTTCATCATGCACAATGTCAACAACAGAAGAAACAATATTGTTCAATGTGTAAATTCGGGAAGAAAGCGTGTTAATACTGTTATCGACCACTGCAAGTACTTTTTCCAAATTTGCTTGGTCAATTGCCCTTAGGCGCTTAGCAGCCTCAATTTGAGAAACTTTCCAAATGTCATTGTAAACTGCATAAATCCACCGTTTAGATCTACCCTTAGCCGGGCCTTTTATAAAATCATTTAAATCCACATTTTCAGTCAACTGAGACAGATGTAGTTTAACTGCAGCTAACGTGGAATGTTGTAACCAATTCTGACACAGTTTCCCCACAGAGTAAGTGGTGACAGTATAATCAGTTTCAAAACGGGGATCTGGTCTTACTTGTGTGAACCCTTCAGCCAACCCCAGAAAGCGACGTTGGCAAGAATCAGCACTCCTTTGCCACAACAGCCAACCCTTTGGATCCAAACTGGATACATTAAAGGACGAATTGTGTATTAGAGACTATATCTCACGAATAGACAAATCAGAAAAATTACCCCAACCTGAATATTCTTCTAATTCGGGGATAATTGGTGTATTTAATTTTTTAGAAGTAGCCAATCCAAAGCATGTTGTTTGGGAAATAGTAGAATTTAGAAACAACATGTGATTCGGGATGAGACATGCACGGTGCAAAGCCTCAGTGCCTTGTACCTGACAATCTTTGGTACCCCAAACCGATTTAAGGTCAATTATTCCCTTCCAGAACTTGTAGCCATCTACAGCCAACTTGTCTAGAAAGGACTTCGAATACAGCAACTTTGTATCGGTAAGTCTAACTTTGGACATGGACTTTTCTGTCATTCTGAAGTAAAATGACTCAGGATTTGATTGATTAAAATCTGTAAAATAACTGTATTTTTTCAGAAATGTATTGGAGCTTCCTATTAAAGGAGCTGGGCAGTGCTCCCACTGCGTGTAATTCACAGCAACCCTCCTGGAATTCGTCTTATGCAGAAAAGGATTACCATAATGTTGGAAGCAAAACAAATCACCATAATTAACAGAATCTAAATATAAGTCTTCAGCATCAAAAGCTGCATAATATTTTAAATCAGAGAATAATGCTTCTACGGCCTGAATATCCCAATCATCAGAACGTATATTTTGTTTAATCACATCCCCCATGTTTACTCTAAGCACATTTGGAACATTAATCACTTCAGTGGGGCCATGTATTTGAAATCTAACCGCATCCCACACAATCCCATCAAGGACAGGCCAAGCAGTAATGTTGACTGTATTCAATTCTCGTTTCAGTCTGTGTGCTGAATGTGAGGAGGAAAGAGGGGCCAATGTTCCATTAAGGTACCGAATTCCTGTTCTTTCTTCGACATAATGACCATGGATCAGGCAGAAAAAATAAAACACAAAACCAATTGACATAAAAAGATAAAATGAAAATAGGATCAACCAAATGTATGTCCAAGGGGGAATTAAAAAGTGTTTTTTAAATAAAGTGGCATATTTCGCAATAGTTGAGGGTTTCTTTGAAAGTTCCGAAACAGAGTCAAAAGAGAACCTGGACTGGTCGGCCAAACGAGTCTGCAAATCAGGCATCGATAAATCAGCAGGATAGGTGTAGTTCAGCTCATCAATGTTAGTAACAGGAATAGTATTTAATAAAGGACTGGAAATAGCAGGCATCTCGAGGGACACCTCCTGTTCTGCACCAGAAGTAATAGCCAGCACAGAGTGCCTCACCATGGAAGGACAGGATACAGCCGGTGTCATACTATGAAGAATCGGCCACCCTGTGTGTCTTGACATTGTCAATTGAGATAAATCTGTTCTCCTTACAACCTGGAAGTGGTGGTAAAATGACTGTTCTTGTGCCCTTCACTCCAAGAACTCGAACCGGTGAACGATATGAGGGACCAAACTCTTTCTTGTTATCGATCTTCTCTCGAACCAGTTCTCCAACTTGGGGTAGCCAGCCAACTACCGGGATCTGCAACGCATCATCCGATGTGGAGGGCAAATGTTCCTTAGCTAGACTGTCTCTGGTCTTTTGTAGATCCTGTAACACATTGCAATGTTCATCTACGTCAAAGGCCGCGGCCTGGGCCTTGCAGTCTAGACCGTCGAGGTCAGGTACATACATCTTGATACCAAAGAGCATTTCGTATGGGGTCCGCCCACCCAGAGACCTTCTAGGGAGATTATTAAGCGCACGCTGCACGCCATTGAGGTGGGCCAACCAGTTTCTGCCAGTGCCTATAACTCGAGCTGTCAAAGATTGCTTTAAGTCACGGTTCATTCGTTTCACTACACTATTGCCCTCGGGTCTGTACGGACTCGAAAACTTGACTTGGACCCCCAACGAAACCATAGCATCCTTATACGCCTTAGAGGCGAAAGCCGGACCCTGATCCGAATGGAAGGTACCACAGGCAAAAATCCCTATAAAGACTCGCAAATCCTTGATGACAGTCCGTGAATCAGCACTCCGTTGTGGCCATACCCACACAAAGCGTGTGCATGAATCAACTGCTACCAAGATGTACTTGTATGCAGTATCAGAAGAAAAGGGACCGCAGTGATCCAAATAAACGCATCCGAGCAGTTTATTAGAGATGTACAACTGTGTCTGAGGCGGACGCGCAGCAGTTGAAGGTTTAATCTGCTGGCAAATGTCACATTGAAGGATATAATCGCGCGTCTGTTTGTACAGTCCCCGCCACCAGAACCTTTGTTGTAGCTGAGTTACAGTGGCTGAGAGGCCCGCATGCGCAGACGCCACACCTTCATGAGCCGCTGTAATCAAAGCAGCCCTGCGATCCGAGTTGGGAACTAGACGTTCGCCAACATCAGGAATTTTCACATAAGGAACCTTATCTGGACTTAAGTGGTATGTGTATTTAGAAGGGAACCCCGCAGGATATTTACCTCCCTTCTCGGTGGCAGCAACTGCTGCCAAGATGTCATCATCTATCTTGCTTTTGGACCTCGTGACTGCTGCAACTAAGTATTTTGATACCGCTGACTTCGCTGCTTCATCAGCAAGCAAATTACCAACAGCGTGGACCCCCACGCGCTGATGGCCGAGAGTATGAATCACAAACACGAGTGGCAACTTCTCTTTAAGTTCCGCCACTCTGACCCAGATCATTTTATGTTTTATTGTGCTACCTTTGGAATCATGAAATTCATTCTGAATCCAAAAGAACAAGTTTTCATTGTAAGACTGGACACAGTAGTAAGAATCACTTACGATCAAAGTCGTCACACTAGGATCTGCGTACTCCAATGCAAGCATCAGAGCACGAAGCTAATTGTGCGGTGCAGTCCCCCAGCGTCTGCGTGTGCACGACACTGGACTTGAACTCATCGTTCACCATGGCACCGACCACAATGGCGCATGCGGAAACGTAGGCATGTTTAGAGCCATGCGCAACCTGCGCCGAACCATCAGTGTAAATGATGCAATGGAAATCCTCCAACGGCCGCATTGCTAAAGGAGCAGGATGAACAAATTCATACTGTAAATACTCCTGCGACCGTAAAGTGGCGTCAAAAATAAACGTGACATCCTGGGATGTCAAGGATGCAGCCCACTGAATCCACCTAGGGTGCAAAGCTTTGGAATTTGGTACACTGGCTTTCGTAACTGCCTCCAAGGCAGGACACAGGGTAACAGCCAACATGCGTTTTCCTTGTGACAGGGTGAGGAGTGAATCCAGCCAAAGCGGGCCAATTTTTGCCCGGAATGGACTAAGGACCCAACCTCGGAGCGGTTAAAGAGTGTGGTAGGGCGCCACCAAACCAAACTCCATGCTGCCAAGCATCAATAGGAACCTCCAGTGCCCTGTACGGAGCATACGCCACCGGTACAGCTGAGGCAGTGTACGAGTGGAACACCCCAGAATTAGCGTCCACCGCTGGAAATGTCACCCACGAATAAAACAGTTCGTACGGGTAAGCATGTTCCGCACTCACCACCAGAACCACAGCCAAGCCATCCACAGGGACATTAAAAGCCCGCAAGTGATCACGCACCGCAATGCGACTATGCTGCGGGATGTCCACGGCTTGTGCCATGTCAGCACAGGAAAGTGAAAAAACAAAGATTACTTTGTAGCACAACTGGGTAGTAATTCAAGGAAACCGTTTTTAGATAGATTCAAGCTTGAAAAGACCTATTTCAAAAATAGGTAGGTTTTTCTGACACTCCCGTTTACCGGAAACGGGAATGAAGGGGTTAAGGTTTGAATGATATACTACTCGAGTGTCATGATATAAGGCCAACAACGTATGGGCGCCATGTAGCAGGGTTTCCGTTCTCCCACAGAACTGTGCACAGAGATCTAGAACCTGGGTGAGTTAGGGTGACCCAAAACTCACCTTAGTATCAGAAATCCCCTTACCGAGCTAGCTACAGTGTCTCATTGGTTCTAATAAACTCCCAATGACTTAGACAATCCAGAACATGAACTTAGGGTACCTCAGGTATCGTGGAACACATGAACACTCTTTCGTTATATAATTATTACAAACCAAAACTGGGAGTCAAAGAACACACGTGCAAGTTTGAAATGTTTATTTTTCAATGCAAGGTTCTCAAACGCAGTATCTTATATAATACCAGCATACATATTATAAAAATCAGAGTTATCAGCATAGTCACTAATCCATAGTAAGCAAAAGGTGATAGCATGTTATAATGCAAAAATCTATAGAAATCTGTATCACCTATATTTCGCGCACCCTATTTAGAATATTATATTATATCTAAGAAGGTCTCATTTGGGTTTTTAGCAGGGCGGGCCCATACCTCTAAATGTCAGTAGTAGAAGATCACATCAACAGCTACCAGCTCTCTGCATGCGAAGCATCAAGTGTGTTGATTCATTCCCTGTAACTCTATCTTAAACCCGCGTAGAGCCCAATGTTGGCAGCAACATTATTTGTGTTATGTCTAATGTGGTGCGAGGATCAGGCCTTCAGCAACCTTGTGTTAGGTTATTCTTAGAGGGTGCAGTTCTTAGTGTGCAGACAGTTGTACCAAGTGTACCAAGCACAACTGATATCAGAGCAATAACATATTATTCTCAAATAAATCACATCTTTCGTCTAGGTTGAAAGCTACAATAACAATTAGGTGTCGTGTGCAAACTGAAGCCGAAGGAAAATATGATGTTTAAACATTTAATAAACTCATGCTAACTTAACACAATATATAGAAACGCAGTAACCATATGACAGTGTTACAGAACGGAGAACAGACGCTTGTGCGGGAGGGTGCATTTCCTTACTGCACCTGCCTGCAGGGGAATCTCTCTCCTCTCACGACAAGAGCTGCCTGCACAGGTGAACATGGAGCAGCTGATTAAAGCACTCACTTCGTATTTCACCGAATACCCTTACCCTAAGACAGCCCCATGTTTGCAGCTGCCCTGAAGGCAGCGCATTCATTGTAATGGGGCACACTGTTCATGTCTGGGCCCATCGCACTGTTTAAAGGTGCACCATGGTGCAAACATGAACTGTGTGCCCGATACATAATATGGCCTCTGGTTTTGGGAGTTTTTTTTTACTGTATCACAGGCTAAATTTATATGGCACATATTTAAAAAATGTTCATGAATGGGGTGCTCTTGGAGCTGTTAGAAGCCATCTTCTCGAGAATATTCCTCTTTGAATGTGTCTGGTGATGAAACTGCATTTTAAAGCTCATCCACTTTCAAGGTTAGAAATGTTTAAGGAGCAGAAGACATTTAATTATTTGCAGGTTTCCTTTTCTTCCTTCATTTCATATTTTGTGTACACCTGTGCGGTGTCGAGTAGCGGGGAATGACGTCCCCATTTGCCATTACTTGCTTAGGTCCCATAAATAACTCAATCTCACCAGAAAGGAGAGTAGCCTCAGAAATCCAGCATTCACAAGCCACTTCCATGATGGAACAAGATGTTTGATATTCAGGATACTCAGACTTGATTGTGTAGACTTTTTAATTAGGGTGGGTGGTGTAGGAGAGTAGGATCTGCTTACTATGGTTATCCCCACTTTTTTGCTGGTGTTTCGCTGTTTTTCGACTTTGGCCTGGCTGGGGCCCTGCTAACTTAGATGCTTGCTCTCTAAATTGATTGCATGTTCTTTAGGTACACTCCAGATTGGTCACTGGGTTACCCTTGTGAGTCCCTAGTATGTGGTACCTTAGGTACTAAGGGCTTAGGTACCCCATAGGCCTACCAGAGGCTGAAGCATGTATTATGCCACCCCTGGGAAGCCTTCCAAAATGGTACCACAGGTCTGCTACTGCACCCTGGGTAAGATGGTGCATGCACTCCTTACTAAGATATAGGTTACCTATATCTACCTTTACATCACTGACACATATAAACCTATAAGTCACTCCTATGGCAGGCCTTATCAATCCTGAAGACAGAGTGCTTGGTTTTGTATGAGAAGGTGCCCATGCATGAGCAGGATCCCTCTGCAGCTTTCAGAATCTATTCTCTGATGCTGTTCGGTGATGCAGCCAGACCATATACTCTTAAGTGCATTATAACCTCGCAGTGAATGCTAACTTTGGAATGGCTGCATGGAAACATGTGTTTGGTGTCAAACGCTTTGGAATCCTACCCCCCCCACCAGTCCTGGCGGCGGGGGTAGAATTCCACCCTTCTAGAGGGAGAAGACATGTACACACTAACCTAACAGGTTATAGTTTACAAGAGCCCCAGCATCACAAAATGGATGCTGCAGCTACAGACACAAGTCTGACTTCCAGCTGCTGGATGAAACTCCGGCAAGGGAGACCTTGACAATATGTTTTCTGCCACAGGGAGGCCCAGACAGGCTTTATTGTATTGGGGCCGGGTGGGTACATTCATAGAATGCTTTTCAGACAGTGCTGGGGGCACACTTGGTGTCCCTGTGCACACCCCAGTTCAAACCAGTTGCAGGGGCACTCAGCCACTGCTCTCTCGCGAAACTGGACAAAGGGAATGGGTGTAACCACCCCTCTTCCCCGACCCTCCCATAGGGGGGGTCCCCAGAGTAAGTCCAACCCCTAAACTTAGTATAAGTATAGGAACCCAGTCCTTAGGACTTCAGATCTTCAGATTACACCTGGACTAAACTCTGCAACATATATCCTGGAACTTCGACATTCTATTTGGACAAGAAGATGAAGAATCTCCCTTGGGGTCAAGGAGTGACTCCTCTGTTCAAACAGGCACCAATGAGGAATCTTGCTGGTCTGCATTTCCAAGGCTCCTGCCGGATCCCAAAGAATTTGCGACTTAGGACATGGACTTCCAGACTTTTTGGAGGCCGACACGAGATCCCAGCAAAGCTGAGACCCGCAGCCCTCATGAATGACGTGGAACCAGAACTCCTGGACACCGTGCACATTTGCAAGTGCATCAACTTCCCGAGCTTTCCCGAAGTTGTGCATTGGGTTACTTGTAGTCCAAGCCCCGAGTACCATTTGCATTGAAGATTGTGGACCTACACTCCACAAGTGTTCCGTGGGTCCGCTTCTAGCATTTCCGCTCAAGGCTCCTTCGTGATCCCTGGTCCATCAACTGGTGGGTCCCCACGAAGGTAACTCTTCTGTTTCTTGGGCTTTCCTGGTTTCTTCAGACTTGCCCTGACTACCCACCGAGTGGGGAGTCACTCAGGCCTTGCTGGTCTGCACCAAAGGCAATCTTTGCTTTCTGCGTGGGTTGCTTTTGCCAAGGCTTGTTGGGTCCAATCCAATACCGATACCGCGGAACTCGACAGTCTTTGTGTGCAGCTTGAATCCAGCCCCTGGTCATCATCAACACCTCCTGGTCCTCGTGGCTGAAGAGTTAAGCTTCACCTTCTTCATCTGATAGCACCCGACATCGGCGGGCATCTGCTCATCGCCTTCCAGGTCACTGGCAAGTGACCCAGACTCTGTCCCCTCTGCTTTCAGGTTCTTCAAATCTCCGATCCACCCTTGGATCCATCCGGACACTTTCGACTTGGTCGCCAGCAGCGGTTTGTAGCAGATCGCCATTGAAAACGACGACGAAACCCGACATCAAGCCACCTATGCACCCGGCTTCCCTGGGTGAGGTAACTTGAGTACTCCGGTGCTTCCGTGGGTATTGACTCTAGAACTGCCTAGTTCTAAAGGGGGTGTGCTCCAAGTCCTCTTCCAAGTGTCCTTAATTTGTAATTTTCCAACCACGACTTTCCCCATAAAAGTTAATGGTGGTTCGCGGCTGTGTTTAGACACTGCATGCATCCCTCGTGGGTCCCCTGTGTCACTATCTTGGGTTGTTCCTGGTGGCCCCAGCAGTTCAGAAGGCTCTAGGCCTTGTATCTATGTCAGTCTTGGTTCTTATACCACTTTCTTAATATATGGTTTGGTATGCCCCTAGGGCTCAACGTATTTTGTGCTAATTTACTGTGTGCTAAACAAGTTTACTGTATGTACTTTTGCCTGTAGCTTCATAAAGAGACTAGAGGAGTGTGTTTAGAATAAATACATATATATCATATATACCTGGTGTGGTTCTACTTTCATTTGGTCCTTCATGAGAGTATAGACTGGTAAAATAAGCTGCTTTGCATTCCTTCAAGACTTAGCCTGAAGGCTGCTCTCCACAGGTACGACTAGGATAGCTTTCTATACAGGTTGTCTTTAAACCTACCATCTATAAGGGTCGTTTGGACTGGTGCAAGGTGCCCACTAGAATAGTTGAAAGCATATGCCAGGCCAACTTCTCACAGGTGGGGGCATACTTGTATACAAGGAAGCATAGCACATCCAACAGCAGTCATAGGAAAAGCACACCAAGGGATGTCAAGTTCGAATCTATGTAACTACAGGTGAATGGCTCAAAATCATGATACCATATCATGCCCTGATATTACAGTCCACGTTTCATAATTGTAAGGCCCTGATTCTGAGTGGCTATCTAATAATGATTTGGGGGGAACCTGTAGGTTCCACCTGAACAGGTATTGCAACCACACAATTCACCATGAACTTTACAGAATTCAGGAAATGCTCGCGATAGAGGGATTACATTCAAAATCAATGTGGTTACACCAATTTACCTAAATGTTGCTTTTTCCATTCTGGATAACTTGCAATGGTATGGTCATTTTTTCAACCAGAAATTACCGATCCTGCGGTATTGTTTAATAAAGTTGCAAAAAGACCACACTAGAAGCCCAGCCCAATTTAAACCGCGGGCCTTAAGATGATGTTTGTAGTCGAGTTTGCAGCATCTATAAATAACACTTACCTCATTGTATGTAAAGTATTCATAATTTACCTCGCAAGTACCAAGTATTTAAAAACATCTTCGCCCTAGCACGTCTTTTGCCAAGCAAGATAGAATCAGTCTTTGTCTCAGTCAGGCCTGTGGAATGCAGTTTTCTCACTGAAACATCTGACCAGAAACCGTGTTTTATCTGCATATGTACTGCGCTTGGTAAATTGAGAAGACATTTAAAAAAAGCAAAACCTATTTTTGCTGCACAATACAATGTTGAGAGTTTGGGGTAAATTCGTTGTCATCGGTGGGTTTACTATAGAAAAAAGAATATTGATCGTTTTCGTTGCTTAAGGATTCCAAAGTTGCTACTTCGGAAAAGTTTGCAAGAGAAGCAGCTTTATAAGATGTTATTAAAGAATGGTTCTGTCCAAGTAAGACAGTTAAGCCGTCGCAGAATAAAATGCTGACCAATATAGACTTGATGAGAGGGGGAAGCAAACTTCATGCTCCATCATGTTAATATTAGCCTCAGCTGCTAGGAAACCGTCTAAAGTGGAATTGCCATAGAAACCTATCCTCTTTTGCTCTTCTCAGAAAAACTTTACCACAACAAGAAGAAGGCATATCTTCCTAGATGTGTGTGTGTGTGCATATAGAAATCTATATATAATTATATATTTACGCACGCACACACACACACACAAACACACACCCACACACGCACACACACACACACAGACACACACGCACACACACACCACCTAAAAGTACACTTTGCTCTCTTTGATGCAGGAGAAGCAGTGTGAAAATGGAAAAATAAAAGGGCCAACTCTCCCTACCACTTTGATCCATATTTCAAAGAGTCATTTGCGCATGTCCACTGTGTGTGCCCAGCTTTTGTATGGGAGAAAAAGAGACTCCTTGAGATTAGTTTTGCGAATTGAATTTAAGGAATTGTGCACTGTCTGCATCGTACTGTTTCTAAGGAACGGACGGCTGGTTAATCCCAGATTTTTTAGATTCATGGCCAAAGTGCTCAATGCAACTGACAAATCATATGACACTAACTTTGAAGACAACATTGAGCCGTTTTAAAAGATATGAGAGCCTTTGATGATATACCTGTCTTGTATGACATCCACTGGTTTAATATAGTGATATGAAATGAAAATGAAATGAAGAATTTGTATAGCGCAACATATACCCAGGGGTGTCTAGGCACTTACTGACCATACAGGCAAAGGTATTACAGTGGAGGTGTCCTAATATATCCAGGTTTTTAAATCCTTCTTAAATTTAAGCAAAATAGATTTTTTTAGTGATATAGGGAGAGAATTCCAGAGTTTGGTGGTGGTGTAGGCAAAGCTTTTTCCTCCCCATTTTACTTTGTGTGCCTTGGGGATGATCAAATGACCACTATCTGCAGATCTGAGTGGTCTGGCTGGAGTATAGGATATGAAAAATTGCGATAGTTGCCACGGACCAAGGCCATGTCTAGCTTGAAAAGCTATACATAACGCTTTGAATTGAATGCGTTTGCTGATGGGCAACCAGTGTAGCTCTGTAAGAGCCATGGAGACCGAATCATAGAGAGAGAGCCCAAACCGGGCTCTTGCTGCTATACTTATTAGTCCTATTTTATTATCATTGTCTATTTTTTTATGTTTTCAAATTGGTGAATTATTTTAATTAGATACCAAATAAAGTTTACTTGTAGAGTGCAATATGCTATTTATTACCATTGTGAAGTGTGAAGGTGGCCATGACTCACGAGACACGAAGAATGCTATTAAAAGATATATTATAATCTGCGCACCTACATATATGGTTTATGCCATGGGATTTTTTCAAGTGTGTTTCTTTTGGGGATGTATGACATTACAACGCATGCTATTACAACGCATGGCTTTACAACACATTTTTTACAATGCAAATACTTTTACAACGCATGTTTTTACAACGAATACTGTTACAACGCAAGATAGTATTATTAATGGAAAAGTGCCATTACAACGAATTCGATTACAACGCATACATTTACAGCGTATAAATAACGTATTTTTTTTTTGTTAAATAAAACCTGGCACGGGCTGCAGGGAAAATAGGGGTTTTGGGTGGGGAAGTGTTTTAAAATGTAGAGAAAAACTGAACGTTAAATGAACGAAATGCCAAGCATTTAATACAATTGATACTCGAGTATTAAAATTAATACTCGAGTATTAAAAAAAAGTACTCATTATTTCGTAAGTGTTGAATTTTTTACACAAACAACGATTTCTAAAATATATCAAAGTAACTATTTCGTACCATTAAAGAAAAGAATTATTCGTAAATACAAATATTATACATACACATAGTCGCCATTTTAAACTGTCTAGTTCCTAAATATGTCCTAGAACTCTTTCCATGAAATTAATACCACAACACTACTTTCAAAATGGATGCCAAAACAGAACGATAAAGTGAAAACAAAACATCTTTTCCTGATTTTTATAATTATAAGTTTACATAGAAATGAAACATATTTAAATAAAGAATACCAACTCTATGTTTCTTAAAAAACAACAATGACACTGAGTAAAACTTATAAATACGAGCAAGACACCATTTTAAAATCAGTTGATTCTCAACTCCCAGAGTGACCAGACGCCAAAAGCTGACTCTCTGACCTCTTCATTAAGATAACACCAGATTCTTTCAAAGAAGCAATATTTTTCACAACACATGTAAGTTTCTCAAATTAATAACAGAAATGTTTTCTCTAAACATTTAAAACGCTGCCCCTAATAATTTTTACTTTCAATAGATAAACAAAATAAATAGCAACAATATATTGCTATATTTAAGGAAACATATTTATTTTTTAAAAACCCACAACATATTTAAAACGGAGTATTTTCTAAAGAAAATCATTTATTAAATAAAAAAAGTTCGATTTATTAAAGATATATTTTAATAGAAACATCACTAAATGTTACATTTTTTTCTATAGACAATTTTCTATAAAGTGTGACGAAAAGGCCTAGTTTAAAAATATTTGAGTTTGCTACAGGAGCCACACTGATCTTCAACAATAAATTAAAGGTACTTTTCTAAATTATAGAAATTAAGGGGCTCATTAGGATGGCGGACAGAAGTGCCTCCGCAGCATGCTGAACATGGCTATTCTGCGTCCGCCCGTCGCGGACACTCCGTCCGCCAGATCAGGATAGGAAATATGGGCCAAAATCCGTCCGCGGCGGTAGATCACGGTACGCCGCCCAACTACACCCAACCACGCGGCAGACGTAACCAATCCAGAGACTCCGCCGTACGGACTGACGTCTAGGACCGTCCTCCAAATGAAGATGGCGGAAAATACACATAAAAGCGCTGCAGAAAAACAACCTGCCTGAACACTGCGGATGCCCCACAGCGACCATACCCACCACGAGCCGCTCGCCGAAATGGACCCTGCACTACACACTTACCCGATACTCTTCGCGATCCACCACGTCCTAGTCTTGGCCCACCATTGAGGACGACGCAGGTAGGCAACAAACCATTCGCTGTCTGGAGAGGAGTACCTGCAAGGGCCGTGATGTAGGGAGGGGGGAGTGACATGTACCGGAAACCACTGATTCGTGTGGAGGGCAGCACCTGCAAGGGTCGTGACGTAGGTAGGGGGGAGTGACATGTATCTGAACCCACTGCCTTGAAGTTAGATACAAATACACACCAGAATCACACACGCAAGAATGACTCCGACAACCCACGACACATGATTGACAAGTTTATTTACACATAATCGGGGTAACATCACAGTCTAGGCTCGAGCATGGGCATTGTGGACACCAGAGCAGGTCCATCAGAGGCAGTACATGAGAGGGCATACAGCAGTATCTGAACAGCAACAGGGCATTGTGGACACCAGAGCAGGTACATCAGAGGCAGTACATGAGAGGGCATACAGCAGTATCAGAACAGCAACAGGGCATTGTGGACACCAGAGCAGGTCCATCAGAGGCAGTACATGAGAGGGCATACAGCAGTATCAGACCAGCAACAGGGCATTGTGGACACCAGAGCAGGTACATTAGAGGCAGTATTGAGAGGGCATACAGCAGTATCAGAACAGCAACAGGGCATCGTGGACACCAGAGCAAGCCCATCAGAGGCAGTACATGAGAGGGGCTAAGTTCACCAACAGTCCATGGCAAGGCACAGGTCCATCAGAGGCAGTACATGAGAGGGGCTAAGTGCACCAACAGTCCATGGCAAGGCACAGGTCCATCAGAGGCAGTACATGAGAGGGCATAAAGCAGTATCAGAACAGCAACAGGGCATTGTGGACACCAGAGCAGGTCCATCAGAGGCAGTACATGAGAGGGGCTAAGTGCACCAACAGTCCATGGCAAGGCACAGGTCCATCAGAGGCAGTACATGAGAGGGGCTAAGTGCACCAACAGTCCATGGCAAGGCACAGGTCCATCAGAGGCAGTACATGAGAGGGGCTAAGTGCACCAACAGTCCATGGCAAGGCACAGGTCCATCAGAGGCAGTACATGAGAGGGCATACAGCAGTATCAGAACAGCAACAGGGCATTGTGGACACCAGAGCAGGTACATCAGAGGCAGTACATGAGAGGGGCTAAGCGCACCAACAGTCCATGGCAAGGCACAGGTCCATCAGAGGCAGTACATGAGAGGGGCTAAGTGCACCAACAGTCCATGGCAAGGCACAGGTTCATCAGAGGCAGTACATGAGAGGGGCTAAGTGCACCAACAGTCCATGGCAAGGCACAGGTCCATCAGAGGCAGTACATGAGAGGGCATACAGCAGTATTAGAACAGCAACAGGGCATTGTGGACACCAGAGCAGGTACATCAGAGGCAGTACATGAGAGGGGCTAAGTGCACCAACAGTCCATGGCAAGGCACAGGTTCATCAGAGGCAGTACATGAGAGGGGCTAAGTGCACCAACAGTCCATGGCAAGGCACAGGTCCATCAGAGGCAGTACATGAGAGGGCATACAGCAGTATTAGAACAGCAACAGGGCATTGTGGACACCAGAGCAGGTACATCAGAGGCAGTACATGAGAGGGCATACAGCAGTATCAGACCAGCAACCGGGCATTGTGGACACCAGAGCAGGTACATCAGAGGCAGTACATGAGAGGGCATACAGCAGTATCAGAACAGCAACAGGGCATTGTGGACACCAGAGCAGGTCCATCAGAGGCAGTACATGAGAGGGGCTAAGTGCACCAACAGTCCATGGCAAGGCACAGGTCCATCAGAGGCAGTACATGAGAGGGGCTAAGTGCACCAACAGTCCATGGCAAGGCACAGGTCCATCAGAGGCAGTACATGAGAGGGCATACAGCAGTATCCGAACAGCAACAGGGCATTGTGGACACCAGAGCAGGTCCATCAGAGGCAGTACATGAGAGGGGCTAAGTGCACCAACAGTCCATGGCAAGGCACAGGTCCATCAGAGGCAGTACATGAGAGGGGCTAAGTGCACCAACAGTCCATGGCAAGGCACAGGTCCATCAGAGGCAGTACATGAGAGGGCATACAGCAGTATCAGAACAGCAACAGGGCATTGTGGACACCAGAGCAGGTCCATCAGAGGCAGTACATGAGAGGGGCTAAGTGCACCAACAGTCCATGGCAAGGCACAGGTCCATCAGAGGCAGTACATGAGAGGGGCTAAGTGCACCAACAGTCCATGGCAAGGCACAGGTCCATCAGAGGCAGTACATGAGAGGGGATAAGTGCACCAACAGTCCATGGCAAGGCACAGGTCCATCAGAGGCAGTACAAGAGAGGGCATACAGCAGTATCTGAACAGCAACAGGGCATTTTGGACACCAGAGCAGGTACATCAGAGGCAGTACATAAGAGGGCATACAGCAGTATCAGACCAGCAACAGGGCATTGTGGACACCAGAGCAGGTACATCAGAGGCAGTACATGAGAGGGCATACAGCAGTATCAGGACAGCAACAGGGCATTGTGGACACCAGAGCAGGTACATCAGAGGCAGTACATGAGAGGGCATACAGCAGTATCAGAACAGCAATAGGGCATTGTGGACACCAGAGCAGTTACACCAGAGGCAGTACATGAGAGGGGCTAAGTGCAGTATCTGAGGCACCACAAGTACGAATCACAATTAACCCGTCCCAAGGACCACAGCAGTGGAAGACTGTTTACAATGGACAATGTACACACCATGTCCAATGACATGTGAATGAAGACAACAGCACCTTACATCACACTATCAGGTGGATTGCGTGAAGTACCCGCATCGGACAGACTGCCAGCACCAGAAACCGGAGTGTGACACACAGCCACAGATGTAGTGACTGACACGTGAGCCACAGACCCAGACACTCTGCCAGCACCTGATACAGGATTGTGAGAAACAGCCACAGCCCGAGTGACTGACACATGGGCCACAGACCCAGATACACTGCCAGCACCACAAACAGGAGTGTGAGACACAGCCACAGCTCGAGTGACTGACACATGGGCCACAGACCCAGATACACTGCCAGCACCTGATACAGGAGTGTGAGACACAGCCACAGCTCGAGTGACTGACACATGCGCCACAGACCCAGACACACTGCCAGCACCTGATACAGGAGTGTGAGACACAGCCACAGCTCGAGTGACTGACACATGGCCATAGACCCAGATACACTGCCAGCACCAGACAAAGGAGTGTGAGACACAGCCACAGCCCGAGTGACTGACACATGGGCCATAGACCCAGACACACTGCCAGTACCACAAACAGGAGAGGGCACAACTGATACAGTGCCACTACATGATGCATGACAGCAAACAACAGACACAGTGCCACTATCTGACACATGCGAGTCAACTGCAGCGGCGCCACTGGGACCACTGAAATGATGTGCCACAGGGCTGTATGGTCCAGGAGGCAGGGTGGCTCTGGGAGCGGGGGATAGTTGCAATTGGCCGACATCGGGTTGGGCATGTGTCAATGCTGTGTGTCTACGTTTCTTGGGGACATGTGACTGCACCCTGGACAGGACAGGACTGGCAAGTGGGTCGGACTGAAAAGAAATATCACCCACCATGGGAGGTGCATCTGCTGGCGGGGGAATGCTCTCTGGGGATGTGCTGGAGCCTGCTTGTCGTTTGCTGTGTGGCTGCCTTCTGGCCTCTGCAACATGTGTCATGGGGGATGCTACTACAGGGTCCACCTGCATCCGCTCCTGACGGGCCCTGATGGGAGTGGAGGTAAGGGGTGACTCCACTGCGGAGACATCTGTATTCCGTTCCCTCAACAACAGCAGCCTCAGTGCATCAAGGGGTGATGTATGCCTGTCCTTGACAGCGCCACTGTCCATGGGAGATGCCTTGGCCCTTGGATGTTCCATTTCCATAGGAGGAATGTTGTCTGTGGACCTTCCCTGTTCCCTGGATGGTGCCCTGTTCCAGGCAGCAGACTTGTCGTCTGTGGTGTACATATCCCCGGAACACACCTTCTCCCTGTGTGTGTCCCTGCCCCTGGGAGTGTCCGTGCTCTTCTTAGGTGCGTTAGTCTTGTGACTGTCCTTGTCCCTGCCCTTGGTAGAAGCTCCTTCCTTCCTAGTCTCCCTGGCCTTGGGAGTGGGTCCTTCCTTCCTAGTCTCCCTGCCCTTGGGAGTGGGTCCTTCCTTCCTAGTCTCCCTGCCCTTGGGAGTGGGTCCTTCCTTCCTAGTCTCCCTGCCTTGGGAGTGGGTCCTTCCTTCCTAGTCTCCTTGCCCTTGGTAGAAGCTCCTTCCTTCCTAGTCTCCCTGGCCTTGGGAGTGGGTCCTTCCTTCCTAGTCTCCCTGCCCTTGGGAGTGGGTCTCCCTGCCCTTGGGAGTGGGTCCTTCCTTCCTAGTCTCCCTGCCCTTGGGAGTGGGTCCTTCCTTCCTAGTCTCCTTGCCCTTGGGAGTGTCTCCTTCCTTCCTAGTCTCCCTGCCCTTGGGAGTGTCTCCTTCCTTCCTAGTCTCCCTGCCCTTGGGAGTGTCTCCTTCCTTTCTAGTCTCCTTGCCCTTGGGAGTGTCTCCTTCCTTCTTAGTCTCCCTGCCCTTGGGAGTGTCTCCTTCCTTCCTAGTCTCCCTGCCCTTGGGAGTGTCTCCTTCCTTCCTAGTCTCCTTGCCGTTGGGAGTGTCTCCTTCCTTCCTAGTCTCCCTGCCCTTGGGAGTGTCTCCTTCCTTCCTAGTCTCCCTGCCCTTGGTGGTGTCTCCTTCCTTCCTAGTCTCCTTGCCCTTGGGAGTGTCTCCTTCCTTCCTAGTCTCCCTGCCCTTGGGAGTGTCTCCTTCCTTCCTAGTCTCCCTGCCCTTGGGAGTGTCTCCTTCCTTCCTAGTCTCCCTGGCCTTTGGAGTGTCTCCTTCCTTCCTAGTCTCCCTGTCCCTGGGAGTGTCCCTGCTCTCATGAGGTACCTTCGTCTTCTGACTGTCCTTGTCCAAGGTAGTGTCCATGGAACTGGGAGTGAGGCTTGCCTTGGGAGTACCTTGTGTGTGGGATGCCTGTGCAGCATGTGTAGCCATTACACCGAACCCCTCTTTTGGATCCCGTGTGTGTACTCCAGTGTATCTGACGTTGTCTTTGTGAACAGATTTTGCTGACCTAGGGGATGGTGTCTGAGCCCTCCGTGCCTTGACGTGCTGGCTGACGCTGCTTCTAGTGCAATAACCTGTATTAGAGTCCTGGTCAGAATATTCACTCCCCCCCGAGACATCCAGTGTTATAGATGGTGGAACAGAAGTAGCACCCAGTCCATGCGACTGTACAATGGCAGACGACACACTGTTAGCCAATGACTGCACTGTCCTGTGTAGACCAGCCAGATCGCCATGCATACCTTCCATGAAAGCCCCCACCTGCCCCAACTTCCTATCGTGGTCTTGGAAAGCATTTATCATATTGGTCTGCCCCACACACAGCTGTCGCAGCAGATCAACAGCCTCTGCACAAAGAGCATTTTGGCTCACCGAGGCTGGGGCAGCGGTGCCGACACCGAACGCCACTCTGCTCTCCCTACTCCTGCGTGCACGTACAGTACATGGTGCAGTTGGCGCCAGGGTGGGCCCTGTGTGCTGTGTCCCGACCGAAGGTGTTGATTGCCCACTCCCAGTCTCTGACAACAGTGCTGACTCACCAACACTGTCGGAAGATGATGACGATGTTGTCTCCACATGCGAGTCCTCCGGGACGGTCCTGTCCCCCTCTCCGGTGCTGGCCACTTCTGTGTCAGTCTGCGTGTGCGCGACGTCTGATCCGGATGCATTGACTTCAATCATCTCCTCCGTCTGTGGCTTAGTGCCCTCTGCCAATGCTGAAATGCACAGGAAATGGGTGTAAGTCATGGGCACACTCACGTACAGTACTGCAACGGAATCCCTAATGCCATTGATGACAATGTACATCGATCCCCCAACCTGCACACGGGCCACCCCTACCAGTCATCCTCACAGGAAATAAGTGGTGTTGGCCGTGCTACATGTACAGCATGCGGACAGGGCATGAGCACCTACATCTGCACACCAGTCTTGCCATGGGGTGACGGAGTACTATAGCATGTGCATCAACACTCAACTGCTTAGCGAGTGGCGTCTCAACATGCCGGACCGGGAAGTGATTTCACTGCACCAATGTCACCAACATGGCATTGCAACGAAACACACGATACACGGAAGTCACTAATGTGTCTTGCCAACAATACATGCATTGCACTCACAAGCAACATACACTGACAGTATGCTTACCGCCACGTTGCTGTTCATCCACACGCAACCGCTCGGACAGGTCAGGATGCGTCACAGCAATGATACGGTGCATGAGAGGGGTCATTGAGCGTCGGGCCAGACGTGCCGTTCTTGGAATCATCCGTAGTGTCACTTCCGCTACATTCTTGCTCAGCCTGGAAATGTCGTCCCAGCGTTTGTGGCAGTGTGTATGTCGTCTATTAGACACCCCCACTGCTCGTACATCACGTGCAATGCTCCTCCACACGTCCTTGCGAAGGTGCAGCTTGGCCTACCATGATGGGAGACAAAAGGGTGCAAGTCTGTGGACAGTTGGCCAGTCACACAGATAGGGGCAACACGTTTCTCTCATCAGCCATGCACATTTCGACTCATGTGTTGGTCCCACATCACACCGCCAAGATTCCAGAGCCCAGGTGTCATGGGCCATCTCATGCACACCAACATGTCCCCCACTCACTTACCACCTGTCCGGGTGCGCCGTACAGGCGTCCGTAGTTGCGGAGCACACCGTCCACGAGGACATCCAGCTCCGCGGCGGTGAAGGGACTAGACCGGATCTCTTTGACTCTCGACATGGCAAGGTCACGGAGTATGGCACTAGAGCGGCAGTCGGTGGTCAGCTCCGCAGCAGCAGGTGGAGGTGATGGTCACAGGCAGCAGTCGGTGGTCAGCTCCGCAGCAGCAGGTGGAGGTGATGGTCACAGGCAGCAGTCGGTGGTCAGCTCCGCAGTAGCAGGTGGAGGTGATGGTCACAGGCAGCAGTCGGTGGTCATCGTAGAATGTGTGCTTTTGCACATCACACATATATAGGGCCCTGTGGCCATGTCAGTGGCATACGGCGGCAGCCATTGGTCAGCCCTGGATGCGTGTTTGGAAATGGGCCAATGACTGGCCCTGGTGTTGCGGTGCACAGCATACGCTACATTAGACTGGGCACACGCGGCCCTTGTTTACACCTCCCATTGGCTGCACGTGCACAGACCATCACGGTCACACACCGGCACCCGCATGTGGAAGCTTCCGGGACGGATGCTTCATTTGCAACAATGTTCTATCACTGGCGCCAACATGGCGGGGCACGTATTCGGCGGGGGAGGTGCAGGCCAACACATCCATTAGCTGATGTCAATGGACATGGCAGGTCATGACCCCCCTTACAGTGACATTGCATCATCCAGCCTACACCGGCCGGCCCAGCCCGGCCCAGGACCGCTGTGCCGGTCATGTCAACTACCGCCGTTTCAGGCCCCGTCCACTACCGCCGTGGCAGGCCCTGCCCGGGACCGCCGTGCCGGCCATGTCAACTACTGCCGTTTCAGGCCCCGTCCACTACCGCCGTGCCAGGCCCTGCCCAGGACCGCCGTGCCGGCCATGTCAACTACCGCCGTGCCAGGCCCCGCCAGGGCACGGCGGTAGTGGACGGGGCCAGTGATTGAACATTGTTGCAAGTGAAGCATCCGTCCCGGAGCCTAGCATTTGCACTTGCCGGTGTGTGAGCGTGACGGACCGTGCACATGCAGCCAATGGGAAGGTGGAACGCGGGCCGCGTATGCCCAATCGTAAACAGCAGAAGCAGTGCACCGCCATGGCGGGGCCAATGATTGTATCTTTGCTGACGATGCACCTTGTTCCATTGTCTGCAGCTGCCTGATGACGGTTGTGTGCGTGATTGCGTGACTCCACATGTCATGCTCTATACCATGTGTGTCCATACCATGGCCATCGGTGTGCCACAAATGTGCATGTCGACATCGGGTATTTCCCTACACAAGTTTGTAGTACCTCACATCTACACAGTAGATCCCGGATGTATCGGCACATTCTGATTCAGTTGTCAGTGAGTGGTATATGTGAGATAATGACTATGGTGGGGGTACACTTGTGTTCAGTGCATGTGTGTTGCCTATTGTGTCACCATGCATGTGATGTACGTATGCCCACCATTATTGGTGTTGCCATTGGTGCATGATGAAATGGTGTGTGTGTGTATCTTTTCGTTTGTGTGCATGCACTTACATGTGTGTATGTGATGTTGCGTCTACACATGTGGGTCATGTCACATGTCTTGTTGGCAGTAATGTTGAGGTGAGACAAAGTGCATTGCACATGTTGAGACACATCATGTTGCTAGTGGCTGCACATTGTTGCTATGTCAATCCATGTTGTAGTGACAATCAGAGATGTCACACATATGACAATTATACACTGCATATTACGTGTTGGTAGAGTTCGTTGACATGTGAGTGAGTTGCACAGACATGCGTTGTATGTAAATTGACTTCCATTCCATCTACTCCCACACAGGAGGGCTCCAAATGTCCATCGCCCATACACTGTGCTGGAGGATATGGTGGACGAGGAGGTAATCAGGAAATTCAGGCTGGATCGACGTCGATTGATGGAGCTTGTGAACCAATTGTCTCCTCACCTGCAGCCGCGAAGAACCTATCCAGGTTCCATTACACCCACGGCAAAGGTGATGGCGGCACACCACTTTTTCGCTACAGGCACATTTCAGTACACAGTTGGACATGCCGGGGGGATGTCACAGGCCATGTTCAGCACGGTACTTCGGGATGTACTGAGAGCCATGATGCTGTACAAGCATGACTACATTCATTTCCCACAGGCGGCAGAGTTGGCAGCGGTCAAAGCAGACTTCTATGCACTGGGTCGGATACCACACATTGTGGGTTCCATTGATGGCACGCATATCGCGATCATTCCACCACTGGCACGTGAGCAGGTGTTTAGGAATCGGAAGCACTTCCATTCCCTCAACGTGCAGGTGGTGTGCCAGGCCGACAACATAATATCACATGTGTGTGCAAGATTTCCAGGCTCTGCACATGACGCCCACATCATGCGGAGCAGCATTGTCCCCCAACTGATGGCAAATCTGCGTCCGGCACAAGCGTGGCTTGTTGGTGAGTATGCTGTGGTGACAGGAGTGATATCTGTGTGGCATGGTGTGCCCACCAATTCAGGTTGTGATGTTTCTGTCTCTCTCTCTCTCTTCCACCAACATAGGCGACTCGGCTTACCCAAACAGGCCTTGGCTGCTGAGTCCCATACGCAATCCGACTACAGCGGGAGAAATGCGATACAATGATGCCCATGGAAGGACACGTCGAGTGGTAGAACGAACATTTGGCCTGCTTAAGTCTAGGTTTCGGTGCCTGGATAAGACTGGAGGGGCCCTGCCTTACTCACCAAGCAAAGTATGCAGGATCGTGATTGCCTGCTGCATGCTCCACAACCTGGCTGTGCGCAATAACATTGAACTGCTCTTGGACCCTGATGAACAGCAAGTTCCTCGCCCTCCCGACCCACCCATGTCGACTGATGAGGATAGTGGTGAGGAGGAAGGTGTGGACCAGAGGCGCCAGCTCATTGATCGCTACTTCCCTTGAATGTGAGTGTGCTCCTCTTGTGCTGCTTGTGTATGCCCTGTGTATGTTTGCTGGTGTTGTGTCATTGTGGTGTGCATCATCTATGTGTTCTGCAATGTGATGTATGCATGTGTGTGTGTGTTCATTTATTTGTACATGCAAGTCTCCATGATGTGTGTACTCTCATCCATTCATGTTGTGATGAGTGTGGTTTGTGGAATGTTGCACTGCAGTGTGTTGTGATGAGTGTGAATCTGTTTCCTGACGTGTCTTTGCGGTTTCTATATTTCCCTAGGTCACTCCCGCTGCGGCATGATTCTGTACGAGTTGGATCCCTGCACCTGGTAACGTCTGTTTCTGATGCAATCATGTGACCAAACATGGAGGCAACACATCATTGAGTGAGTAAGTGGTATTTATTTACAGATTGTGCATAGGTGTTGGTGCATATTTACAAATGAGTGAAGGGGTGGGGGAGTGAGAGTTAAAGGTTATGGCAGATGAAATGTACACAGCAGGCCTGTGCCAATGATTGGCTAGGTGGGACCGGATAGTTGGCAGGGTGAATGGCAGGCTCAGGTAGTGTAACAGTCATTGTCGGCTCCTCTTGGAGTGTGTGGAAGGAGCTTCCACACTGCTCTCGCCCACTTCCAGACTTGGACGGCCCCTCCGTCTTTGAGTTGGGACGGAGTCAGCTGGGGGCGCAGGCTGATCTGGTACCACATCCGTCGGCAGGGGCGCAGGTGGCGGTGGTGTTGGTGCCCGTGGCGCTGTTTGAGGGAGTGTGGGGAGGGTGGTGTTGGCGGCTATCCATGGCATCCACATGGTATTGTTCAGGGTAAATATGTCCACTAGTTGGCCAAGCCGCCTCTCAATGGCCTCCAACATTGCAGTGTTCTCAACAGAGTCCTGGTGGGCCCGGTCTGCCTGTGCCTGGCCACGTTGATAGGTTTCCTCGACCCAGGCTAGTGCTTCCAGTGACTGTTGCACGGCATTGGGTGTGTTTGTTTCCTCAGGACATCTTTGTGCTGTGCTCCTGCCTGCCGGATGTGGCCTTGCATCTCTGCTCTGCCTCACACTCTCCCTGCGTGGCTGGGATGGCGCAGGCGGTGGGTTGGCCAGGGTGGCAGGGGCAGGAGTGGTGGTACTGGTGGTGGTGGAGGTGGTGCTGGTGGTGCTGGTGGTGGCTGTGCAGGTCACAGTGGCCGGTGTTGTGGGAATGGCAGAGGCCGTAGTAGTTGGTGCAGGTGTGACCTGGGAGCCAGATTGCCCTGGCTGCCTGCTTGGGCCCGCACCATCCTCAGCCCCGGAGGTGGCTTGGCAATCGTCCCCTGAGACTTCTGAGTGAGGCGAGTCTGGAGGCCGGGTGTTGATTCCAGCTGTCAGATTACGATCACCTGCAAAACAAAAATGTGAAGATGAGTCATGTGGCCATTACGTCTTATTTTCATTTTGTTGACTATTCAGTAGGCACTGGCACTCACCCCACCCACCACCACCGCCATTCCTATGCACATGGGGGCCTGTTGGGAGTTGGACTAGTGACCTCTCACACACCCCACCCACCACCACCGCCATCCCTATGGACATGGGGGCCTGTTGGGAGTTGTTGTGCCGTCCCCTCACACCCCCCACCCACCACCACCGCCACCCCTATGGACATGGGGGCCTGTTGGGAGTTGTAGTGCCGTCCCCTCACACCACCCACCCACCACCGCCGCCATTCCTATGCACATGGGGGCCTGTTGGGAGTTGTAGTGCCGTCCCCTCACACCCCCCACCCACCACCACCGCCATTCCGATGCACATGGGGGCTGTTGGGAGTTGTAGTGGCGTCCCCTCACACCCCCCACCCACCACCACCGCCATTCTGATGCACATGGGGGCCTGTTGGGAGTTGGACTAGTGACCTCTCACACACCCCACCCACCACCACCGCCATCCCTATGGACATAGGGGCCTGTTGGGAGTTGTTGTGCCGTCCCCTCACACCCCCCACACACCACCACCGCCATCCCTATGGACATGGGGGCCTGTTGGGAGTTGTAGTGCCATCCCCTCACACCCCCCACACACCACCGCCGCCATTCCTATGCACATGGGGGCCTGTTGGGAGTTGTAGTGCCGTCCCCTCACACCCCCCACCCACCACCACCGCCATTCCGATGCACATGGGGGCTGTTGGGAGTTGGACTAGTGACCTCTCACACCCCCCACACACCACCGCCGCCATTCCTATGCACATGGGGGCCTGTTGGGAGTTGTAGTGCCGTCCCCTCACACCCCCCACCCACCACCACCGCCATTCCGATGCACATGGGGGCCTGTTGGGAGTTGGACTAGTGACCTCTCACACACCCCACCCACCACCACCGCCATTCCTATGCACATGGGGGCCTGTTGGGAGTTGGACTAGTGACCTCTCACACACCCCACCCACCACCACCGCCATTCCTATGCACATGGGGGCCTGTTGGGAGTTGGACTAGTGACCTCTCACACAACCCACCCACCACCACCGCCATTCCTATGGACATGGGGGCCTGTTGGAAGTTGGACTACTGACCTCTCACACCCCCCACCCACCACCACCGCCATTCCTATGCACATGGGGGCCTGTTGGGAGTTGTAGTGCCGTCCCCTCATACCCCCCACCCACCACCACCGCCATTCCGATGCACATGGGGGCCTGTTGGGAGTTGTAGTGCCGTCCCCTCACCCCCCCACCCCCCACCACCGCCATTCCGATGCACATGGGGGCCTGTTGGGAGTTGTAGTGCCGTCCCCTCACACCCCCCACCCACCACCACCGCCATTCCGATGCACATGGGGGCCTGTTGGGATTTGGACTAGTGACCTCTCACACACCCCACCCACCACCACCGCCATCCCTATGGACATGGGGGCCTGTTGGGAGTTGTTGTGCCGTCACCTCAGACCCCCCACACACCACCACCACCATCCCTATGGACATGGGGGCCTGTTGGGAGTTGTAGTGCCGTCCCCTCACACCCCCCACTGCCGCCATTCCTATGCACATGGGGGCCTGTTGGGAGTTGTAGTGCCGTCCCCTCACACCCCCCACCCACCACCACCGCCATTCCGATGCACATGAGGGCCTGTTGGGAGTTGGACTAGTGACCTCTCACACACCCCACCCACCACCACCGCCATTCCTATGCACATGTGGGCCTGTTGGGAATTGGACTAGTGACCTCTCACACACCCCACCCACCACCACCGCCATCCCTATGCACATGGGGGCCTGTTGGAGTGGTTTAGACGTTGGTAAGTATGTGGACTGCATGCATGGGTTGGGGTCTGGGAGATGTGTCTTCAGAGATGTGTGAGGCACACCATGTTGTTGTGCTCGTGGTGCTAGGTTTGTACTTACCAGCCTCTTCTCCCTCATCAAGTCCATCAAGGGTCTCAGGGTGCAGGATGCTCAGCACCTTGTCCTCCCACTCGGTGTACGGTAAAGGCTCCGGGGGGGTTCCACCGCCTGTGTGATTTGCCCGGAGATAGTTCTTTGCTCGGATGGATTTGACTCGGGTCTTGAGGTCATGCCACCACCTCTGAATATCCTGCTTCGTCCTCGGGATGGTCCCAGACGCATTCACCCTGGTGACTATCCGGTCCCACATGCTGTTTTTCCTGGCTATAGTGGTCTGCTGCACTAGGGCCCTGAATAAGTGGGGTTCTACACCTATTATCTCATCTACCATAACCTTTAACTCAGTGTCAGTGAATTTGGGGTTCTTTTTTGGTGCCATGGTGTGTGGTGCTCGGGGTGTGGGTTTGTGTGAATAGGGAGGTGCAGGTGTATGGTGTGTAGGAATGGTGTGGTGGGTCTTTGTGTAGTGGGTGTGTTTGGGTGTGGGTTATGTGTAAGATATCTGTGTATGCTGTAAGTTCTGTGGTGTCTCCTGCTAGCAGCTATGCTGTGATGCAGCGGATTTCTGGAGTGGGTGGGAGTTATTTTATAGTCTGTGTCTTGGCCCTGTCTAAATGGTTATTGGCAGTCTGGTGCTAGGTGGGTGTTTTGCCAGGTGTGCATTATGTGGTACTTGGGGGTGGGTCATTGTGTCTTGTAATTGGTTTAGATGTTTCAGGTGGGTGGTCGTTCATTTTCCTGTGTTTGGTGATAACTTCCGTCGCAATGTATGGCATTGGTTTGACTGTAGGGATGTTGTTTGTGTTGGCCTTCCGTTGTGGAGCACGGTTTCTCTTAGCATTGGTACCGCAGCGGACGTGGATCGCGGTGGCTACCGGGGTACTTGCGGAGTTATCCTAATTGCGGACACGGACACTACGCAGGTATCGCGGGGGAAGTGGATGTTCTCGCGGTCATGTGCGTACGCGGCGGTCGGTGTTCTTTTGGTTCCGTCCGCCTGCCGCGGGCTCAGGTGTACTTCGACCGCCGCGGACGGGCATTGGTGTGCTCCGTCCGCCGCGATCGGTGTTTCTATCATGTTTTATCCTAATCGCTATTGCGGTTTTTCCGCGGACAGGTCCGGAGTATCTTGCCACCTTCCTCGGCAAACGGAACACGTTTCCGTCCGCGATCCTAATCGACCCCTTAATTTCTAAATTAATTAAACATTTACTAAACCACACATATTTATTCTGATTTTTACACAGAAATTCGATAAGGAAAAAATAATTAACAATTTCCTCTTTGGAAATTCTAACGTTGAGTATTAAAGAAGGTAAATATTTCATTATTAACATAACAGCATTTGTTATACTGTGTTTGTTAATGAAGAATAGATTATAAAAGAGCAAGAAAGGGTTGAGCTAAATTTATTTTAAATGACTCCATTAAAGTGCTGCATTATAGAAAATTGTAGAAAATGTAGAGATATCAATAGCAATACGGAAACTGTAGGATAGAGTAGGAATATCATTTCCTATTCTTACTCCATGAAAGTGCTGCAGTAGAAAAAGTGTGGGATGGTGTTGGGGTATCAATTACTATTCTAACTCCAAGTAGGTGTAGCATTAGGGAAAGTGTTGGATGATGTAGGGGCATCAAGTACTATTCTAACTCCAGGTAGGTGCAACAGTGGGGAAAGTATGGGATAGTGTAGGGGTATCAATTTCTATTCTAACTCCAGGAAGGTACAACAGTAGGTAAAGTGTAGGATGGTGTAGGGGTATCAATTACTATTCTAACACCAGAAAGATGCAGTGACAGGGAAAGGGTAGTATAGTATGTAGGTACAATAAAATAAAAAAAATTATTATACACAGTAATGTTGACATTTTTAACTGTATCACAAACATTTTAAATTAAAACAACATTTCCATTTCCTTAATCATTTTTTAAGAAAATCACATTAATCTTCTCCTCACCACATTACAAGGAGAATCCCAGACGTGCAAACTACCCAAAAGACCACCAAGAAACGAAAAAGCAAAGCAGAAAAAAGACCACAAAGAAAGAAACCGAAACAAAAGGTATTTAAAATGTATACTCCAAAGTAGGACAAATATATCGAATAAACATTTTTAAAAATTGCAGCAGAATGAAAAGGGTGGGTAGTTATAAGGTTAAAAATAACTATTCTAACTGGAGGAAGATGCAGCAGTATATAAAATGTGGGATGATGTAGAGAAATCAATTATTATTCAAACTCCAAGAAGGTGCTACTGTAAAAAAAAGTGTGGGATGTTGTTGGGGTATCCATTACTATTCTAACTCCAGGTAGATGTAGCAGTAGGGAAAATGTTGGATGGTGTAGGGGTATCAAATACTATTCTAACTCCAGGTAGGTGCAGCAATACATAAAGTGTGGGATGGTGTAGGCATATCAATTACTATTCTAACTCCAAGAAGGTGCTGCTTTAGATAAAATGTGGGATGGGGTTAGGGTATCAATTACTATTCTAACTCTAGTTACGTGCAGCAGTAGGGAAAGTGTTGGATTGTGTAGGGGAATCAATTACTATTCTAACTCCAGGTAGGTGTAGCATTAGGGAAAGTGTTGGATGATGTAGGGGCATCAAGTACTATTCTAACTCCAGGTAGGTGCAACAGTAGGGAAATTGTTGGATGGTGTAGGGGAATAAAATACTATTCTAACACCAGAAAAATGAAGTGACAGGGACAGGGGAGTATAGTATAAAAGGTACAGTAAAGTAAAATGTAAATTATACACAGTATTGTTGACATTTTTAACTGTATCACAAACATTTTACATTAAAACAACATTTCCATTTGCTTAATCATTTTTTTAGAAATTCACATTAATCTTCTCATCACCAAATAACAAGGCGAATCCCAGACGTGCAACAACACAAAAGACCACCAAGAAACGAAAAAGCAGAGCAGAAACAAGACCACAAAGAAAGAAACCAAATCAAAAGGTATTTAAAATGCATACTCCAAGGGAAAGTGTTCGATGGTGTAGAGGTATGATTTACTATTCTAACTCCAGGTAGATGCAGCAGTAGGGAAAGTGTGGGGTGGTGTAGGGGTATCAATTACTATTCTAACTCCAGGTAGGTGCAGCAGTAGGGAAAGTGTTTTATGGTGTAGAGGTATCAAATAATATTCTAACTCAAGGTAGGTGCAGCAGTAGGGAAAGTGTAGGATGGTGTAGGGGTATTATTTACTATTCTAACTGCAGGTAGGTGCAGCAGTAGGGAAAGTGTGGGATAGTGTAGGGGTATCAATTACTATTCTAACTTCAAGTAGGTGCAGCAGTAAGGAAAGTGTTGGATTGTGTAGGGGTATAAAATACTATTCTAACTCCAGGTAGGTGCAGCAGTTGTTAAAGTGTAGGATGGTGTAGGGGTATTATTTACTAATCTAACTCCTGGTAGGTGCAGCAGTAGGGAAAGTGTAGAATGGAGTAGGAGTATAATTTACTATTCTAACTCCAGATAGATGCAGCAGTAGGGAAATTGTTGGATGGTGTAGGGGAATAAAATACTATTCTAACACCAGAAAAATGCAGTGACAGGGAAAGGGTAGTATAGTATAAAAGGTACAGTAAAGTAAAATGTAAATTATACACAGTAGTGTTGACTTTTTTAACTGTATCACAAACATTTAACATTAAAACAACATTTCAATTTCCTTAATCATTTTTTTAGAAATTCACAATAATCTTCTCATCACCAAATTACAAGGCGAAACCCAGACGTGCAACAACCCAAAAGACCACCAAGAAACGAAAAAGCAGAGCAGAAACAAGATCACAAAGAAAGAAACCACATCAAAAGGTATTTAAAATGCATACTCCAAGGGAAAGTGTTGGATGGTGTAGGGGTTTTCTTTATAATTCTAACTCCAGGTAGGTGCAGCAGTAGGGAAAGTGTTGGATGGTATAGGGGTATCAATTACTATTCTAACTCCAGGTAGGTGCAGCAGTAGAGAAAGTCTTGCATGGTTTAGGGGTATCGAATACTATTCTAACTCCAGGTAGGTGCAGCAGTAGGGAAAATGTAGGATGGTGTAGGGGTAATATTTACTATTCGTACTCCAGTTAGGTGCAGCAGTAGGGAAAGTGTGGGCTGGTGTAGGGGTATCAATTACTATTCTAACTCCAGATAGATGCAGCAGTAGGGAAAGTATTGAATTGTGTAGGGGTATCAAATACTATTCTAACTCCAGGTAGGTGCAGCAGTAGAGAAAGTCTTGCATGGTTTAGGGGTATCAAATACTATTCTAACTCCAGGTAGGTGCAGCAGTAGGAAAGTGTAGGGTGGTGTAGGGGTAATATTTACTATTCTTACTCCAGTTAGGTGCAGCAGTAGGGAAAGTGTGGGATGGTGTAGGGGTATCAATTACTATTCTAACTCCAGATAGATGCAGCAGTAGGGAAAGTATTGAATTGTGTAGGGGTATCAAATACTATTCTAACTCCAGGTAAGTACAGCAGTAGGGAAAGTGTAGGATGGTGTAGGGGTATTATTTACTATTCTAACTCCAGGTAGGTGCAACAGTAGGGAAAGTGTAGGATGGTGTAGGGGTATTATTTACTATTCTAACTCCAGGTAGGTGCAGCAGTAGGGAAAGTGTAGGATGGTGTAGGGGTATAATTTACTATTCTAACTCCAGGTAGGTGCAGCAGTAGGGAAAGTGTTGGATTGTGTAGGGGTTTCAAATACTATTCTGAGGAGACAGTTTGAAGGAGAAAGGCTTCTACTTGCACAGCGCACTTTTAGCGGCATTCGAGGCTCCCAGCTGACGACTCACCGCACCCGCTTCGCGGGTGCCGCACCCGCTTCGCGGGTGCCGCTTCGCGGGTGCCGCTTCGCTGGAGAGCCCTACTTCCAGCATCCTTGAGGACGGATTCCAGAGGTTGTTAGCAGGAAGGCGGTAAGGGGCGCGAGGCACCAGCGGGGCTGCGAGCGTGCAGGGACTTCATTTCCCAGAAGTCCCTGCGAGACCAAGGAAGAGCTTCCGGTCCGCTCTCCCTGCTGGCCCGCCCCCCGCCCATCTAATGACTTCTTAAGCGCACCGGCAACCCTTGTACCGTGGGACACCCACCTGAGGAGACAGTTTGAAGGAGAAAGGCTTCTACTTGCACAGCGCACTTTTAGCGGCATTCGAGGCTCCCAGCTGACGACTCGCCGCACCCGCTTCGCGGGTGCCGCTTCGCGGGTGCCGCTTCGCTGGAGAGCCCTACTTCCAGCATCCTTGAGGGCGGATTCCAGAGGTTGTTAGCAGGAAGGCGGTAAGGGGCGCGAGGCACCAGCGGGGCTGCGAGCGTGCAGGGACTTCATTTCCCAGAAGTCCCTGCGAGACCAAGGAAGAGCTTCCGGTCCGCTCTCCCTGCTGGCCCGCCCCCCCGCCCAAACCGCCACCTACAAAATTTCACCTCACTCCCGCAGCGCGGGACGCAGCCCGGGCGAAGACGGGGCAAAGACAGGGCCGTTACAGACCGATTAAGACCGGACCGGGCCATCCCCCTTGGTTGTGGTTCATCCAAAACGTAGTAAAACCTGTCTATATTTTAATTTTTTAAGGGCTACACTGCAATCCTTCAACATGTCTGTTCGAGCCACACGAAGCAAAACCACAAAAAACGGCAAATAGGTTACTGGGACACTTGATGACTTTATCACACGGACTAGCCTGTCTATTGATAACGAGATTACTAAGCTCCAACACAGAGTCTCTTTAGAGCTGGAGTCTGCTAGGAAATTGTCAATGGAACTGGCACTGAAAAAGAAATCATCCTTGGGTCATATTGCAACCTCCAAAACGCCAGAGCGCGCTACTGGCCCTGTCCCCATAATCGCCTTGGCTGAAATACACTCTATCAATGAGGAGGCAGCTTCCGCTGATATCATAGAAGTATGCAGCAAAGATGTATCTGATAGCATAGTTCCAGAAAACACCTTACCCCCTGAACCCTCTATTGAGTCCAACCAGGGGGTCAAAGTACTGGGGGGAACTGGCCCAAATGTTACTTGTGACAATGTTAAACCACCACCCAAACGCAAACGCAAAAACCTCTCAGTCTATGCTAGAAAGAAGGCCAAGGTAGCATCAAACCAAACTTTCTCGGGGGGTCTTGAACAGCCAACCATTAGCACAACTACAGGGACTGATCCTACTCCCCCTATTAACCAATGTAGCACGGACAATACAGGGCTGTCCAACCCGGTACAAAGCATGGATACACTAATAGAAGAGGGTGAGAATATCTCTACATCTAGGTATTCTGCACAAGGGGACAGGGAAGAATTTTTGAAAATAGTGTGGGAAACGCTTAAAGTATTGTTGAGGCCATTAGAAGTCAGGTTAGCTGGTATTGAAAATCAATTACTTGAAGTAGAGAAGAGGGTTATTACATTAGCAAGTATAAGCCTTAATGGCAATGACGGGCCCATACATGCTCAAACTTTACCAGTGGCTGTTACCCCAAATACTAACCCATTTAGCGTCCTAAAACAAAAAGAAGGGGTAGCCAAAAATAAAAATTCTAACTTGAAAGCTACCACCCAAACAGCACCTACTTCCACAGTCTTGAATGGGCCACCGGCAAACCCAATTGCATCTCAGCCTTCTGGGACTGCTCAAAGTAAAAAACCACAGCCAGCAAATGCCTCCACAACTAATCCTCTGGCCACTAAATCTTCTGTCCCCCAGAAGCCAGTGGAGACAACCAGACCCCACCAGGGCTCTAACAAACCCACGCACGATAGGTCCCAAGCGCATAGAACTGACTCATATAACCACCAGACAGCTTATCCCAAAAATAACTTCAGGGGAGGATATATCGATTTGCCACCAGATGCTAGCCCATTTGTTATAGTCCTCACTGGTGTCCCCGAATTACAAAATCACAATGAAGAGAACTTTGCTTCATTAAAAAACAAGGTGATTTATTGGTTAAATTCAAACAAACCGATTCCAAATCACATGAGAAGCAAAATTCTGATGGTACGCAGGGTGCCATGGGTTGGGCAAATGACTAAGTCAGTTCCGGGCGACTGTATAGTTGTCTCGTTTGAGGAACCGCATAGTGCGGAACAAATCTGTGCATGGAAATCGTATGGAGACACATTCCCTATTACAGCTAGACCCCTCTCTTTTTTTTACCCTCCTCCTAGAATTCCAAAGCATGGCCCTGGTTGGAACACTCCTAATCTGTTTCATGGTTACGCACCAAATACAGCCAGACAAGCTGAGCTTAATGCGTGGTCTGGGGCCCCAACATTCAATAGGTTTAGCTGTTTGGACGCAGTGGACTGACTGAAAACTATGCCTAACTGCATTCCTATGCTCTATGATCTGTACTGTACATTGGGAGTGGGGCAGGATCTCCATAGATCAGGAATAACTATTCCACATAACCAAATCAGTTCTGAAGGCAATTCAGTATGTACCAGCATGCCGACAGAACGTCATGGTGAAATTCCTACTTGTACAATAGGGGCAGTGGCATCCAATATTGAGAACAAAATAAATAATACACACTTAATTACTATTGCTCCTACACCATCCCTAGTAGTGCCTACAGTTAACTGTGACCCTTCTGAAAAACCATTAATTCCTGAACTGAAATTTTTATCTTGGAATATTGCTGGAGTTGGAAAAAACTTGAAGGACCCTGATTGGGCGGATTATATTGACTCTGGTGAAATCTGCCTCTTGCAGGAAACATGGGCCATGGAAACCCCACATAGGATGGGTTTTAAAACTTTTGATAAAGTGGCAACTCAATCAGAGAGGGGAAGACCAGCGGGGGGTCTAATTATTTGGATTAAAATTACACTAACTATAAAGGCTGAAAGCATAGATACAGGAACTCCGGATATCCTAGCCTTAAAGATCACTACTGCAATGGGGCATCAATATTATATTATTAATACTTACAATAGACCTATAGGTCACTTTAGAGTTTCACCCACGCTGGAAATTTTGGATTCTTTCCTTAAAACAGTAGTCGGTGATGTCCCAGTAATTTTGGGGGGTGACTTGAATTGTAATTTTGAACCGATTCTTGGCATTACTGAGGCCCTCGAGGATGAAGACCATGCCTATAACATCCCCCAGCTCGAGACTGCCATACACGTCAAGTGCACTACGTTAGCAGTCCAACTTCTAAGGCTAACAGTTGAACACGGTTTACGAGCTTGCAATGGCCGCCTTCCTTCTGACCTATCCAAACAACCAACCTTTGTAAAGTCTGAAAGTAGGCTCGATTTTATTCTTGTATCATTAAGCATTTGGCACTTTATGATGGACTTTAGAGTATCTAACAGGGTTGAGAGTGATCATTTTCCCCTGGAACTCCATATTGAAGCACATATGTTTAGTTACTCTATGCCCACTGAAGTTGCAGATGCACCATGCGAATCTGTTCACATTAATAATAATAGACGTGCTCTAAAATGGCCGCATCTACTATCAGATGGCACAACCCTTGCAGCTGTTTATTCTCTCTTCGATTCAACCTTTGGCCCCATAGCTGGCTTTCCTCTCCTATCTGAGAACTATGCACATTTTGTTGAATTGCACAAAACCTTCTTTGACAAGCTCAAGATTCACATGTCTAAAATGCCAAAGAAGAACCAGCAAAATATAAGGATGGGTTGCCATGAGAAGCTTTGGTTTAATCGCTCGTGTAAGATGGCCAAAAGGAGTCTTCTAACTGCCATCAAAGAGGGCTCTAAATTGGATGTCAAACTCGCAAGGGAAGAATACAAGCACGTCCTAAAGGATTCCAAAAAAGTCTGGGAAGAGCTTCTCTGGGCAGATATGCTGGCTGCTGCCAAAACAAACGACAATGTTGGCTTTTGGAGGTTGGTTGCTAATGGGGGGCATGCAGGAAGAGCAGTTAAGGACACTTTTTTGGATGAACTAACATGGGTAAACCACTTCACATCCCTGTACAAACAATATGACAGTGCTGCTGTTGAGGACACTTGGTTACCCTCACCTCCTGAATGCCTTGATTTCACCTTGGAAGAAACAACGAAGGCAATTAACGATCTAAAAAGCAGTAAAGCCCCCGGTCCGGATAAAATACCTGGCGACCTTTACAAACATGCAATCGAAGTTTGGGCTCCTTATATCAATTGTTTATTTAATGTTTTGTCTATTGATTGTTCATTTCCTGAAAGCTGGCGTGCAGCAGAAGTTGTACTAATTTTTAAAAAGGGTAGTAAATCTGATCCCTCTAATTATAGACCCATTAGCTTAATGGACACCCTGCAGAAACTCTATGCCAAGCATTTATTATTTAGAATGAACGACTGGCTGGAGGAGTCAAAAATATTTACTAAATTTCAGGCAGGCTTTAGGTCTAAGACCAGTACACTAGACCAGGTCTTCAGATTCTGTTGTATTTACTGGAAGTACGTACATATTAGGAAGGGTCATTTGTATGTAGCGTTTGTTGACCTTAGAGCTGCATTTGATCTTGTTCCTAGAAAACTGCTCTGGAGTTCCTTAAACAAAGCCGGGATGCCAGGGTGCCTGTTAAGCCAGATAATTGAGTTACATGCTAGAAACCATGCCAACATTAGATGGGGACCAAATGGCGAACTGTCTCGCGATATTCCAATCGAGCGCGGCGTTCGTCAGGGTTGTGTCCTGGCCCCCACTCTATTTTCCATATTTGTTAATGATGTTCCTGAACATTTAAATGCCTGTAACAACGATTCACCTCAGCTAAATGGAGAGAGAGTACCTGCGTTGCTCTTCGCGGATGATACCATCCTCATCTCCCAGACCAAGAGGGGCCTCCAGATACTCTTAAACTCATTTAGTGGTTACTGTGAAAAAAAAGGCCTGGAAATAAACACTAACAAAACTAAATGTATGGCATTAAACCCTAGCAGACCAGATAGAGGGATTTTGACTCTAAATGGACAAACTCTTGGGGTCGTTGAAAACTTTTCTTACTTGGGGGTGGTAATTGACTCAAAGTTAACATGGAAGGCCCAACTTGAGAAGAGTAGGGTGGTATATGCTCAAAATGTCAAACCCATAATGAGTAAATTGAATGCTAGTATAAGTAAGAGTGCAACACCTGCTCTTGAACTCTTCAAATTTAAAATCCAATCTGCCACTCTATACGGGGCTGAAATATGGGGTCCCTGGGCCAGAGAGTGTTTCCAAGGATTGGATAATAAATTTATGAGATCTATTGTAAGGGTTCCTACTAGCACCCCCCTAACCCCCCTCCAATTTGACCTAAATTTTAAACGAAATGATCATTTTACAATTCTAAGACCCTTGATGTTCTGGATTAGAGTTTGGTCCACCCCAGAATTGTTGGACTATAGGAACTGTCTTCAAGAGGTACTAAACCTCGACACTTTTAATTCCATCCCATGGTATGGGCACATACAAAAATGGTTTAGATTGCTGGGGTTGCATTCTTTATGGGAACACCCTGAGAACCTGCCACCATCTGCAAAAACCATGGTGAAGAGAGCTTTTTGGTCCTATATGTATAACAAGGTTGTACACGAGAGTAGAACTGGCACTTTAACTAAAGAATTCCTATTGTTTAAAGTTGAACCTTGTTTTGAAACATTTCTGGACGAAATTGAGCCTCCTGTGGCCAAGACCCTTTACCTGAAATTCAGATACGGGACTCTTATGTTAACTTCTAACCTTGAACGATGGTCAAAGAAAAATGCTGAATGTACAACTGACAATAACAGAATATGTCCTATGTGCTCTGCCTCCTGTTTGGAGAATGAAATTCACATGCTCTTTGTATGCAATGCTTACACAAAAGCACGGAAAAAATGGTTAAAACCTATGTGTGCTCTCCTAGGAACTAGAAGTTGTCATATTGCATATAGGATTGTTAAAACGAATACTGACCAGTTCATTGTGTTCAGTATTAGCAGATTTTTAACTTCAGTTTTCTTTATTCGAAAAAAATTGGGTCAAATGTTTTGAGAAATTGTGTCAGATTCTCCAAAGAGGTATACTCTGTAGTGCATTTCTGTTGCTAAACTGAATCGTGTTAAATGAACTATTTTTGATTGGTGACCCTTTTTTAAGGAAAATGCTTATGCATGTTCTTTATGAATTGTTAATTGGAATTCAAATTCTTTTGTTTTGTGTATGTATATTCATGTGTCTTTTATGGCTATTTTGCCGAAAATAAAGATTTTAAATAAATAAAATAAATACTATTCTAACTCCAGGTAGGTGCAGCAGTAGGAAAAAAATGTAGGATGATGTAGGGGTATTATTTACTATTCTAACTCCAGGTAGGTGCAGCAGTAGGGAAAGTGTAGGATGGTGTAGGGGTATAATTAACTATTCTAACTCCAGGCAGGTGCAGCAGTAGGGAAATTGTTGGATGGTGTAGGGGAATAAAATACTATTCTAACACCAGAAAAATGAAGTGACAGGGACAGGGGAGTATAGTATAAAAGGTACAGTAAAGTAAAATGTAAATTATACACAGTATTGTTGACATTTTTAACTGTATCACAAACATTTTACATTAAAACAACATTTCCATTTGCTTAATCATTTTTTTAGAAATTCACATTAATCTTCTCATCACCAAATAACAAGGCGAATCCCAGACGTGCCACAACACAAAAGACCACCAAGAAACGAAAAAGCAGAGCAGAAACAAGACCACAAAGAAAGAAACCAAATCAAAAGGTATTTAAAATGCATACTCCAAGGGAAAGTGTTCGATGGTGTAGAGGTATGATTTACTAGTCTAACTCCAGGTAGATGCAGCAGTAGGGAAAGTGTGGGGTGGTGTAGGGGTATCAATTACTATTCTAACTCCAGGTAGGTGCAGCAGTAGGGAAAGTGTTTTATGGTGTAGAGGTATCAAATAATATTCTAACTCAAGGTAGGTGCAGCAGTAGGGAAAGTGTAGGATGGTGTAGGGGTATTATTTACTATTCTAACTGCAGGTAGGTGCAGCAGTAGGGAAAGTGTGGGATAGTGTAAGGGTATCAATTACTATTCTAACTTCAAGTAGGTGCAGCAGTAAGGAAAGTGTTGGATTGTGTAGGGGTATAAAATACTATTCTAACTCCAGGTAGGTGCAGCAGTTGTTAAAGTGTAGGATGGTGTAGGGGTATTATTTACTAATCTAACTCCTGGTAGGTGCAGCAGTAGGGAAAGTGTAGAATGGAGTAGGAGTATAATTTACTATTCTAACTCCAGATAGATGCAGCAGTAGGGAAA
This sequence comes from Lissotriton vulgaris, assembly GCF_964263255.1. Classification (NCBI taxonomy): domain Eukaryota; kingdom Metazoa; phylum Chordata; class Amphibia; order Caudata; family Salamandridae; genus Lissotriton; species Lissotriton vulgaris. The sequence continues at coordinate 798,622,104 of NC_141694.1, forward strand.
TTGTTGGATGGTGTAGGGGAATAAAATACTATTCTAACACCAGAAAAATGCAGTGACAGGGAAAGGGTAGTATAGTATAAAAGGTACAGTAAAGTAAAATGTAAATTATACACAGTAGTGTTGACTTTTTTAACTGTATCACAAACATTTAACATTAAAACAACATTTCAATTTCCTTAATCATTTTTTTAGAAATTCACAATAATCTTCTCATCACCAAATTACAAGGCGAAACCCAGACGTGCAACAACCCAAAAGACCACCAAGAAACGAAAAAGCAGAGCAGAAACAAGACCACAAAGAAAGAAACCAAATCAAAAGGTATTTAAAATGCATACTCCAAGGGAAAGTGTTGGATGGTGTAGGGGTTTTCTTTATAATTCTAACTCCAGGTAGGTGCAGCAGTAGGGAAAGTGTTGGATGGTGTAGGGGTATCAATTACTATTCTAACTCCAGGTAGGTGCAGCAGTAGAGAAAGTCTTGCATGGTTTAGGGGTATCGAATACTATTCTAACTCCAGGTAGGTGCAGCAGTAGGGAAAGTGTAGGATGGTGTAGGGGTAATATTTACGATTCGTACTCCAGTTAGGTGCAGCAGTAGGGAACGTGTGGGCTGGTGTAGGGGTATCAATTACTATTCTAACTCCAGATAGATGCAACAGTAGGGAAAGTATTGAATTGTGTAGGGGTATCAAATACTATTCTAACTCCAGGTAGGTGCAGCAGTAGAGAAAGTCTTGCATGGTTTAGGGGTATCAAATACTATTCTAACTCCAGGTAGGTGCAGCAGTAGGAAAGTGTAGGATGGTGTAGGGGTAATATTTACTATTCTTACTCCAGTTAGGTGCAGCAGTAGGGAAAGTGTGGGATGGTGTAGGGGTATCAATTACTATTCTAACTCCAGATAGATGCAGCAGTAGGGAAAGTATTGAATTGTGTAGGGGTATCAAATACTATTCTAACTCCAGGTAAGTACAGCAGTAGGGAAAGTGTAGGATGGTGTAGGGGTATTATTTACTATTCTAACTCCAGGTAGGTGCAACAGTAGGGAAAGTGTAGGATGGTGTAGGGGTATTATTTACTATTCTAACTCCAGGTAGGTGCAGCAGTAGGGAAAGTGTAGGATGGTGTAGGGGTATAATTTACTATTCTAACTCCAGGTAGGTGCAGCAGTAGGGAAAGTGTTGGATTGTGTAGGGGTTTCAAATACTATTCTAACTCCAGGTAGGTGCAGCAGTAGGAAAAAAATATAGGATGATGTAGGGGTATTATTTACTATTCTAACTCCAGGTAGGTGCAGCAGTAGGGAAAGTGTAGGATGGTGTAGGGGTATAATTAACTATTCTAACTCCAGGCAGGTGCAGCAGTAGGGAAATTGTTGGATGGTGTAGGGGAATAAAATACTATTCTAACACCAGAAAAATGCAGTGACAGGGAAAGGGTAGTATAGTATAAAAAGTACAGTAAAGTAAAATGTAAATTATACATAGTATTGTTGACATTTTTAACTGTATCACAAACTTTTTACATTAAAAAAACATTTCCCTTTCCTAAATCATTTTTTTAGAAATTCACATTATTCTTCTCATCACCAAATAACAAGGCGAAACCCAGACGTACAACAACCCAAAAGACCACCAAGAAACGACAAAGCAGAGCAGAAACAAGACCACAAAGAAAGAAACCAAATCAAAAGGTATTTAAAATGCATACTCCAAGGGAAAGTGTAGGATGGTGTAGGGGTATTCTTTACTATTCTAACTCCAGGTAGGTGCAGCAGTAGGGAAAGTGTGGGATGGTGTAGGGGTATCAATTACTATTCTAACTCCAGGTAGGTGCAGCAGTAGGGAAAGTGTAGGATGGTGTAGGGGTATCAAATACTATTCTAACTCCAAGTAAGTGCAGCAGGTGGGAAAGTGTACGATGGTGTAGGGGTATTATTTACTATTCTAACTCCAGGTAGGTGCAACAGTAGGGAAAGTGTAGGATGGTGTAAGGGTATTATTTACTATTCTAACTCCAGGTAGGTGCAGCAGAAGGGAAAGTGTAGGATGGCGTAGGGGTGTCATTTCCTATTCTAACTCCAGGTAGGTGCAGCAGTAGGGAAAGTGTTGGATGGTGTAGGGTTATCAAATACTATTCTAACTCAAGGTAGGTGCAGCAGTAGGGAAAGTGTTGGATGATGTAGGGGTATTATTTACTATTCTAACTCTAGGTAGGTGCAGCAGTAGGGAAAATGTTGGATGGTGTATGTGTATCAAATACTATTCTAACTCCAAGTAGATGCAGCAGTTGGGAAAGTGTAGGATGGTGTGGTGGTAACAGATTCTATTTCAACTGTAACAAAATTGCAGCAGAAAGAAAAGTGTGCTAAACTGTAGAACAAAATTGACTATTTGTACTGCAAAGAGGAGAAACATTAGGGAAAAAGGAGATTTATGTAGCAGGAGGATTAACAATTATAATTCCAGAAAAATGCAGAAGTAGAGAAACTGTAAGATATTGTTATAACTTTTATTTTAGTTTCAATCACATATTTAAAAAAAAAAATCCCACAGATAATGTCTACTCAAGAAACAGCTTCCTACATCAAATCCAGAAAAGGAAACAAACTACTTAAGCATGCAGGATACATATATTGTAAAGAAAGGATAAGTTTTCCTAGAAATCATTGGAGGTGTGTGCAATACTACTCATCCCATTGCAGCGGCAGAGCGGTTACCCATGATGATATCATTATCAAAACTACTGATCACAACCACTCTGCCTCTGCAATGGAGATTGATGTAAGGGAAACCTTAAACGAGATGAAAGAACTAGCAAGCACCTCCAATGATTCAACAGGATCCATTTTAAGAGAGGTTGCACAACATGTCCCCTCTCATGTTGCTAGTAATATGCCTATAATTCCTAATTTGAGGCGAATTATTCAAAGACAAAAGCAGGCAAGTAACACCCAAACCTCAACACCTCATACTTTTTCTGACATTATAATTCCACATGAACTAACTATTTCTTTTGCTGATGAACCCTTCCTTCTCCATGACAACGAAAACCCTCAAAAACGTATTCTAGTTTTTAGTACTCCCCGCAACCTTGTAAAGTTAGAAAATAGTGAAATTTGGATGATGGATGGGACGTTTAAAAGTACACCCCATCCTTTCATGCAAATTTACACTATACACGCTAAAATTAACCATAATGTGATCCCCTTAGTATATAGTTTGCTGCCTGATAAGACTTCTGCAACCTACACTGAACTTTTATCAGTTATTAAAAATACAACAACAAAAAGTCCTAGGAAAATAATAGTAGATTTTGAATTGAGCATGATCAATGTGATCAGTAAAACGTACACAGATACCCAAATTCAGGGGTGTTTTTTCCATTTTTCCCAGGAATTCTGGCGTAAATTACAGAAAACATCCCTGGTTGCAGAATACTCCACAGATAGCAAACTCCAAGTTGAATTAAAAAAATTAACAGCACTTTGTTTTGTTCCTCCCAAAAGTGTAGATGACTACTACACTGCCATTACTGAATCTGATTATTACAATGAAAATAAAAACAAATTGGCACCCATCCTAAATTATTTTGAAGACACATGGATTGGGCACCTAAGCAGATCGAGTCGCAGGAGGAAGCCACGTTTTCATGTGGAGTGGTGGAACTGTTACACGTGCTGTTTAGAGGGAGAAGCTAAAACAAATAATACCATTGAGGGATGGCATAACTCTTTCAACCATACAATTGGAAAACCTCACCCTAACATCTACTCATTTTTGGAAACTTTGAAGAAGGAGCAAAGTTTCCAAGAAATTAGACTTTCCAAAACATTAAGTGGTAGTCTAAACCCACGAGTTACAAAAAAAACAAAGGAGATGTCTGAGACACTATTGGGTATAATGCAACAGTTTTCGTTGTGTGTGGCTCTAGACTACCTCAAAAATGTGGCTAACATTCTAAGTTTCTAAATAAAATAATTCACCTTACTTTCCTGCTTTGCCCTAAATTTAATCAAACACTAATTACAATTGGCAAAAAAAAAATTAAAAACATTTTCCAAAAATATTAGTCGGGTCAGCCTTGTTTTTGTTGCATTTTTTTTCTCCTTTTTCCTGCCATAATGTAATCATATGTTTTGCAATATCGAATAACCCCAAACATGCCAAAGTGAAAAGGAAAAAAAAATAGTTACATTTTTTCCAAACTTTGAAAAACGATTCCAAGTTTGCTAACATCGTAAAGCATATTTTTTGGAAAATAAATGCATTTTTTAATAAAAACTATTATGTACTAATCTTTCTTCTATAGTAATATTTTTATAATGCTTCTTTAAATATCCATATAATTTACAACATGATTTTGGTTAGAAGCACAAAATAATTTTGGAAAGTTAATTTTCTTTAAAATTCTAAAATATCTAAGCAGATATGTTTTAAATACATCCTTTTAATTTTTTTTAGAAATCAATTGCATAGTTTGAAAAAAAACTACCATAATTAACAATAATTCTACTGTATTAAAAAATAAAATATTTTCAATCTCCAGAATGATCAATAGGAACACTTTGAAAAAAGAAATCTAACTCTATTGCATTACATATTGATGCAATAAATACATTTTTTCAAAATATGACAGTACTATAATAACATCCTAAATTATTTTCTACCTCCTACCAGAACATTTTCTCACTATACAACCCTAGCTATTAACAAATTTGATGCAGATTTAACCCACCATTTTTTATTTTTTCTCAAACGAAATAAGCCACCAAAGAAAACATATTCACCAAACCTAAACAACAGCTATTTTTTTTTTGCAGCCGAAAGAATTTTTTATAACCTACTGACCAACCAAGTGAAAATGAAGAATGAATCCCTCCTACCTTAACATAATCGAAACTATGTCATCCATAACACTTTTTTAAAACAATGCATACAAAGAAAATTATTTCTCGATATAGTGTTCCTAACCAAAATTACAGTAATACATTAAAGAAGCATTTTTCTTTAATGTAATAACCACATTTAACAAATTTATAGTTGAAATGAAACTGATAGAATTTTTTTAAAAAATGCATTTACAATTTCAAATTTTCATTAACAAAATCGTAATGTAAAACAATCATAAAACATTATGTTTTCATTTTTTTGCAACAAATCCTATTCCCTAATTAATTTTCTCCTTTACTTTTTGCGACCCGACATAGGCATACACTAGTAACACGATCGGCGACATGTTGTTTAACAAGTTTAACATTACATTCTAAAACGGCAACCTCTCCTTATCCTTTCTTTACAATATATGTATTTTTTTTTAAGCTAAACATGTGTATTTAAAGTTAGAAAAGTTTCCTACCTGGATGTAGATCAGCTTCCAGCTGCTTCCTGCATCGATGCTCTTCAAAATGGCCGCTTACGTTTAAGTTTACGTACATACGTCATAAAAAGCTGCAAAGATTGAAAAAGGACTATTTAATAATATAATTTATTAATTTAAGTATTAATTGTTTATAAATAGTATATTACATTAAAAAAATTAAAATATGTGAAAAAATCAAAATAAAAAAATGCTAATTTTCTATATTTTTTTAATAAAAAATACCAAAAATGAAAGTACGTTATCTTTATTTTATTTATGTATTTAATTTAACATTACATATTCTTTATATTTATTTACTTGTAAATTAATGATATTTAATCCATACCTTCATCCTTATTCCTTTTCCTTTCTAATCATCCCCTTTCTTCTTCTTTGACACCTTCCTTTTCTTTACCGCGGGATGACCAGCTTCAACTATGGAAATAAACGAAGGACAATTGTTCCCATTGGAATCAATTCAAAACCGTGGGAACTTTTTTAAAAAAAATAATGTAAAATTATGTAACAACTAACTAAATATGTAAAAATTATACATATATATAATTTCACCTAAAATATTTATTAATATTTTTTTCTAAATTTTTAATTAATTTAAAAAAAAAATCTAATATTAATAAAGTTACCAAAGTATAATAATAATATCTTTTCACTTATCTTTTTATTCCTCAAAATATTAAAAATAATTTTCTAATTAGAAATACATTTTTTAAAGTGTTTTTTCTAAATATTTGAATACTTTTTCCATTTATAACTTTTTAATTTTTAATAATTCAAATTAAAAAATTATTACAAAAATTCAAATATAAATTAAATGTTTAACTTTTATTTAAATCTAAAGTTATTTATATTTACTAACTCTAAAAACATTTTTTTTTAAATAAAAATTTCAATTTATATAGGAATATTAAAAATAATTATCATTTATAAATACTAAAGTAATATTTCTAAATTAAACAGTATATTTTCATTTTAAAATTTTGACAAATGTATAAATAAACTTCATAAAACTTCTTTATTTTAATTGATATATTTTAAATTACATCAGTAAATATTTATAAACTTTTAAAATTAAAATTGTCAACAATATTTTTTTATTTTTTTAATATTTTTATTGGAGTATTACTTTCCATTTTTTTAATATAATATGTAAATAGAAAAAAATATTACTCGTAATAAAAAAATAATACTAAAGTATTATTACTAAAAACTCAAATTAATAAATCAACTTCTATAAATAAAAATATTTTTACAACAATTTTCAATATCATCTATAAATAGTAAAAATTAATACTCTTTTTTAAATAATAATAATAAATTATTATTTCTAAATACTCAAATTAATATTCTCCACCTTCTCTTTTCCTTTGGTCCTGCTGCGTTTTGCAAATCTTTCAGTTCTTCCCATGATTGCACATCTCAAACACCATAAGTTGGCAGCTGTTTCCATATCCCCCCAACTTGATGTTGACTGACATTTGATACTGTGCACAATATTGGGCTAGTTGGTCAGCATATCGATTACCTGCTGTCACATAGTCATTGCCAGATTTGTGAGCAGCACACTTGACCACTGCCAATTCTTTTGGTAACTGGATTGCCTCCAGTAGCTCCTGTACAACCTTCCCATTCCTGATAGGAGTACCTGAAGAAGTCAGGAACTCTCTTTGCAGCCACAATTGGCCAAAGTCATGCACAACCCCATAGCCATACTGGCTATCCGTATATATGGTTGTCCTCTTATTTTTCCCAACTTTACAGGCACTTGTCAATGCAATTAATTCGGCTACTTGGGCAGACTTGATTCCAAACAAATAGGATGCTTCTACTGCACGTTCTAATGTGCACACTGCATAAGCAGCACTTAGGCCTCCATCCTCATGTCTTAGACACGAGCCATCTACAAACAGTTCGAAGTCTTCAACAGGCGAAGGCATATCTTTAATGTCTGGGCGTGGTTTTGTACTGAACTCGGTCAGGTCTATTTAGTCATGCTCAACCTCTCCCTTCACTTCTGCAATAAGGGAATCAGGTAATAGGGTAGCTGGATTCAATATGTTACATCGAGTAATGGTTACATTTGCTGCGCCCACCAGAATCCTTTCATACTTAGTCAGCCGACTAGGAGTGAGATACTGAGTTTTAGTTCGGGTCAGTAAGATTACAACTGCATGTGGAACATACACAGTTACAGGATGCCCCATAATGATGGATTCACTCTGCTCAAGACTCATGCAAGTTGCAGCCACTGCTTTCAGACATCCAGGTAATCCAGCAGCCACTGGATCTAGAGTAGCAGAAAAATATGCCACAGGACGTCTAGTCAAACCATGCGCTTGGGTCAGAACTGACAATGCACAATAGTCGCGTGTGTCACAAAACAGTGCAAACTCTTTTGAGTAATCAGGCATTCCCAATGCAGGAGCAGTACACAGACAGTCTCGTAATTTGGTAAAAGCTGACATGCTTTCTTCGTCCCACTGCACTGGTTCTTTTGCTACTTTCTTTGTCATTTTTATCAGTGGTTTCGCTAGAACTGCAAATCCCACAATCCACTGTCTACAGTATCCTACAACCCCAAGGAACATTCTGATCTCTTTCTGAGTATGGGGTAGATGCATGTTCTTAATTATCCTGATTCTTTCTGTAGTTACTTTCCTGATACCTTTCTCTATCTGGTGCCCCAGATATTTCACTGAAGAGGTACAGAACTGTAACTTGTCTGGTGATACTTTATGCTCTCCCTCCCCTAAATGGTTCAGTAAGGCAATGGTGTCAACAACACAGTCTTTCCGACTTTTAGACGCCACCAAGAGGTCGTCTATGTATTGCACCGAAACTGATTCTCTAGGTAGGACCAAATATTCAAGGCACTTTTTCAAAATCTGATTAAAGATTGAAGGACTCTCTGTGTACCCCTGAGGGACACGATTCCAGACGTAGAAATGACTGTCGAATTCAAATGAGAAAATAAATTTGCTGTCTGGATGTAATGGGATTGAAAAGAATGCATGACATAAGTCAATGGCGGTGAACCATTCAGCATTCCATGGAATTTGGTACAAGATCACGGCAGGATTTGGTACAATAGGACAGCAAGGAACAACGATTTTGTTTGCCTTGCGCAGGTTCTGCACTACTCTGTACTTACCACTCGGTTTCTTGATTCTAATTATGGGTGAATTACAAGGACTGCTCATTACCTCCTGTATGATGTTTGCTTCCAATAATCTTTTTACTTCGATGGCAACCCCTGCCTTTACTTCTACACTCATTTTGTACGGTTTGGTATTTGGGTAGACCGCATCTTCTCTTATGGCTATTTTAATTGGGTCAACATTTGCCATTAATCCTACATCTTTTCCAGTAAAATCCCACACCTCGGGTTTCACTGTCTGTTGGAGTTCTTCAGGTAAGTCTTGTATTGTCAGCCTTTTAATTTCGGAGTCAGGCCTTATTAACATTAGTTTGTAAATTCCATCTTTATCTGGGGTCTGAATTTCAACGCCTTTTGGTGTGCAAAAGATGGTGCAATTCATTTTGCACAATAAATCACGTCCTAACAGGTTTACAGGACTGGAGATACAGACGACAAATCTGTGCATTTCTTCGAAGTTCCCTATTGTGATCTCCATGGGCTCGGTTACTGGGGTACTAATTAACTGATTAGAAACACCCACTACTTGGATTGCTTCTCCCTAGAGGGGTAGGTTTGGGACATCTGATGTTCTCACAGTAGAACGGGTAGCACCAGTGTCCAACAGAAAAGTGACGTCATTTCCTTCAACCTTTTCTTCAATATATGGCCCTGACTGGTCTACCGGCAAGGAGGAGCCAAGCACGCAGTCCTCGTCCTCCCCTCTCAGGCACCGTCAGTAAGGTTCATCACAGAGGAATGTATCATTCAACAGGAATTGCGAAGTTGCTGCATTTCTATCCTCCCTTCCTTCCCAAACCTCTGCTTCCTCACTCTCATGTGCTCTATTCCTATAGTTTTGCCTAGATGCACGAGGCAACTGTTGCTGCTTTACCTGTTGCTGAGTCTTTCTTTCTGCACCTGTGGATGCAAATCATTATTGGGCACGTTACCATTCTGTATCGCTGGACACTCGTCTCTCCAGTGCCCTATCTGTCGGCACCCATGACAGGGGAACTTCTTCTTAGCTTCCTCTCGGCTCATTTTGACTCTGGGCTTCCCTCCACCCCCTGGGCTTTGATTCTGGGTATTATTATTCATTTTACTTAACTGCTTTTCTTGTTGCTCTGCTAGTTTCACTTGTGCCCACATGACCTTTTCTTTTAATGCTTTCCGTTTATTCTCCATCTCATCTTCACAATACTTGGCGTATTTCAGGACCTCATCTATAGGTTTTGCTTGCCAACAGATTTTATTGTGTTTAATCCATTGTGAAATTTCAGGTCTTAACCCTAACACAAATCGATAAATGAAATGGGTCATGTCCTTCATCTCAATATTATCTATTCCACTATACGTTTTGAACACCTGTAACAGTCGTTCATAGTATGAATGTACAGTTTCATCACGATTTTAGGTAGTTCTATCTATACGGGTCCAATCAGTTTCTTTAGCAGGCACTTTCCCTTTTAAATACAGTATTACTTGGTCATACTTTCTCATCACCTCCGCTGAGGGGGCTCCTGTCCTAGTGTCTCTGGCAAACTCCTCACTGGGCCAATCAACAGCAATTTTGCATTCTGTCCACAAATCTACGGGAACTACAATGTCAAAGAACCCATCTAGATCTTTCAGGAGACATTTTTGAACCTTAATAAACCTCTCAACCTGCCTGTACCATTCTACAGGTTTTTCTCGTAATTTTGGGAAATCATTTGTGAATGACACAATATCCTGTCGGGACCATGGAACATGTACATATTTCCCACCTGGCACTTCTCTCATGGGATACAATGTTTCAGCCTTGTCAGTTTCTTTTACGACATATTCAGAGGACACATGTCTGGACCTACTGTCTTCCTTTTTCTTCGCCCACCTCGTTTTCCATTTTTCTAGGTCTCCCCATTTCTGTAACAGGTTCAGCAATTCTCTTATCTGCACCTTCTTTCCAGACACGTTCATGTTTTCTAAGTCTTTGTCAGAAAATTCTGCTCTGTATGGTTTCTGCAATACCTTGGATCTGCTGACATCTATTCCCATATTAGCCGCTGTGTCCATCAGTTTCTCATGGAACACTCTGGTATTTCTGGTAATACTTCTACAGATGAACAGTAGCTCTTCCTCACTAAGAGTGTTCAGCCTGTCTAATCCCACATTTCCAGCCAACAGTTCTTCCAATTCTATTCTTAACTTGTAAATATCTAATGGTTTTGGCTGAGGATTTACTTTTTCTAATTCTTGAGTCCATCAATCTATTTCTTCCGGAGTCACTACCGTGGCACTTCGAGTACCTGAAGCTGTTTCTATCAGGACTTCTCTTGCACTAGTCTGAGTGTTCTTCCTTGGTGCACTGCCTACCGGTTCCCTTATGGGCAAATCCATTAGGGAAATTACAGATTCACATTCACTTGTCTGGTCATCAACTATTTAGGGCTCTTTTCTTGGCGGAACTACAGCTGGAGTAATAACTGGAGTTTTTGGACTAGCTTGTCTATCCCCATAAAGAGGAACAACTGGGCCAATGGTTACTGGAATTATCAGGGCTTCGAGACTTGAATTCAACTGGGATATTTTCTGAATAAGTTCACTTCTCTGCTTAGCTAAGGCTTCTCTTTCTCGATCCTGTAAAACCTTTTCCATAGAGGTTTCATGTACTACTTGTGGAATTAAAGGTGGGTAAAGATTCGGGGCAGTTGGAATGGTCGTACTGGGTCCCTCACCACAGGACGGTCTATAACATGGAACAGTTGTATCAGGCATGCTAAATCCCTCTTTACTACTAGGCCTATAACCTGAACCTGCTGTATCAGTTGCACTGGCCCTTCTATTACTGGGAGGTCTAAAGAATGGATTTTTTGAACTCACGGACCTAGACTCCTCATCATAGGGAGGTGGATTTTTCATTAATAAATCCTCCAAATATTCCTCTTCTGAATCACCCGCAGTCATTAAGTGTCCTGTTTTCTCTGTCCTTTTCCCTCCCATGGGTTCATCTAACCCTCGTACTGGAATTAGTCCTTCTACCATCATATTCTGTCTCCATTGTTTCAATTTTTTCTCCCGGGTCTCCCCCTGATTTTTCGGATAAAATTTCGCTAACCCTTTATCCATTCTGGGTCTGTCTCCCTCAAAGGCCTCAATCGCCTGAGGCGGAAGCCGGGAGCCACAAGCTACTAGTATAATTTTAAAACCATTGTGAGTCACGATATACTTTGTTTTGTAAAAACGAACGAACGAGTGAATGTGTGTGTGTTGAGTTTAATAACCTCACCGTTCCACTCTACCAGCCTCCTTGCCACAAGCCTCGCAGCGGATATTAGCGCTGCCGAGGACATTCAATCGAAGCAAATATTACCGCCATTTCCCGCCGCTCCCTAAGGCCACGCCCCCTTTCGGGGCCACGCCCCCCTACCTACATAAGACGCGAAAGCCCAGCATCTTATCTGAAGTTCATTTCTCCTGAGGCGGAAGCCGGGAGCCACAAGCTACGAGCATAATTTTAAAACCATTGTGAGTCAAGATATACTTTGATTTTTTTAAAACGAACGAACGAGTGAATGTGTGTGTGTTGAGTTTAATAACCTCACCGTTCCACTCTACCAGCCTCCTTGCCAAAAGCCTCGCAGCGGATATTAGCGCTGCCGAGGACATTCAATCGAAGCAACTATTGCCGCCATTTCCCGCCGCTCCCTAAGGCCAAGCCCCCTTTCGGGGCCACTCCCCCCTACCTACATAAGACGCGAAAGCCCAGCATCTTATCTGAAGTTAATTTCTCCTGAGGCGGAAGCCGGGAGCCACAAGCTACGAGCATAATTTTAAAACCATTGTGAGTCACGATATACTTTGTTTTTTTAAAAACGAACGAACGAGTGAATGTGTGTGAGCTGAGTTTAATAACCTCACCGTTCCACTCTACCAGCCTCCTTGCCACAAGCCTCGCAGCGGATATTAGCGCTGCCGAGGACATTCAATCGAAGCAAATATTGCCGCCATTTCCCGCCGCTCCCTAAGGCCACGCCCCCTTTTGGGACCACGCCCTTCTCCCACCACACTTTCTCACTATAAATTATGTGTATCTTTCGTACGCGCAGCGGGCGAGCGCAGCGGGCGCGACGACTGCGCGTTGAAGGCGCGCCTAAGGCAAGCCTGTCTGCGCCCGTCCGCGCCAGCTCCGTGCCTAGGGCCAGCCACGCTGTTAGTCCCCTACCCGCCCAGAGGCGTATGTGGACCAGAACACAGCTCCTGGACCTAGGTAAGACATCCTGCTCGTCTCCTACTTCTTGCAACTTTCCCCCACCCAGCCCCTTTCTTCACAAATGTCCAAATTGTCCTTTCTCTCTATGCCCCTAATGGTCTCGCCCCCGCAAACCCGCAAGCAATAAGACCCACCACCAAAACTTACTCTATGGGATTAGTGAACTGCTGCTCACTATCCAGCCACGCCAATGGCATCTGGCTTTTATTGTCCGCCACATCCTGGGACGCATTATTCTTAACCGAGACCTGGATCAAAGACTCCTCCAACACAGACAATGCCCTAGCTGTACCTACTGGTTACAGCTTCACTGGATTGAGCCGTGAAGGCTCCAAAACAGGTGGAGGTATCGCTGTGATCCTAAAGAATCACCTGAAAATTACCTCAAGGAAAATTACTAACATCAAACCTATAGAAGCTCTATACTTCTCAGTCACTGACTCCAACTGCCATCTCCTCAGGGATCCTGGTTTACAATCCCCCGAACACTCCACAACCCGCCATTCAATAGCTAATGGCAGTCACGGCAGACCTCTCCCTTAAACATCCTCACTTCATGGTACTGGGAGACTTCAACCATCATGTGGACGTAAGCAGCTGCAACCGCGCCTCTCAGCGTCTGGAATCCATGCAAAATATAAATCTGATACAAAAGGTAAACGGCCCCACTCATACCGCTGGGCACACCCTTGACCTTATTTTTTCAAACTACGAGAAACTTAAAATCCTCCCCCCCTTACCTCTGACCTGGTCTGACCACTACTTAATACCTTTTGAGGTTTCCTTGGCCCAAATTGTCAAACAGGAGTCTGCCATCAGAACTCAAGGAAGAAAATGACACAAGCTCTCATTAACTGCCCTAGAGCAAAAATACCTCAACAGTCTAAACCCGCTTCCGGATGATCTTGATGTAGCGGTGCGCATACTAAACAATGACCTCACGACCGCTATAGAGAAAATCGCCCCATTACACACCCTTACTTCCCGCAGACAAAAACCTTCTGCCCCATGGTTCACTCAAGAACTTAGAGCACACAGAAGCTTGCGCAAAAAATTGGAACGACGGTGGAGGCAGAACTATGACCCGGGAGCCAAGGCACTTTACCGACAAGGCCTTAAAGAGTTTCGCAAACTCAAACGCCACTCCATGAGCATCTATTTTTCAGATTCTATTTCCAAAGCAAAAAACTCGACCAAGACCCTTTTTAATATAGTGAAGGATTTCACCCACCCCAGTGCATTGTCCACCCCAGTACCTATGTCCCAAGCACTGAGTGAAAACCTATCAAACTTCTTTGAAGAAAAAATAGCCAATATTGCGGCCACTATCCTTCAGAACGGTACTAATATTACCGACGACCTTGCCACTAACTGCAAACACACATTCACAGCATTCCAACCACTTACCAAGGAAAATGCCATGAAATTATTTTTGGAATGTAAATCAGGCTCTCCCCTGGATCCAGCACCGGCCTTAATCATGAACGAAATTGCCCCCCTAATCATTAATCCCCTACTTGAAATCTGGAATTCCTCCTTAAACACTGGGGTCGTCCCCTCTGCCTGGAAACACGCATTGCTAATCCCAATCCAAAAAAAAGCAGGCACTGATCCTTACTGTCTAAGCAACTATCGACTGATCTCACTTTTGCCCAAACCCGCAAAAGTACTTGAGAAAGCTGTTCAGAAACAACTATCATGCTACCTAGAATCTACTCTCTGTTCCACAATACTCAATCAGGCTTCAGACCGGATTATAGTACCGAGTCAGCGCTACTCGAGGTATCCGAGTCAATCCGAGAATGCACGGATAGGGGAGAGGAGGCCATGTTGGTCCTCCTCGACCTATCCGCGGCATTTGACACCATCTCTCATGACAAACTACTGGCTCGCCTGCAAGAGATAGGTATCAACGGACCTCCCCTCTCATGGGTAAAATCTTTTCTCACGAACAGAACCCAACAAGTGATGCTGGGATCCTTTCTTTCCTCCAAAAAATCACTGATCTGGGGAGTCTCGCAGGGTTCCTCCCTCAGCCCGCTCCTTTTCAATGTGGACCTCAAACCACTGGCAAAAGTGGTCAAATCCTGTGGCGTCAAAGTAACCTTTTACGCCGACGACACCCAACTGGTGTTCTCCTTCAAAGACCACTCTGAAAAATCATTCGACAACTTTCGCCATGGCATTCTGAACATCGCCTCCTGGATGTCTACGAACAACCTAAAGCTCAATACAGATAAGACCGAGGTCTTATTTTTTAATCAGAAATCACCCTTACCTTCCAATCTTTGGTGGCCGGCTGAACTCAGCCCTCCTCCGGAACCAGTCCAAGCCGCCCGAAACCTAGGCTTTCAATTTGACACCTCCCTTTCCTGCAAAACCTAAATCAACAAAGTCACCTCAGCCTGTTTTGGGAATCTACCAATGCTAAAAAAAATAATTCCCTATCTACCGCTAGACTCTCGAAAAACAGTAGTCCACGCTCTCATCCCCTCCCACCTGGACTACGCTAACAGCTTGTATGTAGGTGCTCCTACCTACCTCATTAACCAACTGTAGAGAGTCCAGAACACAGCGGCCAGGCTGATTTGCAATATCCCATACCGTCACTCCATTTCACCCCACTTGATCAAACTTCACTGGCTCCCAATAAGACTGCGCATCCAATTTAAAGCCTTAACCCTGGCTTTTAGAGCTCTCAATGACCGAGGCCCCATATACCTACGTCGCAGAATGAGGTTCTCTTTAGCACCACGAAACCTCCGTTCTAACCATCTCCGCCTCATGATTTGCCCCCGTTTTCGTCTTGTACGCACGGGAGGTAGGGCCCTTGCAGTTGCTACTTCCATACTCTGGAATCAGCTGCCCACAGAGTTAAGATTTCTGATGTCAGAACCCCTGTTCCGGAAAAAACTAAAGACCTGGTTTTTTTCTCAGATCTAACTCCTTCTCCCCCCTCATACTCCCCTGACCCTCCTGAGACAATGTCTTTAGCGCCGGGACACCTCCGTCGGAGGTAGCTGCGCGCTCTACAAAATACTAAATAAATAAATAAATAAATAAATCTCCCATTCCTCTAGGGCCTCATATTGTGTCAACCTTGGTCTGGGGTGTAAATCATTCATTCGGGTCCTCAAATTAAACAAAATTCTACCATTAAAGGTACCATCTAAAGGAAAAGCTAAAACTCTGTCATCTTTAGTATATTCCACCCAATTTTCCAACCATACACAGGTATGATACCCTTTGTCAAACATCATAAACGATGCGGGAGTATTAGGTGGTGGAATGATTACACCTTCTCTAGTTTTTATGGGCTTATCTTTCTTGAAGTAATTTTTGACTCTGTCTTCGAAAGTCATTTTTCTCTTGCTTCCGTACATTCCGTCTAATCTACGACCCTTCCACTGATCTTTCGCAAACCCTAGGATCAGGTCGAGTCTTGGTATTAAGCGAATACCACATATACCTCGTAAACCTAACTCAGGCTTAAAGTACGTTCTTTTGTTTACAAATTTTCTTCCAATGCTAGCGCGTCTTTTAAATTTCAACAACCAATCAACACTGTGATTGCAAACAACTTCAACCAATGGGTGGCGGCCTCTTCGTGAGACGCGGTCTCACGCTCCGGCACTCACCCCTCCTTTACAATACCAGCTCCGTTACACACCTGCTGTTTCGACCAATACCAGCGCGGCACAGAGTGATGTCAGCGCAGCTCAGCGACTGACCCCCTCCTTCACAAGGTAACGGACACTTGATTTCTTTCTTAAAGTGCAAGTGCTTTATTTAGTTTACAACGTATAACATTCGCCACTGTACTCGAGTGTCTAGAAAGAAAGATTTGTTTCACTGCAAGTAAACTTCTTCTGTCTACTTTTCATACACTACGGATAGATCCTTCTGCCTACCCCGCACACAAGCATTAGAGAACCTACTACTTCTTTGACTCATCCACTCTTTCCGGGATATATAATAAGTCCAAAGTTTCACTAGCGAACTCCTTTGCTATCACTCAAGCTCCGACGGACCTACTACTCCTTCCTCGTGTGACCCTTACTAGGTAATATCACAACTGAAGTTTCAATAGCGAACTCATTGCTATCATTTATTCAACTATTCATGCAGAAACCCTAATTAGCGCTTCCAGTTCTACCTAACCACGCACTAATTTTCCTCAATGTAAGTGACCTCTCTGCAAAGTGGATTCTCCTAACCACCCGCTATTCTGCCCCCGGGGATTCCAGACAACATATAACAATCACTAACAAGTGGTTAATACATTTTAAAAATCACATAGCAGCATTTTATCACAACCTAAAAAAAAAAACATTTCATAGCTTTTCAAAACAATATTTTTACAGCTGATCGATCGATTCTTCAAAGAAATATTTTTAGCAGCACATTTAATTATTTCCCCGGTTTATCAACAAATAACCTATTTACCTATCTCAACTAGTCCAAACCATCCTCTGGCTACCAGAAAATTACTGATAGAGCGCGCAGGTCACCCGACTAACTTTGTTCCCAAATATGCACACTTGGGCCCATAAAATATTTTCATTACACTTTAATCAGGGAACCTACACCCTACCATCAGCAATTCGGTTCCTTTCTGTTTATTCCCGTGTACCTGACTTACCAATCCTCGTCTCAGGTACCTAAGATCACAATGGATCGAGGAGCTAGCTGTGGAGGAAGTAGACAACACAAATACAATATACAATTTCAATGATGCTTGTACTCTTTATAATAACCACAAACGCAAGAAGTTTCAAAAACCTTTATCTAGTTATCGTTTTCTTCAGTTTCCATGAGATACAGGTTAACACAAATCAAACTATCTATCACTAAGATTAAGAAGATAGTATAACAATGAATTAAAGTAAGAAACATTTAGAATTCGAAAAATAAAAGGAAGGGAAAAATAAGGAACACGCTATTCTTAGATCAGCAAAACTGTGACAACTTCACTAAAGGCGGGTAAGGAAAAAGGGAACTTACTAGCCAAAGCAGACTTTTGATTATCACTAACAGTCTATAACAAACGAAACTTTAATTTGATTCGTCCAGATGTTCTTATTCACTAAAGGGAGGGGAAGAATGGAACAAGCTATATATACATGTGATTCAGAATTTGACTAAAGGTAGGGAGAGAATGGAACATGCTAATACACCAGTTTGCATGAATATCTTATTGTAGAGAAAAACTGGGCAAAGGACAATAGGCAATTTGCTTTATTCGGGAAAAGGAAAGAAGTTTAAGAAAGACAATCACCCACGCAAGTTTATATTTACCTAGGACAGAATGAAGACCAACCCTGGCCACGGGTCGGTTGGAAAAGGCGAGAAAGGACCCTCAAGGACTTAGGCTGCCAGTAGGCGAGCAGGTACAGCTCATGGACAGTCAGGACAGGATAACCTCAGGATTTGGATCAGGACTGGGCTCACCAAAGGGTAAGACCAACACCTGCAGCTTCGGATGCAACGCCTGCGCTACCCCCTCTCTGCAAGGAATCTGCCAATAACCCCGATTGGGTTCTCGAATCTCCAGCAAAGTGCTTCACCAGCACTTAAGGTTTCCCAAACTCCAACTGAGTCTGGGGAAATTATGGACAGAGTGCTCCGCAGCTCTCTGTATCAATCACCTATCGAGTTCGTTGGGTCAGTGACAGGTCAGCTATTCGGACAAGTCGGACAATTTCTCTAGCTAAACCTAGGCAAATTATACTGTTTTCGGGACAATGTACCACCCACAAATGTTGCAAGTTCCCTAATTTCTGATTGGGCAAGGGAGGAGGTTAGGTCATGGTACCTCCTATTTTCTAGACTTTCTCAGGCTTAATATTCATTTTCGAACCCACCCCTTACATTCTAGTTCCCATGTCAAGAGATGGTTTTAGCAGACAATGGGGTATACTGTAAAACTATACAAATGTAGCAAATACAGGTACAAGTCAGCTTCTTCAGCTAGGTCGGAGTGCAGGTTTCCAGGAGCATCTTGGCTTCGGCTGCCAGCTGGCTGGGTTTCACTGCTGCATGACTTTCTTTTTCCCCCATCACATGACTGGTTCTATTCGGCTTCAAGATGTAGTAGCAGCGTTTCCCAGGCCCCCCCCCGACGATGGTACATGAAAAGTAAACGAAAACAATTTAGAAGCACAGAAAAAATGAATACACTGTATACTGTGAATGGCTATACTGCATCCCTTACTTTATAATAACTATAGCATTAGGAGTTAGGCAGAACAAACGGCTTTGCCAAAGCAGCAGTGCAAGCACGGAGCATGTGAAAAACAAAGCGGCCATTTTTAGCAATACTGCTCATGAGCAACAAGTTCCCTCCAGAACTGCGAGTGCGTCACATCACGTGGGTATGACCGACGCATGCGCAGAATTAGAAGCAAGCGTTATTACTTTTAGTAAACACATAGGCAAGCGTCTCTGGGACACCCCTGTGTAGTGTAAAAGTGCAATATTAGTAAGACAAAACATGTTAAATTAACTTATTAATGTTATTTGAGGTTCTTGATACAAGCAAGTCGCGTCACATGCGAATACTTGCTCCATCACAACAAAACACCACCAGACACTGCCTGGTCCTCTATCTCACTCTTGCAGACAGGCCTTTTTCATCCCTTCTTTCTCCTTTTTTCACCGTTTTCTTCCTTTGCCTGTCTTGCTTCGTTGTGCAATTCTCTTTCTTTCTCATAGTGAAAGTCCCAAGAGAAGAAATATTTGCCAGTACCTAAAGTGAATCCTGGTGGGCCTCACCTAAAACCTCTGGCTCAAATTAAGCACTGACTATTAGGAGAATTGTTTCTCTGTGTAAAGTAATTGTTACATTCAATCCGTGAGTCAGTAGACAGCGTTTTTTCTCCGTACATTGTGCTATATTATGCTAATAAACTCGAATTTGACCTTTGCACTGCTGAAATAATTTTTTGAATGTGCATTTATTAGTACAATTGCTCAAAATAGCATGTTTTATAAAAAGGTATACAGTTAGTGCAACTGTGTAGTTATGGTTGAGATTCAGTTTCCAAACTTTTACTTTGCTTTAAAAAAAATCTTATAAGCATAGAGAGGATTTCCCCTTCATTCAATATATGATTTGCAGTTCCACAGAGTTTTAGAGAGTTTTAGAGGGTCAGGGAGGTCTGATTGGCGGGCAGCAACCTCGTGTTTTTGTTGCAGCTGCCATTACAGAATGCCAGGCACTGAAGACAGTGTCCTGAAAAATGATATGGATATATGGGATCTGCAATTTTCTGTAATAATTTATATCCTTTTTAGCAAATCCTGAATTTGTTATATGAACCAAACATCACAGTGCAACTATACATGGCTAAGAAAACAAACAGTCAGAAAGTGATGCTTGGAAGGCTCTTGCTTTGACTAGTGCCTGCAGTACATGAATACATGCTTTGCTGGGTCCATCTTGTGTATTGGAATGGGGGACAGTACAGGGCCTTGCTTCTGCCCATGCTTCCCTTCCCAACCCACTATTAATTTCCTCAGGCTGTGCACTGCTAGTTCAGTGGTGTAGGAACTGGAAGAGGCCTCCCTCTAAAACCTGCTATAAATAATCAAAAGCATATGTCTGTTATACAGAACTGTGGGTTTCTGTAAAAAGATGCGCACAAGAAGGCTGGGTACGCAGGAGGGTAGACAATTTGCCTTACCAAAGGCCCTATCCTGCTGCTAGTCCCAACTGTGCCTAGGCCAGGCCCTGTGACCAATTCCTGGTATTAACAGAGATAGGTGCACAGGAAGTTCGATGTTGGGCCTGTCCAAAGGCCTTGAGCAGAGAGAGTTAAGGATGGGAGAGGATAGGCTTAGAACCTGGTCGCTGGCCAAGCTGCGTGTTCAAACATTGCTGTGCTCAGCCAAAGCCTTGTAAAGGGTGGTATTTTTCAAATAAGGAACACTTTATGGAAAAGAGTAAATGAAACACTAAACCTTACTATTAGGTTGTCTGGAGAAAAACACAAGAAAAGTACATGCTGTGCACCGAAAAGGAACAGTAGTAGTGAAGGTAATTGGCAGTTTTTGTGGTGAGATATATTTGTGTAAGATTCGTGTTTATGTTATTTGAGACAGAGTAAAGGTTAGGAACATATTTAGAAGAGAAAGCTGGACAGTTTACAAAATATACGAAATTACATATGCATATTGTGGTTTATTAGGATGGTATACCAGTATGATGTAGCTTGGCAGGAAATAGTTTTAGTTCATTTAATGCATAAGTATGATGGAGCGTGGATGCTGTTTTAAAAGATAAAAGAAAGGAAAAAGAGCATAATATAGCTGGAATTCATTTCCAGTGGTAATGACTCAAGTGCTTGAAAGTTTCATGAAGCAACAGGGTGACGTTTTTCGGGTGACAAGAGCTTTTGGTGAAAAGAGTGAAGGTCATCAGTTGGTATGGATCTTGTACAGTTTCTGATTGGTAGTTAGGGGAACAGTTGATTGGTAAGAGTTAAGACCACAAATAGTGGTTTGTAACATGTTGTTTTTCTTGTAGATAATCACCTAGTTTGTTGTCATTAGTAGGATGTCGGAATATGCTTGTGAAGGTTTTAAAGGGTTCTTGTTGAAAAGTTCAGAACTCTTTCTTGGTCAAATAGGTATTTGGGAAGGTCAAAAGTAGGCTGTTGCAGTAGTCCAATTTTTCTGGCAGAGAGAAGCAATTTGTCTATATGAAAGAGAGCATGGGGACCCATTTTGCCGAAGCTGAGTATTTGATTTCTGGCAGGGGTAGCAGTGGAGAAGATGAAAGATTCAAAGTTCATTGCTGGGTTGAAATAGGGACCACGGTTTCTACAAGACAGTGCAGGAAATTTGTGAAATTTTATTTGGCAGGAAAGTAGATAATTTCTGCTTTGGAAGGGTTTAGCATGAGAGAACAGGCAGACATCCAGCAACAAATGGCTGAGAGGTGGACTAAGATTTTGGATTGGAGTTCATTTATGAATGTAGTAAAGAAGAAAATCGGAGTGCCACTGGCATATAAATTAAAAGAGAAGCTGAATGATGAGATAATATCTCTTTTGAATGTCATGTGAAGTGGGATAATTAGTGGCAAACTGACAGGTAGAGCCCCGAGCGAGATGAACACCACAAGACAGTAAAGACATTGTTAGAGAGTGTGGTTTGTTAACATGGAAGCTGAAGGGATTGGAAGGTGTTTCCACCAGCTTTGCACTGAACTAAAACACTTAAAGCAAGGGGAGAAGGCTGACAGACTACTGACCTTAGAGAGATAAAATATACATATCATAGTGGTCTAATTTGTTTTTTTTGTAAAGTACTAAATCCTGGGATAACAAAGGTTTGACATTTCTAGGAGTAAAACTAAACTTACTGTTAGACAACCAGGGAAAGTGTAATGTTGACACATACTGAAAAGAAGTTTGCGAGTCCAGGAAGGTAATTTTAACTTCTTGTTTAATGCCAGCAAGACAGGGAACAATCAAATACATCTTCTCGGTAATTCTCCCACCTGCCATCCCCTATCTCCATTCCAGAATCCAAAGTGGAAGTTCTTGGAGGAGATTGTGATGTATACATCCAAACACATCTTCCCCTTATACAATTGAAAAACCAAAAACAACATAGATTTTTGAGTTAACAACAACACACATCATGGAACAAGAAATAATGAATGAATGTGACATATTATCTTAACTTATTAATGCATTACATAGTCACGAAATATGCCAGGTAATTTTGTAGATCTGGTAGAAGGCTCATGGACATGAGGACTATGGCCTGTAGTACTTTGATTAGCACATGACAAATTGTGACGAGCAGAAAGAGAAATTTTACTTTTATTCCGCCATCTTCTGTCATCTAATTGTACAGCACTTTTGTTAGCTCATACTACAATCTGGGGATCCGAAAACCTAGACGAACCCTTGGGCAAGATTCAGGAACATTTGACTCGTACAAAATCCCCTACTTTTACCTTGATCTGTCTTGTACAAGGCTGAATGTACTTTTTCTGAGCTTCAGCTCTATTCTTGTTTACATCTTGTAATTTGGCTGTTGGTAAACTGAACATACCCATCCATTCTCTTAACAATTTTCAAGAAGAAATACAACCCCTGAGTAAAACAAATGGAGAGGCTTCTGTATCAGAGTTAGGAGTAGTGCGTACATCCCATAATACATTTTCAGGTTCTTTATTGCAATTCAAGTTACTAGCCTTAGAAAGTTGTATATTTTTCTTGATTACTCTATTAAACCTCTCAATAAGACATTACTCCTAGGATGATAGAGGGATGTTTTGGTATGTTTTATGTCTATAAACTTTAAAAATGTCTTAAATTCTGTAGATGTAAATTACAAAAAGAAACTCTAAAAATTCTATGATGCAAGAAGTTGTGGGAACCTTAACAAATTTCAACTCTGGCCAACGACTATAGTAATCTATGATTACAATACCATATTCTGAACCACCATATTCAGATAATTTCAGGGGACCAATGATGTCGATAGCTAATGGGGCTGGGAACTGTTACTTGAGTCTTGTCGCTAATATCACAGTGGAGACAATCTCTTACAAAATGTTCAACATGCTTATCAAGACTAGGCCACCAGAACTGTTCCCTAATTCTCCTCTTCATTGCACGCATGCCAATATGTCCCTTATAAGTTAAAGTAAGTATTTTATTTCTCATACCAGCTGGAACTACAAGTGAGGCATCACCTTTTTAATGTCCTCATCACAGGCATAGGCGACTCTCTATTCACTTTCCAAAATGGTGCCAAATGACTCAGAAATGGCAAAACAAAATACATCATCTCCATCTTCATCCTCAACATCATTTGTGTCATTGATACTTGGCAATCTAGATAAACAGTCTGCCACAATATACCTTTCTCCAGGAACATACTCTACTTCAAAATTATGCTCCAACAATCTATACTGCCATTTGGCAATATGGGGTGTCGCCTTCTCTCCACCTTTTGTTGTGAAAAGTTGTACCAAAGGTTTATGATACACTCCTACGGTAAATTTTAAACCTCACAATTAGTGTTTAAAATGGACAATACCCCACCAACAAGCTAAAGCTCCACGCTCTATTACGGAATATGTTGCCTTTGCACCCTTCAGACCTCTAGACGCAAATGCTACTACGTCATCTCTTCCATTCCTGCGCTGCATTAGTACCGCACCAAGACCCTTCTGACTGCATTTGTCATAACTATAGTACTCTCATTGATGTTAAAGGGTTTGAGCGGAATGATATGTGCAGTTTCATATTTAATTTTTTGAAATTCGTTGCTGCATTCATTACACCATTTCACCATTTAAAAATGACATTTTTCTTGAGCAAATTTCTCATATGAAAAAATTTTGATGAACAATTAGGTACCAATCTGGCAAAGAACTCAATGAGTCCCATGAAAGATCTCAACTGATCTTTGTCATTGGGAACACAAAACTCCTCTATAGCTCTGACTAAACTAGCTTTTGGTTCAACACCTTTTTCAGATAATTTGTACCCCAAGAAATCCACAGAGCCTACATTTATCTTGCATTTTTCCACACTTAAGGTAATACCTTTTCCTTTTAAAATGCCAAACACCTTATTTAACGTCACATCATGTTGACTTTGATCCTGACCATAAACCAAAACATCTTCTTGAAAAGCCATCACCCCAGGGATGTTCTTGAACATGCTTTCAACAATCCTCTGGAAAACTGCAGAAGCAGATGCAAGACCAAATGGCATGTGTTTGAATTGAAACAATCCTTCTGGGGTGATGAAAGCAGTGTAATGCCTCAAATCAGGATATAAGTCGACCTGATGATATGCTGATGTCATGTCAAGTAAACTGAACCTTTTCCCATTCTTAAGAGTGCTTGTCATCTCAGTTATGTTCGATAATGGGTTTTGATCAACCCAGATGTTACGATTTAACTCACGACGATCAACACACATGCATAGGGAATCATTGGCTTTGTGTGCTAAGACAATAGCAGAAACCCAATCGGATGATTCTATGGGTTCTATCTATAACATCACTGGCACAAAGTTTATCCCATTCTTTTTTAAGTCCTTCATGCAAAGCTAATGGTACTCTGCAGACTTTATGCACAACAGGTTGGCTCCCTTCAACTAATTGTATCTTGTGCTTGAAACCTTCAATCAATCCTAGCTTGCCATTAAAGATTTCAAGATGAGTGGATTTCCATGATTCTTCCTTAAGTGCTTGCACTAAAACTAAATCCTTCTTCAGTATAACCTGCTCGGAATCATTGGGATTCAAAATAATTCCTAAATTGCCTTCATCCTTCCAACCCAAAAGACATGTATCTTCTTTAGCAACCTAGACAATCCCTTTAGCATAGTTACCTTTAAAATATAAATTTGCATCGAATTCACATATAACATGTATGTTTTTCCCTCCATAAGCAATATGGCTAATAAGAGAATGTCTTAAAACATGACCTTGTGATTTAAACAAATCTTCCCATATTTTGTCAGATATCAGAGTAAATGGGGACCCTGAATCTGCTAATACTTTGATGTCCTTCCCATTCACTGTTAAAGTACATTGTGGTCGTTTGGATTCTGATTCAAATATAGCAACAACATCAGCATTTTGAGAATCAGTCAATATGCAAATTTGATCTTCCTCACTTGAGGATGATATTTCCGAAGAGTGTTCAATGTTCAAGATTTTCTTCGTCGATGATGTGATTGGCTTACAAGATGATGTCGATTTGATACTGGATCTACAAGCGCTTGCAAAATGACCTTTCTTTTGACATTTACTGCATATTTTATTAAGTGCAGGACAAAATTTAGCATTTTGAAGATGGGAACCACTTCCACAACGGTAACATTCCCAACGTTTATTTGTGGATCTAAAATTTGTATCAGTATTTGCTTTTGCCTTTATGTTTACCTTTTGAAAATAAATTGGATTTACCTTTAATGGAAGAAGCTGTCTGTGCTTAGTTTCAGAACTAGAAATAGACATTTGTTCCAAATGTGATGAAGTGCTTTCGATTCTCACAGCTATTTCTAACGCTTTTTATAGAGATAAGTTTGGTTTGTTCAAAAGAGACTCTTGGACTTTTTTACTATTAGTCTTCTCTACCAACTGGTCCCTTATCATTTCTTCCTCAAAAGTTTTATAGTCGCAGAATCCTGCCAAAATACGTAATGCACCAACATAGGTAGAGGTTGACTCATCGGAAAGTTGTGCTCTTTTTCTAAATTTATGTCTTTCTAATGTGATGTTCTTGCATGCTTTGAACCTATTGTCAAGAGATTTCATTGCTTTAGCATACCCATCTTCTATGCTATCACCTTCACCACCACTTAATATGACAATTACTTTTGTGGTATGTTTAAGAATGGTGCGACCTTCGGATGCAAGACAGTGTCTCAAAATTGCGAATTTCTTTTTGTGTGTTAAAGAGTCACTATCAAGAGCATCTAAGTATGCTTCAAAACTTTCTTTACACTTCTTCCAATCTTACTCAGGAGAAGATGGATTTGTAGAAAATGCAGGAGGAGTTGATAAAGATTGTTGCATGTTGGAAAGAATAACCTTTGAGAGGACAAAAATATAAATAATGTTTTTGATTGACTAGTAAAGTGTAGTCCCACTACGAAATTCTGTGAAATTACACAATTAAAAGTCAATATGGAGATCTAATACATATACTCCCAAAACGAAATTCTGTAGAATTACACAATTAAAAGTCAATATGGAGATCTATTACATATGCTTCATGTTTTAATCTACTTTTTGCAAAAATAATGAAATGCAAATAATTTGACATGCATTGGTAGCGTGCACATAAATTGTCACAATTGTGGCATGTTGCACAGTTCTACTTATAATTGTATTGTGCCTGAAACTTATTATTATTATTATTTTTTACTTTATTAGCCTGAGCATCACTGAAACAAAAGACGCACTTATAAACTATAATGATGATTCACGTTAAGTTTTATCAGCGTGCGCGTCGCTGGGCAAGAGCTTGACGCGCTTAGGCTTTCCGATCTCCTTCCAAGATCGATTTAGAAATCCTGAGGTAAGATGGTGCCACGTATGTCTTGAGCGTATTGCGTCAGACTACGTGAGCATGTGCAGAACTGTGGCGTCTCGAGTGGTGCGCGCGAGCTGTTGCAGAATTTTAGAGTCTCGAGCCGTGCGTGCGAGCTGCAGTCTCGAGCTATCTGCTTAATATAGTAAAAACACAGATAAATGGCCGAAATCCTCCTCACCAGATGACTACAAAGTGCCAAGGTAGTGCTCGATCCTTTATACCGTCAGCAACCAGATAAATCCATGGTCAGGCGTGGGCATCGGATCTCCGCACAGCGCAGCTTCTTTTCCCCTCGCTGCTCCATCTGTGATCAACTCAGCTTGAAGGAACTGCATGTGTGGTTGGTTCTGCTGGCACCGCCTCGCCAGTGAAAAGAAGTTTGCGAGTCCAGGAAGGTAATTTTAACTTCTTATTTAATGCCAGCAAGAAAGGTAACAATCAAGTACATCTTCTCTGTAATTCTCCCAACTGCCATCTCCTATCTCCATTCCAGAACTCCCACAAAGTGGAAGTTCTTGGAGGATATTGTCACTGGATTATTAAAATGTTGGTGGGTGTTTATTTCTCTCTTTGTCATTGTTTCCCTAACTTCATCTTCTTTACTCTGTCTCCCTTTTCTGCCTTTGCCTCCTTTGCTGTGAGTTAAAGTCCAGTGATGAAAAATAAGTCTTGGTCATTCAAATATGACTTCCGGGGCTGAGCACCGGCAATGTCAGCACAATTTGAACTTTGTAACCTTAAAGTAATTCTCAGGGTCAGGGACAACCTTCAGCTTAATGTTTGTGTATCACCCCTTATTGGAATATACTAAAAATGAAATACTGCTATGGCTGAAGTCTTTAATTCCAATTCCAGTAAAGTCACAAGATGCCCATTTTCATGGTAAGCACAATAAGATGGTTCCTGCTGGTGGAAGTTTCACGGCTGCACCTTCATCATCTACACTTGACATTTGATAGTGAGGAATTGCAGTAAAATCATTTCCATGATCCATGGACACCTTGTGTTGATATTTTACTGTGGCAAACATATGTTTGGCTGCTGGTATTATAGCATTTTGAGATTTGTTTCATTTTCTATATCTGGTTGTTAATCTTTACCTGGATTTCCTATAATTTTAAACGGAGAATCAAAATATGTTGAGATCCCCCTTGTCATAGACATGAAAGTGCTCGATCCTGAAGAAGAGTTATTTTGAGCTTTGCAGAGGTCTATTACTTTTTATTTCTTTAGAAATTATGGTAACTACTGCTGTTGTAGCGCCTGGATAGCATGTTTACTTTTGTGAAAGAGCCACACCACTGGTGGTCATGTTTTATCCTTTTCCATTCAGGATAGGTGTGTTTCAGGGGGGCCTATTGCAATTGATTCCACTTATTTCCAAACAATATTTTCACCCTTGTTAAGAAATATACATTTTGGAAACATTGCAACATATTTTGTAATATGTATCTGCAGCAAATTGTGTAGTAATTATTTTCCACCTGATGCTAAGTTTCGCAGGAGCGGGTTTCTTAAATGTAAATACTTTCTGCCCTACATATAGCACACCTTTGCCATTATTATACCCATCACCCCATTTTCAATAGTCTCCCTGTGAATAAAAATGGTCCCGGGAAAGCCTCACATAAACTGGATAAGTTTCAAGGAGGCTTACTGGTATCATCCATGTGCGTTGCCAAAAGGTGCACCACTTCTTTCTGGTCTACTATTATGCTCTCTGTGTCTGCCACCATACAGATTTGGAATTTGAATCAAAAATGAAAACTAGACCCTCTTTTTTGAGCAGGGTAGCTGTGGTGATTGTTGATATAACAGGACCCTATTGAACTGTACAGATGTTGCCTGTTTCCTTTTACCTCATACCTCCAAAGTATTAAAATGGGGTTCTTTTGTGTGTGAATTATATCACTACCTGGAGATGAACACTTTTTTCTGTTATTTTTAAATCGTCATGAGTCCGTTTTGGTGTATGGGAATATATCTCTTTTCTGTACTCTATGAATTACATGTGCTGATGGATGTTTGTGGTGCCACATCATTACCTGGTTTGTCCTGTCTGCCCCTCTGACGTGGAATGCCATAACATAATTTCTGGGACATCTTTAAGACACAGATGCTTTGATTTTTGCCTTGGAGGGGATCACTTAGTTGTTGGCATGAAAAATGAGGGCCATGTCGTATCCACAATTCTCCGCTTCTCTGAAGGATTTTACATGTGAATCCAACAGGGATTAATAGTTTCCTTTCCATTATTTAATGATTATCTTCTGCCTTGGCTGCCCGATTACAGTCTCATGGCTATTAGTTTAGCTAGCATGTGAAGACACTCAGATCCTCCTTAGAAGGGAAGAGATCTTGGCTGCTGAGGTACTACGATATCAAGCTTTCACATTGACTGTGAAGGAGTCACCGAATAAGGCTAAACTCTGATACACAGAATTTATGATGGTGGGGTAAACTCTTTCCTCTGGTTATCTTTATTTTGGGTGATTGACTTGTGAACTTTTCCAATCATTCAGGTATCGCATCATGGCTTATGTTTAAACCCACTCATTCCTGGCCCTCCTCTGATCAAAGCCAACTCAGGGGTCAGTTACGATGACAAATCCAATTCGTAACCCTTGTTCTGACTGAATCGTACAGAGTTCCCAACGACAAATTATGATGCCAAGAAACCATTCAGGCTGTCTGAATTGGTTCTGAAAGGCTTTCATAGACGTCAAGGGCCCAATTCACAGAATGAACTTAAGACTAAATTCACAGAATAGATTTAAGACTACTAACTTTACGTCCACACTCGGGCCGGAAATTCCGGCCCGGAGGCGGAGTTTCTGGCCCAGAGGTGGAGCTTCTGGCTTGGGGCCGGGAGGCGGAACTTCCGGCTCAGAGGTGGGGATTTAGCCATGGCTGAAATCTCCACCTCTGGGCCGTAACCTCCACCTCTGGGCCAGAAGCTCCGCCTCCGGGCCACAAGCTCCGCCCCAAAGCCAGAAGCTCCGCCGCCATGCTGGAAACTCCGCCTCCAGGCCGGAATTTCCGGCCCGAGTGCCGACATAAAGTTAGTATTCTTAAATCTATTCTGTGCACACCGAAAGTAGTAAGTTCATTCTGGGAATCCCGAAAGTAGTAAGTTCACTCTGTGAATCCGGAATGTAGTAACTGCATTCTGTGAATACCAAATAGTAGTAAGTTTAGGATTTAGTCTTAAGTTCATTCTGTGAATCGGGCCCTCAGTCTTTTGGAGCCGAATCGTGCAGCTCTATGGACATGGTTTCTGAGCAAGCAATTACGATGACCGATTTGGACAGCTGTTCCACTTCAGTTTGCCCAAATTGAAACGGCTGTCAGAATCTGTCTTTGGAGGCCCTTCACCAGGGGCCTTCCAAATAAGGCCAGTGGGGGTTCCCAAGGGACCCCCTTTCCACCATGGGGTGCTCACCACAATGTGCACAATTTTTCCCAGCCACCTATTTTTTTTCAATGTGATCCTGTGTTCCCGTTCGAAACACAGGCTCCCATTGAAGTCAATGCGAGTCCGACCGAATCATATCCGTAAGCATCCATATGCATTGTAAGTGGTCGGTTGGACTCGCAGAACCTGATTTGTTCCATGGTGGACAACAGTCTGGCTCTTTTACCTCGGGCATCTCTTGGTTATCTTATGGATCACTGTAAGATAAATCAAATTGTATGAAGTGATAATATTATAGGGTGGCTGCCGAGTCCAGGCCAGAAACACTTCTGTTGCTGTAGTATTCCACACACCATAAAAACAAGATACACTGGAACTATCACTTAATATGAAGCAGAAGTTTTAATGTATGGTGTCCATAAATTCCACTTTCTGACACTATAACACTTTAGTGAGAAACAAACAACTCACAAATCATTGAGTTAGTTCTGTTATGGACTAAATATCCATACATACAGTATTAAGGATGCCATAAATGTGTTGTTCGCAATTATACAGCAATAGATTGTAAGAGGCAACCTTTATAAAAACACACAATTTATGTATATACCACATCAAGTAAATGTAGCAAGATTGTGAAAAAAATAATGACATTCTTCCAGTCCATAGAATCAAGTACATCCTGCCCAATGCCATATCCATTTCACTGATGAATAAGGGTGAATCTCACCTTTTGTAGTCTTTAATGCTTTTTAATACCAGAAGGTTGATTGTAAATATATGTATATCCAGCACTGTCTGTTCCAACATAACTGAAAAGTCATTAGCACTAGAATGGAATGTGAACTTAACTTGATATGATACAAATGAAGAAGGGGTACACTTGATACAATTGATAACCATACATGTGGTTAATAGATAAAAATGTTCAACTCTGCGTATATATTTAAGTTCTTCCACTTATTCAAAGATCGAATCACCATATGCATAATGATTACTACATAACTATGTCTGTTCTCTTTCCGTAAGCGATATATCAAGAAAGAGTCTTGGTAGAGATTACCTTTTTGATGGATGGATTTAAAGATTTTTATGTAGGGCTATTAATCAACATGCCCTGATGAATGTACTGGGCATTTGTTGCTGAATGATCACAGAAATCCGTTAAAGGAATATTTTAAGTCACTGGTGAGACAGATAGACTCTGTAAGGTGACAGACAATCTACAGATATGAAAATTGCATTATATACAGGATGAATAAAATTGGTACTAATCTTGGAATTTATTTAAAAAAGGTATATTTCAACAGGCCTAAGAATTCTTCTTTGAAGCATTTTAAGGCACTTTATTAATTTTTTCTGGGCTCCACATGAGATAGGGATCAATAGGGTAACACACTAGCGTTTGACCAATACTTACACTTGACATCAACAAGGTGGTAGGACTTAATAAACAACCTCATTAGATCATTATTGGGTCCTTTGTAGAGTGGCTGTGACATAAGGATGAAAAGATGTCCACCCCTCTGAGAAACTCTGCAGTTGAAGCCATAAGGGGTTTCAACCAGTACATACACAATGAGTTTTTGATCTGCCATTATTTAGATGTCGATATCATTTATGGATGAACACTTGTTAGAACATTGGAATGTTGGGAGCTCCATTGAAGACAAAGGAGTGCTCCCTGCTTCTACGGTCCAGTAAAGGCCCGCAGAGCAACATTCCAATGTTTTACAAAGGCCTCTCAGAGCTCGAGGGGATTTAAATCCCCTCGAGCTTCGAGAAGATCCCCTCGAGCTTTGAGAAGCCTTTGTTTTATTTGTTAGAACATCCGGCTCTCTAGAGGCAGAATGTTCTAATAGCCTTATAGCCCTTAGTAGAAGGGCTAGACCAGCTATTATAGTCCCGTCCCTTGTTAAAGTCCTTCGCCTTCGGCTCGGGCCTTTAACGCAGGAGCGGGCCTTTACCAGCCGGTATAGACCACTACGGCGGGCTATAAGGCTATAATAAACCCTGGGATTGGGATAGGCTTAGATCCAGAAAATTATCAAAAAGATCAGAAGGTACCATAAGGTGTTGTACACCATTATAAGAAAGAATGATGTAAACCACTTGAGCGTAGTCCTTTGAGTTTGATACCAGTTAATGTGGAGGGTGCATAAAGTGTGTACCTCTTTCCCATGGGAAAAGATCAACATCTCTTATACCGGTCTCTTTCAAAGATAGAATGAAGGGAATGAGCTTCTAACTAGGTTCAGCAAAATGTTTGTTATGATGGCATAATCTTATAACGGCCATTATTACATTACCCTTCCTATGCAAAATTTCCAAAAATGTCGCTATTATGTACGCTTAGGCAATTAGGCCGCTGCTTCGGGGAAACCATAAATCTTTTGTACAAGTACCATGTACATATGTGATCATTCACTCAGTATAGCAGCCATTCTTGAGTGATTATATTTATGGTGACTGGGAGTATTTGTTTTGAGATGTTAATGCATTTACTCTGAGAATATTCAGGAACTTTAATCTA
This sequence comes from Lissotriton vulgaris, assembly GCF_964263255.1. Taxonomy (NCBI): domain Eukaryota; kingdom Metazoa; phylum Chordata; class Amphibia; order Caudata; family Salamandridae; genus Lissotriton; species Lissotriton vulgaris. The sequence continues at coordinate 798,654,904 of NC_141694.1, forward strand.
TTTTAAAATAAGTCAGTACTTTAACTACATTGTCTTCATAATTCTATCTTGGATTTAAGTTAACTTTGTGATGAAGCTCTTCTTTGTAAATTAAATCAATGGCTCACTAAGATGAAAACGCTTCTGAACATGAAAATTAATTATGTCCTTGCTTTGCAGTGTTATTGGGCTTTAGTTAGTGTGCTTCCTCCCCCCTGGGAAATACTGTATGCTGAATCTTTGACTTCAGAAACACTGTGGTCCTTCTAATAAAGTGCAACTTCTACTTAGGTACGGGCAAAATTTCTGCTATGGAGGATTAATCTTGTGAAATTTCTCTATACGCTTGTTACATGAAATTCCAAAATTACCTTAGTAAGCCTTGTCTCATATTTGAATACAGTTCATGGCAAAACGTTTGTGCAAGCGCATGAAAATAACGTGATTGACCGAAATGTGAGTCATCGCTGTTTGAGGTAGTGGTTATTTTTGCACTTTTTATAGCGAGAAATGAATCCTTGTGTAAAAATGGACCCCAGGATCCATTCCACACTAAAATATAGCGCAAAATTACAGTTTTGCATTTTGCACTATTACCCATAATGTTCCTGAAATTTCATGTAATTAGATAAAAGTAAAATTTGCACATTCACATACACCATAAATTTTACCTGAGAATATTATACTAGGCCTTTTTTCTTTAAATGTCGTCAACTTATTTGTAGCTTTCTGTGTGTACTACAGATTGACTTTAATGTGTAATAGTTTAAAAATGTCTCAGATGGAAAAAAACAGGGTATGGGAGAACTCCATACAGTCTGACAATTTTACAGAATAGAATACTATGTATTGTAAACTGCAATTTGCAGTAAGGGGAACTATTTCAAAAGATGAACAATAGTGTCTTTGTTCCTGAAGAAAGCTTCTGAATACCAAAAACATTTTTCCGAAATTCCAGGAAATAGCTACAAAAGAATCAGCTTATAAAATTCTCTCGCAACTCAAAACATGAGTGACTCTACCATCCAAAGCGAAAATAATAATGTCAATATGGAGTATGTTAAAGGACTAGAATTAACGAAAATATTTAAGGCCATTGTTAACGGACACTAAACAGAGTACTAAACTACTTTGTGGATAAATACTAGTGCACAGGCTGCATGCCATAGTGATTTTGACTATTACTCTATGATGAAAGGCACTGTGTCACAGGCCTGGGCCCAAAGCTTCCTTACGGAAGGGTAAAGCAAATGTTAAGGTGTTGCCTTTTGGGCAAGCCACATTACATCAAAGGCCTGGAAAATGCATTGTTCTTCCTGAAATTTCCCTCATTGCACACGATGGAAGCTGTTCGTTTTATGGTTCAGATGTGAGTCCCCTCAGGCTCCATTACATCTGCAGCAAATACTGGTAGTGTGTTTTCCCCAACTGCAATAGAAAGACAATCCCAAAAGGAAGCAATATCTTGACCTAAAGAAATTTGAAATCCATGAGGGGGTCCCCTATGCTTAGTACACTCCATTACAAGAGTTAAGCTACACTCCAAAGAGTGTGTTATACAAAGAAGTCAGAAGATGAAGCTTGCATTGCAAGAGATGAAATTAAGAGACATTACAGTAAACTATTGCATAGTACATTTTTATATATGCTAGTATTGATGTATCTTTAAGAAAGACAATGTTCAAACATATATTTACTTTGTGAACAAAAAGTCACCTCTTCTGTATGCGTTCATCCTAGTAAGCCCAATCCTCCCCTCTGTCTACCACTTTGCCGTCAACATACCTGCTTCTCCTGAGTCTCTGCAGTCGCCCTGTTATAATGAGAGCACAAAGCAAGAGTTGAGAGAGGAAAAAAGGCTTAATATGTAGCTCTGGTAATTAAGCAACCACCAACAGCTTTAATAGCCTTCTCCCCTGCATCCCCTGCTCCTCGTCCATTATGGAATGCAGATCAAATCCACATTGAAACAAAATGGTGCAAGAAGCATGATCACTATTGTGCAAGGGCACGAGGACAGAGATATAACATACTTCCCCCCTTAGTAACAATACACAAAAGTCATAAAAAACAACAATAGTACAAGAGCATTAAAGGAGTTAATCATACAAAAGTGAAAAACATAGAATAAACATAAGACAGAGCAAAACAAAATAGAGTAATTTAATTCATGAACAATCTAAACTGAATCAGCAACATTGCAGTATCAACCCATGACAAAGCCCTTAAACTGTGAAGGGACTTTACCCTGTAGTAGCCCGGAGTACTCCCTCCACAGTAATCGCTGGAAGGGAAACACTCTCTCTTGAAAACCCAAGAGACCTTGACAACATGAGCCACATTCCACCATCGTCCATTATCCAATCTAATTAACGGCACTTACATCCTGACTTACTTCAACAACCTGACATGGTGTGTCGAACTTCACCTTGCCTTTCATAATATTGGCATCTGGTAATCTGATGCAAACCCAATCCCCCTTTCCAAAGAGAACAAACTTTGTCTTCATATACACAACATACCTGGCCTTACTTTTGACCGGAGTCTGCTCAATTTGTGGACACATCTCATCAACATGCAGCTTGACATCAAAATTAACCTTAACTTTATGCAAGTTACTCAGCCATGTATGTTTAATAAGATCTTGAGAGGAATTCCCCCTCAAAGCCTGAAATGGCGACACTCCTGTAGTACTATGAGGAGTGTTCGAGTAAGACCATATATAGCACAGATCACATGTATTACATCCACTCCTTCAATAATTTCTCCTTTCACACATTTGCTTGCAAGCCTATTAACACTTTCCACCTGACTATTACTTTGAGGATGATAGAAACTACATTTTTACCATCATCTTTCAAAAACCTCACCATCTCTTCTGAAGCAAATTGCACACTGTAATCCGAGATAACTTTAGATGGAAACCTTCTCTTGAAAACACTTCAATCAAGAAAGCAATATCAGTCTTGGTGTTAGCATCACTCATAAAACTAATATCCATCCTTGTGGGAAAATGATCAGTAAGTACTATAGCAAAACATTGACCATTGGGAAGTTAACAGAAGGGACCAAGAAAATCCAGACTCACTTTACTCCACACGCTGTATGGACTTCCAACCTTCACCATGGGTGGTGTCACACACTTTAGACTTTTGTCATTTTGCAAGCACACAAAACATTTTCCAACATAACTTTCTACATCCTAGTTCAAACTTGGCACCAATATGTTTCTCTCAGCCTCCTATTGAGAGCCATTCCCAGATGGCCTTCATGACTCAACTGTAATAATGTATATCTAATATTGCATAGTGTAATCAATTTGTCTCCTCTCTCAACAACACACCCGCTTCAACTGAGAAGTTTGACTGCAGTTTACCATATGGTTGCAATGTGACTAATAAATTCCTTTCATTTGGCCACCCTTTAATCATGTATTTCACAAACATCTTCAAAATAACATCTTTGATAAGGAGTTCTGCTTTAGTTGCAAAATTACGAATACAGTTGTCCTAAAATTCACACAGCCCAAGAAAAGCCTGGACCAGATCCCTATCAGCTGGTGTTGGAACTTCTTATATTGCTTTAAGCAAACCAGGGCATGGGAAAATTCAATTTCCCAACACAATATGCCCACAATACACACAGTGGAGTGGTGTAGCTCACTGGTTAGAGGTGGCAGACCCATAAGCAGAGAACGGCCCCGGGACCAGGGTTCAATTCCCAACGCGGCAGGGTCGTGGACCAGGATCAAAACGGACTCGATAATTCTCGCCTCTGTGCCTACTCTAACCAGGGAACACACTCGGCAACTCTGTCCATTAAGCATGCCTCATCTCTACAACGGCCTCCCACAGACGCCGGGGATGCCTGGTTTCACCTTGGAGATAACCAGAAAGGGACCATCTCACAGGGAAAACCAGGACGGGTTCCCCAGCGGTCTTCAGCGCCAGGATACTCCATGGAGTCGCAGTGCGCTTTACAAGTACATTTACATTTACATTTACAATATGCCCAAGATACTCAACTTTGCTCACACAAAAATTTTGTTATACCTTCTTAGATTCACCCCTCCAGCATTGAGTGCAAAAATAACAGTTTTGAGTCTCATGACATGTTTATCATAATATTTTCCGTACACTAAGATGTCGTCCTGGAAAACAAAAAACTCGCTCCAGTTGTTTCAGCAGTTCCCTTTTGACTGGCTGATATACAGCAGAAGCTAAGGCAAGACAAAAAACCTTCCTACAAAACTGAAAAACACCAGATGACATGACAAAAGCAGTGAGATGGCTGGATTGCTCTGCAAGTACCTCCTGGTAATAGGCTGATTTCATGTCTAATTTCAGGATCAATCTAGCTCCAGCTAATAACGTAATAATTTCTTCAAATGGCAGTGTTTAAACTCCTATGGTCAATGTACATCCTCAGTTTATTATTCTTCCTACAGGCAACAACAACAGGGGATACCATAAAGGTGACTCAATTGGTTCAATGACACCATCTTGACACAATTGGAAAATAAGTTAATCCAAATTGCTCTTAATTCTCAATGGAACACATCTGAGCTTATGTTTAACAAGTATATTACCATCCTCGATTTTGACAATATCCTCAAATCCACTCAGTTTGCCAAAACTTTTCTCAAAAATATCACTGTGCTCCAATAACACTGATTCTAGTTTATAACCTTAAATATGTCTGTTCTACTTGGCCTCAACACGATCCCCAAACATCCTTAGTGATGCCAACCCAAGATGTCTGGGTCATGGTGAGAAGCATACCACTTACATTGAACTTATCACCCTTTGAATTGAATCACTGAATCGAAAAAACCTTCCTAATCAATTTTATCGCCATTGTCACCTAAGGGTTTATGTCAGGCAATTCTAATTTGTTTGTGAATTCCTTACTCTGAAAAGTATCTTTTGAACTAATAGTTACTTTTGATCCCAAATCTGTCAACAGAGATATTATGTTGACCCCAATGAGAACGTTTCTTTGGGATCTCCAGATTTTGGAAAATCATTGTCTTGAATGCTTACACATAAAAACATATTTTCCATACTATGAGATAATTCTATTTAAGTGTCCTCAATCACAACATTTATATCAGATGTGCCACATTTGAGACATAATTCTGGACACTGTCTAAATGAAGCAATGTAATACATGGACCCGCAACGATAATAGGTGTCATTCGCACTTTGGTTCCTCCTATTATTCCATTTGTTAGAAACAGATTTGTTCGGTTTGATAAAAGGAACAGCTTCTTCTATATCTTTATCGAGTTCTATGAAAGATTATTTGACTCCTGTATGCTGTTGGAGATATTCACTACTTCAACAAGTGAAGGGCTCTTGCATGATAGCAGCCTTTTGTGGATCTTTTTACTGTAACACCTAGTTACAAGTTGATCTCTGATAAGCTGGCCAATGAAAGTGCCAAACTCACATTTCGCTGCCAAAACTCACAAAGAGTCAACATATGCATCAAGTGAATCTACTGAAGACTATTCTTTTGAGACTAAATTATGACTCCTGAGTATCAAATTGCAAGTATTGCAAAAATGTTTATTCATCTTCTTTACTATCATATCATACTCATCCATTTTACCCTCTGCATCTTCTGGTAAGGGATCGGGCAGAACTTACACTCCAACATGGTGCAAGAAGGACTAGCACAAGGGCATGAGGACACAGATACCCAGATATAACACTCCCCCATTCTGTTTGTTTTCCCTTCAGCCTACCAGCTCTGTCTCCTCTATAACCACTTCCCAGCCACCCAAAAAACACTACTAAGATTACAACTGGGATCCTTCATTTTAAAAGTTCAGACACCCGCATGGAAACAAACTTGGCCGACTTCTGCCTGTAGACTATGTGGCCAAATGGAAGAATCACTGATGCACATATTGTGCATTTGTCCGTCTTTGACGAGCTTGAACGCAATTACCTACTCAACGTATTTCATCTATTTCAAATCAGATCATGCTGCCCGGCCGTCATGTTAGCACTGAACAGCTACCAACTGCAGACAGCTTGCAGGGCCACCAGATTTTGTCAAAAGGCATTGCAGTTAATCCTGAACACTGAGAAAAAGGAGAGATAAAGGCACAAAACCGAAGTGTGAAGTGCAACGAACAGAGACATTGTAATTTTATGTATAATAATATTACTCACACAGAAACTTTTCTTTTTAACTATCCGTCAGTTTGTACATTTTATCCTCTAACCATGTGTTTTTATGCAACAAAATTGTAAAGGTTTTAATTAACTACAAACAATAAATACATTTGACTTGGCACTTCCCACTTTTTAGTAATTGTCCTCTCAAGTCTGCCCACATCCCCTACTAGCCTATCAGCTTTATCTCAGGCTTTCTTGTCTCCACCTGAGTTGGCGCACTTTCACCCTAGTCTACTTGTTATCCAACTAAATGTGCCTGATTTCTCCTCATCTAGACTGTTTTGCCTGACATTCTCTGGCCTTCCCAAGCCTGCCTATTTTTACCCAGGATCTTGTCTGACACTGTCAGTTATTTCTATCAGTCTATCTGCTCTAACATAGTCTCCCTATTGTCATCACCAGTATATCCACTCTCTTCGATCTTTCTGCTGTTTCCAAGCATGGCCTTTCCACCTTTGAGTCTCTAATCTTCAGTGTTTTACATTGTCTCTCTGCTTATGACCCTGACTGTCCTCTCTGCTCCTGTGTCTTGCCAGTCTCACTCCCAGCTTGTCTGCTCTGTCTCGAAATCTGGCCCCTCACCTCCCTGTCTGTATGTTCTTCAGTCAGCCTCCCTGCTCTGTCCAGTCTATCTGCTCTGTTCCCTGTCTCTACATTCTCCAAGCAAGTCTCTCTACTGTACCCCTGACGACTATCCTATCTCCCTCCATGTTTTTGAACTCTCCCAATCTCTCTGCTTCCCCACAATTGTCTGTTATTTTTCCCAGTTGTGCCAATCTCTGCATCTCTCCTCTACCTCACACTCTGCATGCTTTCATTTCCATGTTAAAGATAGAGGGGCCCCAGACTGGGAGAGGTGATAGATTAATAAAGAGTTACAGTCTTGAATAATCAACAAACAGCCATTATATTTCAACAGGTAGGTTGTTTTAATTTACAACATACCAAAAAACCTACAATTGGTTTATACAATACAAATCCAAAAAGTCTAATGTTACTATAACACAGTTGTGCCCACGTGCGCAAAAAAGAGGGGGAGGGGAAAGTGCTGGTGTTGTGATGGAATTTGGTGAACAGTGCAGGGAAATGTATTAATCAGAAGTCACATAGAATTGCAATTCATTCTATAAACATAGATACACTATTTCACGTGGCTCCCCATTCTGGGGCCACAATTGGCTGCGCTGGCAAGTCAGAGAAAATTAGGGGAAACCAGTCTTCTATAGTAGCTGAATTTATCCTGCTTGTGGGTAGAAGCTGGTGTTGTGATAGGTATTGGTCTACGTTTCGACCCTTTAGGAAGTAGGGACAGTTCCCCTTACGAAACGGGTCTTCATCAGGACGAGGGTTGGGGTGGGCAAGGGTCTTTAAATAAGCTGCAAAAGCCAGACCTCAAAGTGGTTGGACGACTGGTTCTCGCGCTCGGTGGAGCCGGCACAGTCCATATGTGGAACATGAGTCCATAATCCTATCGATGCCCAGGCCGCTGGCGCAAACCGCCTCTTAGTTCCCATGTTGAATAGTTACCAAATAAAGAGACGGGCGCTGGAAGCAGGAATCAAGAACAGAGTTTAATTCTCATGAGGAGAGACAGTCATTTCGGACACGAAACACAGTGTCTTTCGGGAGGTGCTCTAACAAGTGAGCTGAGACTCTTGCTTTTATACCTTACAAAACACTTTGATAACACAATCAGGGCAGTATGACGCAAAAGAAAGACATCCCTATAATCCTCGTGTCAATCCTACCCCACATGTGTTCACAATAGGGACCCTTTGACCTGCTGATAAGAGGGGAGGGCAATCACGCAGCTGAGTGTTCCGTCAACTGTTTAGGATGTGTACGCCTGATCATAGCCCAGGGGGTGGGGTGGCTAGGATCAATAGTGGGTCTCTTGAGGAGGAGTGACTTCATACAATAAGGGCAGTAAATGGTATCTCCTGGCTTAGGCGATGGCCTCGGACATGTGTGGTCAGCCGGACTCGGGGGAAAGGGTCATCAAAGGAGTGGTATTCATGCCGTGTGGACAATCGAGCGCGGAGGGAAGGCTCGTCAACAGAGGGGTATTCATGGCAGGAAAGGAGGTGTTGGTCAGGCGCGGCCGTGACTCTCAAGGACAGGGCCTTGCAGAAGAAGAAGGTTTATGACTTGCCCATGTGAGGAGAAGGGAGGGGTAGCCAGGGTGGACACAGGGACAGAGTCACACAGAGAGAGAGAGAGAGATCTTATGACCCGTACATGAGAGAGCGGGGGCAGCCAGGTGCAGCCGGGGAGGGCTATGTCAGCTAAGGCGAAGGATGCTTCTTCAAGAGGGGATGGGGGGTTTTGTGCGGGTCAAGCAGGGGAGTTGCCTTTCACAGCAGGGTCGCGCAGAGGGAGAGGGTTTCATGGTCTATGCATGAGAGGGGGGGTGTAAGGTACGCGCAGGCGGGAAGCCGGGGATTCCAATGGGTAAAAAGGGCCATGGTGCCTAAACTGGCTGTACATATGCATAGGGGTATGGGCTCTTACTGGCAGAGTGATACGGTCAATGGTTTACGGTATTCATGGTGCTCACAGGGAGAGGAGTGGGAGAAGAAGGGGAATGAATGCTGTCTATGTACATCAATTTCTTCAACTTTCACAGTCGCCCCTTTTTACATAACAGCAATCATTTTTGCGATTGATGGGTTTACAGGTAGTCAGGCATCGTCGATGAATTAGCATTTTGTCGATACTAACAGTTGGCGTACAATCATAGACAGTCGAGGTGATGGGCAGAATGCAGCACATAGGAAATTGCATTTTCGTTATGTTCCTCACAATTAAACACACTACATAGCATAAATCTTTTCTAACTTAAAAATGTGACCAATGAACAGTCTTAACCAGGTAGTTGAGAGCGGAATTCAGTTCAATATGCAAGATCTCTTCGTCACAGTGTCTTTTTATCAGTGAGCCATCACTGGTAGGCTCTAGTCCGTGTACTTTCGTTGGCGCTGTTGAGCACCGGCGGTGGAGCTATAGGTCCAGCTCGGTTCTATCCTTACGCGTTGCAGGGTGCGGTCAGTCCTCTGCTGTTAGACCACAGTCCTGTTCCCTAAACAATCCGGTTGGTGGCGCCTTATGCTCGGCACCCATAGTTCTATGGCAGCACCCTATTCCCAGCGGAATGCGGTTCTTTCCCTTGGCAAAAAGTCACGTGGAAATGAGGGTGAGTGTTGTTCAAATAGTCGATAGGTGAGAGGGCGGAGTTGGGTCAGAGTTCCTGGGACACACAAAAGGGACCAAGGGAGCAAAGGATAACAAGCAGGCAGGCCCATCAATCGGGCCCAAAGGAGGGGGGACGGAGACTCCGGGCACACGTGGGTTAGCAGACGGAGGGCTTCAAGGCGGCCCATCGTTTTTCATTTTCCACGTTGAAATTGCGGTCTCGTCCCGTATCCTGTTGCTCTGCGGCTCCACCTTTGGTCGAGGTCACACGAGTCCCAAGATCCGCAGTCAGGCTGTACGTCACATCTGACCCATCTCCTTCGGTGATCGTGAATCTTTGAATAGGTACAAGACAAGGTTTTAGAGAAATGGCAGAAGAAGATATCTACACATGTGAACTCCTCCCTCAATTCTACGCATTTGGGAGATACGCTCATTGGTCACAGTCAGAGGTCCTATTACCAAGCAGTGCATGTGTCAGCATTCCTACTGAGTTTATGGCAGGTTTATTCATTGTCCGGTTTATAACTCAAGTGAGGATAAATGAGATTCCCATCAACTGTGCGTTACATCATATTCAACATTACGGAGCATTTCCCTTCAGGACTGGCTAACATTTTCAGACAGGGCGGGGGGGGTGCCATCATCGACAGTCAGGTAAAACAAGATTTTCTCGAGGGTCAACAGCTACTCGTGGTCATCATGTTTATCTCCGGGACAGCAACCGGGTTCTATCAAAATTGGGGCGGGGATGCTTCGGGCGCTCGCGCTTGGGTGCAAAAAGGGGATGGGGCAATCTGGGCATTGGGGGTCAATCTAGACGTTGGCGTTCGTCTCTGAAGAACAGACATAAGGTGCCATTGACATACAGTTCCCCTATAACTGGCCAGATTTGGGGGACTTTAGTCGTCTTCCTGTCCTTTCCTTCTCAGCCAATTCAAGTTCATTCATTTTACAGAAAGGAGAGGCAGTAATATGGCGAGATACAATCATTTTAGTTTCGGTCAATTTCGCTGAACACCTTCGCGTTCAATATGTATCAAATCAGACTGGTACCGGTGGGGTACAGTTTTACCAATAAGAGGGAGAGAAATTAGAGAGACTCTCATAGAGAGTGAGAGTCGTCCGCAATCTAAACGAGCCATTCGGTACACGTATGACATGTAGAGAGAGAGAGATAAGGGGGTGGAGAGAGAGAGAGAGAGAGAGAGAGAGAGAGAGAGAGAGAGAGAGAGAGACGTGTACGAAAATAGGTCATTTAGCGCGCTCACAACACGGGACAGAAAAGGTCAGGTGACACGCAGATACAGACAGAGGGAAGACATAAATTCATACATTACACACACACAAACTCAGACAGGGAAGACGGCACATGTATTACACATATACAAGACATTCACGACAAGACAGGAAACAGTTGTTAGCCTACAAGATCTGTTTATATATATATCCTACGTATCTTTACTATCCTATTTATCTACGTGCTTAGCTCTTTCTACCCTTCCCCCCTTTATACTCTCGCTTGTCATGTCTGCGAGCGTTCCCAATTGCCAATACTCACACCTCGGTTGGTCGATCAGAAATTAACCTGGTCGTGCTAGTTACCCATGGTTGGATCTTAAACCATTTTCAGTTCCTTCCTTTGGTGGGAAGTTCTCCAGGCTGAGGCAACGGCAAGTATTGATCGGGAGAACAGTCGGGCAGCTTGGCTATATCTATAAGAGTGTGAAAAAGGGGTGGCAGTGCATTTTGAACATCAGCAACATTTCTAACTTCCTAGACGGGTGGTGCCGTGGCAACCCTTCCCCGTATATTTTGCTTTGTCCTTTCCCTACCTAGTCAAACGTCCAGTTACATTATTTAACACGTCATTTCTAGTCAATTTTTCGTCATTCAGTACCTGTCCAGTTTCTATGTCAGTCCATCCTCTCAGTCGCTATGTTCTAAGGAGGAACAGTCATGTTTAAGCCTACGTCTTTTTAAAACTTATCGTTATGAGGACTATACACTTATTCCCTCTTTCCCTTTTCGTCGGTGGTTCGACCGTCGCTCTCCCACACTTCAGCCGACGTTCTGACGTGACCTGCAGAAGGGAGGAAGAAGAAGGGGTGGGGGACAGCATTCAAAGTACATCAGCATGCAGTAGTCCGAAAATGCTTTTACTTACCACTTACTCGACCTATCTCCACGTACCGCCTTTCTTTACCATCTCGGCGTTTAAGCCCAGAGGGACCAGTAATGTCAGATAGACAATCATTGACGATCTGCGTATCTACATGAGTTACTTGGTCGCAACCCTCTTTGTCGGGTGCAAAGGTGACGGTCAGGTGGCATTTCCGTGGTGTCGTTTTAAGGGTATCCAAAACACTTTTCTGGCTGCCTGTGACACACAATGTAGCTGCTAAATATCTGATCCCTTTTGATCTACATCTTTCATCATACTTATTCTTCGCTCACAGTAGTAAGACATCCAAAACTCATTAATGCAACTGCTACAACCATGCTTTCTTTTTCAAAATACTTTTAATAAAAAAGTGTTGATGTACAAATGCAGGCCTGCAACTCGGTGGGCCGGCTACAAAGCGGATTGAAACTGTACATAAGAAGAACGAAACTGGTGGCAGTTCATTGCATAAAGTGCAGCAGTGCAAAAATCGCATTAAACTTTCCTACAGAGCAAGCATGATGCATGTCAGTAATTCATCTTTAATAAATTCATAAATTCATTATCCCAGTTCATTCGTTACCTAAATTACACCAATTCATTTTCCAAATTATAATCAGTACCCACCCTAAGTCAGTTCATTGTCCAAGCACATACTCAATATCCTTCATATCTACTTTCATTATCCAAAAACTGCATATATATCTCGGGACAAAAAGCTGCGCAATCAGGGTGCAACAAAGTTTATTAAAACGTTTCATTTTGTGTCGGCGCCATTTTTGGGTGGGGTCAGGCGAGTTCCAGCACAGTCAGAATGTCTCCAATGATTCGTGGTTGGACCGGGGCCTTCCGTTGGAAGTTCAAAAAGTTTTGAATCATGTGGTAACAGTCCAACGATAGTCAAAGAGTGGGGAGGGCGGCAACAATTTTCCTACCGGGTCATTCTGGTGTTCCTCCGGAACTGAACAAGTCTGTGCCGTGGCTGCACCTTAGCCATTTCCAAACTGAAGCTTGCGCTGGCAGGAGTGCGTCGATGTCGCGGTTCCCAGTGAGGGGGACGGGGGCGCCCATGTGGAGGGATCGGGGTGCCCCCCGGCTCTTATAGAATCTTCAAGGTTGAGGAGAAGAACAGACATGGGGCGTGTGCCCGTCCAGGGCAGAAGACCGCTTTTTGATGTTGACCCTCTTTAAGTAAGAGCATTGGGGTGTCGCTGGAAGCCTCCACCTGGAGGGAGGTGGGGGAGGCTCATTCGCGCCGCCTCCCCCTTCCAGCGACCCCGCGCCGTTCCTCGGCTCCGTCGCTTCGATATTGGCCGTGCCAGCCATTGAAGATGGGGGGGGGGTCGGTGGCTGCGGCAAGACATCCCCCCCTTTTCTCTTGACATGTGGCGGGACTACCTGGAACTGTCCAGGCGAGGGCATGTGACGGGACCACCTGGGACTGTCAGGCGAGATCATGTGGCGGGACTATCTGCAACTTCCAGGGTTGTCCGACCTCGCCTTGGCTCCGGTCCTCGTTGATGGCCAGATCAGGCAAGAGAGGGGGTGGGGAGTGGTCGGCGGCTGAGGCAAGACAGCTCCCTCCCCCCGTGGCCTGCAGGGCAGCAGAAGAGAAGGGATGGAGAGGTCCTGGCCATTCTCTAGACCGCCTGCCCAACATCATCTCCTCCTGACCGTGGCCAGGCGGGCCCCTCGTGCCTCGAGGCCTCGCCTTCCGGATGGGCGTAACCGCGGGCCTGTTGCACTTCGGGAGCTTCCGGAATGGGGGTAGGTACCTATTGAATTGTTTCTATTTCACGTGACCGTTATTTTGGGCGTGGCAGGCAGTGAGGCAGACATGTTGGGAGCAGGAATAGGCAGTAGAGCCTAGCTACCTCGTGGCTATTTTTTTGCTGTCAAACTTTTCGCCATTTCATATTTCTTATTACGCACTATTTCTAATGTTTCTTATTTTTAGTGAAGTCAAAAGCTCATCAGGGGGTTACTGACTTAGCCTGATTTCTTTTTATTATTTTTCTTTCTCTTCCTTAGCGTGTTTCGAGCTAAAGTTTTCTGTTAGTAGGGAACGGTGATCACTTCATATTTTTTATGTGTCCTTTTCACTAGGGGGTACTTCTGGACGGACCAGACGAGTTCCCTCCAATAAATGGTCCGGGGTGGAACGAGATTATCGATCAAAAGGGGAACATATATTCCTTCATTAGGGTATCATCCTGGACAGACCGAGCGATGTACTTCCATTTACTAGGGTAGCCTCCTGGACGGACCAGATGGTCTACTTCCACTAAATGGCCCATGAGCGGGGAGCATATGTCCTCCATAAGGGTAGTCTCCTGGGCGGACCATGCGAGCTACCCCCCAAACAGTGGGGAGTGGGTAGGACTGACGAATTCACAAAGGGGCATAACCTACCCTTTACTGCTTGCAAAGACTAGATAGAATATTTCTACTCCACGTTGTTTGCAGGCAGAAAATACCTCAAACGAAACAATTCCTGGAACAACAATGTCCAGGCAACCAACCAATCAGTGGGGAGAAAAACAGGCATGACGGATTACAACGGGGACAAATGTCTGCATTACCTGCCCTTCGCTATCCAAAAAGGAAGACAGAATATTTCTACTCGTCTCAGTTTGTAGACAGGGAAGATCTCAAAGGACAACAATCGATTATTAATCGACTTCAAACAATCAGTGGGGAGAAAAGTAGGCATGACGGATTAATACCGGGGACAAAAGTCTGCATTACCTACCCTTCTCTATCTGCAAAGAGGGACGACGTTCCTATTCGCCGCTGTTTGCAAACAGAGAATGTCTCGTTCTCAGAAGAGAACCAATATGTCAAGTAGCCTTCAAAGCTAAATGAACCAATACCAACGATGTCGGCATACAAATACCGATTTTCAATACAATCAATCAATCAATCAGGTGGATAGAACCACCCTACCAATCAGGCGTAAGAACGCCCTACTTAATCTTACCCGGACCGGACCATACGGACAGTTCTTTGACTTCCTCCTCCAGCGCCCGATCGTTCTCTTACTCCATTGTAGCATTCCTGTGGGATTCCAGTCAGGACAATAGGTCACTCAAGGGAGGTCCGTTCAGAATTGGTGAAGTTCTGTCGATCGGCAGCCGGGCGAGGGCCCTCTCAAGGCAGGCATACCCCGATCATTTAGATGTTCACTTCTTCGTCAGGATCTCTCTTATCGGACCCTATGTCACTGATGGACCCCGCGTTGGGACGCCAATTGTGGAACATGAGTCCATAATCCTATCGATGCCCAGGCCGCTGGCGCAAACCGCCTCTTAGTTCCCATGTTGAATAGTTACCAAATAAAGAGACGGGCGCTGGAAGCAGGAATCAAGAACAGAGTTTAATTCTCATGAGGAGAGACAGTCATTTCGGACACGAAACACAGTGTCTTTCGGGAGGTGCTCTAACAAGTGAGCTGAGACTCTTGCTTTTATACCTTACAAAACACTTTGATAACACAATCAGGGCAGTATGACGCAAAAGAAAGACATCCCTATAATCCTCGTGTCAATCCTACCCCACATGTGTTCACAATAGGGACCCTTTGACCTGCTGATAAGAGGGGAGGGCAATCACGCAGCTGAGTGTTCCGTCAACTGTTTAGGATGTGTACGCCTGATCATAGCCCAGGGGGTGGGGTGGCTAGGATCAATAGTGGGTCTCTTGAGGAGGAGTGACTTCATACAATAAGGGCAGTAAATGGTATCTCCTGGCTTAGGCGATGGCCTCGGACATGTGTGGTCAGCCGGACTCGGGGGAAAGGGTCATCAAAGGAGTGGTATTCATGCCGCGTGGACAATCGAGCGCGGAGGGAAGGCTCGTCAACAGAGGGGTATTCATGGCAGGAAAGGAGGTGTTGGTCAGGCGCGGCCGTGACTCTCAAGGACAGGGCCTTGCAGAAGAAGAAGGTTTATGACTTGCCCATGTGAGGAGAAGGGAGGGGTAGCCAGGGTGGACACAGGGACAGAGTCACACAGAGAGAGAGAGAGAGATCTTATGACCCGTACATGAGAGAGCGGGGGCAGCCAGGTGCAGCCGGGGAGGGCTATGTCAGCTAAGGCGAAGGATGCTTCTTCAAGAGGGGATGGGGGGTTTTGTGCGGGTCAAGCAGGGGAGTTGCCTTTCACAGCAGGGTCGCGCAGAGGGAGAGGGTTTCATGGTCTATGCATGAGAGGGGGGGTGTAAGGTACGCGCAGGCGGGAAGCCGGGGATTCCAATGGGTAAAAAGGGCCATGGTGCCTAAACTGGCTGTACATATGCATAGGGGTATGGGCTCTTACTGGCAGAGTGATACGGTCAATGGTTTACGGTATTCATGGTGCTCACAGGGAGAGGAGTGGGAGAAGAAGGGGAATGAATGCTGTCTATGTACATCAATTTCTTCAACTTTCACACATATGGGCGAAGCATCTCGGGGATGTTATCTTAAAACGGCTGATGCTTAAAATCGCTTATCGATGGTATCACTGGGGGGACCAATTGTTACCCGCGTTAGTCTCTGGACGGCAGCAAACACGTCTGACATGGGCAGGGCAAATCGGTGGGCGCAGCAGTATACTCTTAACCTGTCAGTCAGGAATGCTTTGACACAGAGGAGTTCATCAGGGCAATTTACTCAGCCTGGAGTGGTTTGTGTAACCTGTTCACTGCCCTTTGACACATGGTGGCCCATACCTCCCTGGGCACCGCAAGCTCTTCCTGCACAGCACGGAACAAGGAAATCTGAGTCCTGTCTTCTGCCCTTCACAAGGACCTGGCACCCTATTCCCTGCCATCAGCCCCACACTGCACAGTACCGGGAGATCCAAGAACTGCTCTCTGGCCTTCAGAACTGCACATCAACATCAGCTACATTGTGGAACTACAGCCCACTCCAACACTGTAGAGGATGAAATTACTCAGGACGGGGCATCACAGTGACGCCGTACTGGATTACATTGCACAGGCATGGGCAGGACAGCAAAGGTGGGAAAGTATAGTCTATGGGACCACACTGGACCAGATTGGACATGTCTGTTATTTTTGCCCTTTTTGTCAGCCTTGAAGTAGGGATACGGTATCGCATGGGGATAGATGCCAACACATTCAATAGCAAATAACTTTTCGCTGTGGTCAAAGAATTCACCAAACCTAGCACAAAGACAGAAGACATCCCACCCTCTCAAGACCTCTGCAACAACCTCAGCATCTTCTTCCACTGTAAGATTGTGGAGATCTAGGACAGCCTCGATACCTAAGACCCACTAACCCTTCTCACAACCACCACACCCAATAATACTGGACCCCAGCAGACCCTGCTCAGCTGGACTCCACTCATCGCTGACGACACCCTCAAGATCATGAAGAAAATCCACTCCGGCGCACCCTCGGAACCCTGCCAGCACGACATCTTCAACACAGCATTACCGCCAAACGCTGATGCACCATCACCTGCTCCATCAAGTCAGTCACCAGCCCAAAAGACTGAAACGCACAGAGATCAACTCCTTGCTGAAGAATCCCTCTGCAGACCCAAAGGCCCTCAAGAACCTCAGACTCATCTCTCTGCTCCTCTTCCCAGCCTAGGTCATTGAGAAGGCCGTCATTGCCCAACTTTTCAAGTTCATCAAATCAAACCACATCCTGGACCTCTCCCAATCCAGCTTTCAAAGTAACCACAGCACAGAGACTGCCCTCCTCGCCTCTGGTACTCTCATTTTTGGCTAAAACGCTTATTTTGCCATAAAGGAGCAAGGAGTGTTTGAGGGGAACATGGCAGCTGCTAGCTAAATGCCTACAAGCTCCTAGGAGAAAAGCATTTCTATGTCGGTGGTTTCCCTTCCCCTCCCCCCCCACCTGGCACTTACCTGTACACAACATTCTGCCGTCTATCCTCGATCGGCAGCCCTCCGGCAAGTTTTCAGCTGAACTTAGCTACAAGGGTGGGATAATCCCAAACTGGGAAGCAGCTGCAAGGGAACTGTAGCAGTGGGGTGCCACCTGTGTGCACACATGGGTCTGTTGTGGCCGAGACCTCATAAGGTGACAGGAAGGGCAGGAGAACCTTCCAAAGGCTGAAGCAGTATTCGTGGAGAGATTTGGAAGTTTACAGCTCCAGCAAGAAAATGAAGGAACGTTCTCATTGCAGCAAACAAAGTCTGGTGGGTTTAGGGCCCTTTGTCTATGGAGAGGAGCAGTTTGCCTTCAGAGAAGGCAACTAAATCCAGTGGTAAGGTCTTGAACTACACTCTGCGCAATAGAGCGGTTACAACAGCATCAAGGGTAAGTGCTGGGCCTGAATGTCTCCCAGTTTATGGAGATTTGGTGCAGGCAGAATTATTTACCCAGTAAGGCAGCCAAAACGGAGTTTACTGTGGTGAAACTGTCAGGAAAGAGCCTGCAGGGAACAGGTAAAAGGATCCCGCTTCTCCAGAACAAGGTGACCCATCCCTAAAATCATAAAAGTTCTGACTCTGCCAACCTTACAAAACGAAGAAAAAGAAGTCGAGGGGGTAACTCAGAGGCCATATAGTATGGAAATTGCTAGTAAATTACCTCTGACTAGTGGAGACACCCCTCATAATAAGAACATAGGCATTGAAGTAGACAGTGGTTCCCGGGATGAGCTAAGAAGTGTAGTCCAGATCTCTACGCATACTAGGTTTGCGCTCCTCGCAGTATTGTATGAGTCGAGATTAGATCAGGGGATCACCAAAAAGCGACAGAGGCTGGGTAGACAGATATGGAGCAACGAGACGCATCATTGGCCTCTATCGTTTTAGGATTATAGGAGGAGATGAAGAACAGGTTTCCTGCTCTGCCCTCACTCAAAAGCTAGAAGAAGTGACTGCTCAGACTGGAGCATTAGAAGAGGAGGTAGGTCTTATGAGACAAGATATCACAAAAAAACCCTCTAGTCAAGTCAAGTCAAGAGATTTATATAGCGCTCTACATACCCATAGGGTCTCAGGCGCTTGAGGAAGGGTGGGGAATTACTTGTCGAATATCCAAGTTTTAAGTTGTTTTCTGAATGCTAGGTGGTTCTGAGTAAGGCGAAGGTGAGTGGGAAGTGAGTTCCAGGTTTTAGCTGCCAGGTAGGAGAAGGATCTACCTCCCATGGTGGTTTTGTTGGTGCGAGGTACAGTGGCAAGGGCTTGGTTGGAGGATCGAAGCTGACGGGAGGGGATGTAGAAGGACAGTCGTGTGTTGAGGCATTCGGGTCCAAGTTCGTAAAGTGCTTTGTGTGCGTGTGTTAGTAGGCGGAAAGTAATCCTCTTATTTACGGGGAGCCAGTGGAGGTTTTTCAGGTGACCCGAGATGTGTTCTTTGCGCGGGATGTCTAGTATGAGCCTGGCTGAAGCGTTCTGGATGCGTTGGAGTTTTTTCTGGAGTTTAGCGGTGGTACCGGCGTATAGGGTGTTTCCGTAGTCCAGGCGGCTCGTGACCAGTGCGTGGATGACCGTTTTTCTAGTTTCGGTGGGGATCCAGCGAAAAGTTTTTTTGAGCATGCGAAGAATGTTGAAGCAGGATGATGAAACGGCGTTGACTTGTCTGGTCATCGAGAGTGAGGAGTCCAGGATGACGCCCAGGTTCCGTGCGTGGTTCGTCGGGATGGGTGCTTTTCCAAGGGCCTCTGGCCACCAAGAGTCATCCCAGGCGGAGGGGGAGGTGCCTAAGATGAGGACTTCTGTTTTGTCTGAGTTCAGTTTCAGACGGCTGTGCTTCATCCACTCGGCTACTTCTTTCATTCCTTCGTGTAAGTTGGTTTTGGCGGTGTTAGGGTCTTTGGTGAGTGAGAGGATCAGTTGGGTGTCGTCAGCGTAGGAGATGATGTTGAGATTGTGTTGGCGAGCGATGGCCGCAAGGGGGCTCATGTAAATGTTGAAGAGGGTGGGGCTGAGTGATGATCCTTGTGGCACGCCGCAGATGACTTCAGAAGCCTCTGACTTGAATGGTGGGAGGCGGACTCTCTGGGTTCTTCCGGTGAGGAAAGAGGTGATCCATTCCAATGCTTTTCCTTGGATTCCGATGTTTCTGAGGCGCTGTAGAAGGGTGCTATGACAGACTGTGTCGAAGGCGGCGGAGAGGTCGAGGAGGATGAGGGCGACTGTGTCTCCATTGTCCAGTAGAGTTCGAATGTCGTCTGTTGCTGCGATAAGTGCGGTCTCAGTGCTGTGTTTGGCTCGGAAGCCGGATTGTGAGGAGTCGAGGGATTTGTTGGTTTCGAGGAAGGAGGCGAGCTGGATGTTAACAGCTTTCTCGATGACTTTGGCTGGGAATGGAAGAAGCGAGATGATCACAAAACAGAACCAAGGATTAAGGTAAATCTTGAGAGGATTGAAAAACATTCACAGAGAAATAACCTTAGGTTCCTGAATGTTCTAGAGGCTGAGAAGAGTTCCAACATTAAGGAATTTTATAATCAAGCTGCTACATGATACGTCTCTGAAAGTTAGGCCCTACATCATCAAATAAGTAGTGACAGCATACATATGCAGAATTCAACATATGGTAGGGTATGTGAACAAAATAGTACAGAGATAGTTAGGTAGGGTGTTACATAGTTGGAGAAAATAGATGCACAGAGCTAGCACAGCAGCACTCACAGGAGTTACATATAGTGTAAATAAAAATACGTAGTAATTATATATAAAAGAAGAATACCATATACAGCAGAATATGTGGGTGAACTATTTCTGAGGAAGTTAAAGTAGGGTGCTACTGAGTTGGGGAGAGTAGATGCACTGTTTTTTCCCCAAGGTAGTGATGCTCAGATTTATTTGGAGGGTGTGAGGTGGGAGCATCAGGCCAGTCAGATGATTCAGGGGGGGGAGGGTTTTGGTATTTATTGAAGTTTACGTTTATTCCTGAAGTGATAGACAACGAGCACACAGAGACCCCTTTAAAAGGAACCCCCAAAGCCACAATACAAGAAAAATTCTAGTGAACTTCAGTAAAAGCGGCAATACTGAGCACAGCTTCAAGGAATGGCCCTTTCATGGTTGGTCCTTATTCACTTTTGATGAGATCAGACGTATGTCGGGCAACAGATCAGAAGCAGTTGGAATTAGGTTAAAGAATGGATGAATTGCATCAGTTAGGGGCAAAATCTCAACTGAAATTCCCAGCAATGCACCAGGTTATGTGGAATAACCAAATGCATAACTACCGAAGTCTGGAAGATGAAGGCGCCCTGACTGAAGTCATCAAAAAGGAGGCGGGCTCCTGAATCTTGCTAAAATGAAGTGTGCGGGGTTGGGTGGGGGTCGCAGGGAGATGCCACCAAATCTAAACTAATTTGAGTGCACTAATCCTCAGCAGGGAAACGAACCAGGCAGTCCATGCCTGCTAGCAATGGGAGGGTTCCACAGGGTAGGTTGGTGGGGGTGCACGGGGGTGGGGTAAAGCGCAAGGTGGGGACCAATGGGAGAAAAAATAAAAACAAGTTCTCTATGTCACCTAATCAAATACGGGCAACCGCTCGGCCGAGGATAATGTATCTAAATAAGGGGTCCATATCTTCAGATGAAGTCGGGGAGTAGTAGGGAGCTATTATTTATAATATGGAATGTAAATGGCCTCAGAATAAAAATTCAGCAGAGATTGGTAATGAGATATTGAGAAGATAGCTTTGCCCATATCATCATATTACAAGAGACTCACTTAGTGGCCAGTTAGACCAGAGCTCTCTTCTCTAAATTCAGCTGGATATAAGTATGTTGTTTCAGAACAGACAGTACATTGTAAGGGGGTGGCCATCTTGATAAAGAGGGCAGCCGTGGTTGAGGTAATGTCTTCAAAAACAGTTCAGATCCGTGGCTCTTGGAAACCTTAAGATGTAGTGACTCAGAGTTTATGAGTGTTGTTTTTTTTGGGCTGAACCTCATGATCCCCCATATATAATAAATCTTGAGTAGAACTTAGTGGAGGTTACAATCCCACTAAATGTAGGGGTGATTTTAAGACTCTCTTTGACCCTCTTTTTAGATAGATCCACCAGGAAGTACTATGCCCAAGCACCTAGGATGACACAAGCTCTTAAAAAAATGCTGCATGATATAGGCTTAGTAGATATATTGAGATACTTAAAGGGTTCAACAAGGGGCTATATTCTTCAAAACAAGAAGATTGGCCAGTTCTCTAGACTGGACTCTATTTTCTTGGATAAACCTTAGCCTGGAAAATAAAAGAAGTCAACCTTTTGCCAGGAAATATTCCAGACCATTCGACAGTCAGCATGAAGCTTAAGTGTTTTGAAGGTCAAAGTAATGCAAGGTGGACGTTAAAAATGGTGAACCTCCTGGATTCAGAGGTAGTCACAACTCTGAAAAAAGTTAGTGTAGATTTATTTTTAGACAATGCTGGATCTGCCACACTGGATATAATCAGGGATACTTTTAAAGCATTTATTAGAGGGGTGTTGAAAAGTCAGGCATATGGCAAAAACAGGGCCGAAAGAGTTGAACTCAATAGATTGGAGGAAAGAGTGGGGACATGGGAAGTTGACATGCAGCAGAGAAATGTACGTTCCAATATTGACAGGCAGAAATTATCAGGTAAAGTGGAAGAGCCCATTTTATATTAAAATGTCAAATTGGAAACAAGGTGCCGAGAGCGTTCACAAGCCGGGTGTATGAAACAATTTAAATATGAGGAGAAAGCAGGATCTCTGCTAGCATAGAAGACTAGGCTTGAGAGGTCTAGAATTTTGTTCAGGGAATTGGTAATCATTTTGCAGAGAGATGTTACGAACAAGGCTGAGGAAATGCAGGGTCTCTTGGTATATTTGTTTACTGAGCTGCACACGGAAGAGGTCCATTCTGACCCGGAGAGGCTTAGAGCTTGGCTGGAAAGTGTAGGGTTTTGGGGCTCACAAGGGAAGGTAGAGAATGAGTGCACGCTAGTATAACTAAGGGGGAAATTAGGACACACCTCCTAAGCGTAGGAGGGAAAAGGCTGCTGGTCCCAATGCAATACCCTCAGAGCTATATAAGATCCTAACGGAAGAAATTATTTCTGATTTGGAATCACTATTTAACTCAGTTTACTTGCGGGAAAGATGAATCCCTAATTCATGGACAGAGGCCACAATTGTTTTGGTTTTAAAACCTGCCAAGGACCGTCGGAAGGCAGATTCCTATCCTCCAATCTCCCTGTTAAATGCAGACTATAAAATCTTCATGAACATTTTGGCAGGGATATTGGCCAAGCTCGCCCCCTAATAGCTGCATCTGGATCAGAAAGTTGTTGTGCCAGAGAGGCAAATTCAAGCTCTTACGCAGCAACTAATAGGAATTATTGATCTCGTTACGGCTCGTTTGACGCGCTTGGCCGTGGTCAAAATCGATGTGGCTAAGGCATTCGATTGAGTATGCCGGGCTTACCTATGGATAGTCCTGGTGGTAATGGGATTTAGTCCGGGTTTTGTCTCCACACTCTAAACACTGTATGAAAACTCATTAGCTAGAATTCTCCTTAATGGCTTTTTGACCATGAGTTTTAACATCCAAAGGGGTACTAGGCTGGAGTGCCCTTGGCCACCTCTCTTGTTTGACATCTATATCGAGCCCTTTGGCACTGCTACATAGGAAAGATAACCATGTTATCCCTTTTAACTCCCTCCTTACAGCAGTAAGATTACACTGTTTGCAGACGACCTGATAATATATACGTCTCATCCCGCTCAAACTATACCTAGGGTGGAGGGGTTGGTGTCAGAGTTTGGTGCTTTTAGGGGGACTTGATGAAATACTCAAAGAAGGAGGTAATGTGCTGAAACGTAGATTGCTGGAGAGGGAAAGTATTTGCAGAGTTACAATATCTTGGGATTGTTATTGTTAATAAGAAAGGCTGTATAGGGTCTGTAAACGGACTAAACTTCTCAGAATAGTGAGAATGAAGAAAAGAAGGTGGAATAAGAGTTAGATATAAAGGTGCAGATAAATGGAAATGAATTCCATCAGCCCACCCATATGGCGGAGCCTCGTCATCTGGGATTGGTTGGCAAGGTCCTGGTCCAGATAAGGAGGCACACCTGTTGAATTGTGTGTTCACTCCAATTCTCTAGGACCACCCAGGCGGATCCGACCTCACAGCAGAGAGTGGGTGAATGGTGTGAGAAATCAAGAGAAATTTGCAGTGCAACAAAGAATGTGTAAACAAAAGTTCATAATAGAAAGTGGGTTAAAATTGACTACCATGATGAAAAGGAGTAATTTTATTGGGGAATAAATCATGGGGTCAAGATTAAAAATAGAGTGTAAGACAGTGCAACCTAATAACTGTCCTAAGAGGATGATATAATGGTCAACATGTTTCTGCTATCTCAGGGGCAGCTCCCCTGCTCAGCTTTCATCAGGACCAAGTCTTAGTAATACACTACTGCAAATGAAAAAGATGTGAAAAAACTAGGTAACATAACAATAGCATTATAAATGTTACCTATTAATTTTTCTGACTATAGATTTCTACGCAACGTACTCACTGCGCCTATTTCGTCAGATTTAATCTCAAGGGATTCTTTCCTGTGGAAAAAAGAAAAGTAAGACACAAATTGTCTGTCATGCACCTCAAACTAACTCTAATAGCACCAACTAAAAATTCAGGTACAATATCTTGGTCCACTTACAACAGAGGTCAAGAAGATTAATACATTATATCAAGTGATTCATTTACTTACCCCAGTAATCTAGGGAGTAAGCCTCACCTCTCCTGGCACTGGCTCAGGGATAGGAGGCCCCGCTCTACATCATGTGAAGACAACAAATAAAAATAAGGATTTAGTTTTTTTAAAAAAAATAAAAAATCCTTTAGTTGTGTCTCCAACTAATGTGCATTAATTATAAAGCACAGAACAAACGTTGGTATAGTAACAGGGTTTGAACAGAAAGGCTGAAAACATCAGGATGGTAGATAATCAGTTATCCTTACTATGGTTGCCTATTAGATATTAAAACTCTGTAGACAGGTCAACAGGATTCCCTGTATCAAAAAAATGAATGAAGGCAGCATCATGGAGCAGAAACCGATGTTGAATGCCCTTACCTGTCCGTCGGTACCTCTGGCCTCTTCCTGAGGCTAAGGGGGAGGTACCGAAAGGACATCGTGTTAGTTCTAATATACTTGCTGGTGAGCCGCCATTGGTGGAATTAGCTGGCGGACCTGTGTGAGAGCATGCAAAATTGAAAATGGAAGCATGCAGCATGCCCACAGACAGAGAAGACAGTCTCCATAGATATAGGAACTTCTAAGCCCTGGATTTTGCGAACTCACACAAATTGTAATAGTGACAAGCTAATATATCTCATCACCTGTCCCTGTCTGTTGCGTTACGTTGGCATGACAACTCGCAAGATCAAGTTGCGGATTAATGAGCACAAAAGTACAATACGATGTAACAAACAGGCGACTAGACTCACTAAGCACTTTTTGCAAATGAGACATTCCCCAGAGGAGATTCGCTGGACAGTCTTGGAGAAACCTTTTGTGCCTCCACACATCACCGATGTGTCACGTTTCCTTTTTTTGAAGGAACAGAAATGGATTTTCCGTCTTAAAAGTGATGTGGATGGATTGAATGATGAAATTCCTTGGACATCTATCTAATGATTATAGATTGTTTCATCTCAGTTAAGAATTGAGATTTCAATCATTAGATGATTTCCTGTCCTCACACAGTGGCACCTCTTCCAGTAGTACATATACATATATAAATAATTGCCCTTGGCCATATGTAGTTCGTAGCTCATTGGCTTGGGACAAAATTACACCATTGCCCTGTCTGACCTATTTCTAATGACCAAATCAACACCTCATCACCCATAATAATGGGTTATTCTCTAGAGGCTTGAGTCAATTATCATCACTAGGTCAAACGCATCCCCAATAAGTGTTTTTGGCACTAACATTGTGGAGCGATGCCTCCATCGCTTGAAATCATAACACTACGTCTGAAGTAATGAGTATTGTTTGATTCTTTCCTGCCGATTCCGGCGATTTGGCGTCCTGCATTTTGATTGGCCTACCCAGAACCAATGGTTTTTTCTCTAAGTAACGGTTACCCAATGAGAGGGCTTGTTTTGCAACAGGTTACCTATGTCAGGTTGGGGCTCGCTGCCGTGTAGTTAGTGTGTTCATGAGTTCACTCGAACTACCCTAACCACGGAGAATATGTTTTTTTTTTTTTTTTGGGTTTTTTTTTATATATAGTATGTATTCCAACAGTGAATCATAACTAAGCTGATCGATTCATTTCCAACATAAAAACTTGCGAGTGACTAACAAACAGAAAACTGATGCCATCGTGTTCCCGGCATTTTGATTGGCCTACGATGGACCAATAGGTTTCAGCTTTAGTCTGAGGAACCCAATGGGAGGCCGTATTTCAATATTCAGTGAACTCCCGGTCGTGCGTCTCTTTGTATATTTTCTTTTTAGAGACGTACTTGTTCCATCGGTCTAATAACTCCCCACACTAGCACATGATCAATATTGTGCCATTTCTACTACACAGGCGTTTGTAAAGTATAAATAGCCTCAATAACTAATGGCAACTCGAGGGATCGCGCACGCGCGCAGCCTTCCATTTTCAATTTTGCATGCTCTCACACAGGTCCGCCAGCTAATTCCACCAATGGCGGCTCACCAGCAAGTATATTAGAACTAACACGATGTCCTTTCGGTACCTCCCCCTTAGCCTCAGGAAGAGGCCAGAGGTACCGACGGACAGGTAAGGGCATTCAACATCGGTTTCTGCTCCATGATGCTGCCTTCATTCATTTTTTTGATACAGGGAATCCTGTTGACCTGTCTACAGAGTTTTAATATCTAATAGGCAACCATAGTAAGGATAACTGATTATCTACCATCCTGATGTTTTCAGCCTTTCTGTTCAAACCCTGTTACTATACCAACGTCTGTTCTGTGCTTTATAATTAATGCACATTAGTTGGAGACACAACTAAAGGATTTTTTTTTTTTTTTTTTTAAACTAAATCCTTATTTTTATTTGTTGTCTTCACATGATGTAGAGCGGGGCCTCCTATCCCTGAGCCAGTGCCAGGAGAGGTGAGGCTTACTCCCTAGATTACTGTGGTAAGTAAATGAATCACTTGATATAATGTATTAATCTTCTTGACCTCTGTTGTAAGTGGACCAAGATATTGTACCTGAATTTTTAGTTGGTGCTATTAGAGTTAGTTTGAGGTGCATGACAGACAATTTGTGTCTTACTTTTCTTTTTTCCACAGGAAAGAATCCCTTGAGATTAAATCTGACGAAATAGGCGCAGTGAGTACGTTGCGTAGAAATCTATAGTCAGAAAAATTAATAGGTAACATTTATAATGCTATTGTTATGTTACCTAGTTTTTTCACATCTTTTTCATTTGCAGTAGTGTATTACTAAGACTTGGTCCTGATGAAAGCTGAGCAGGGGAGCTGCCCCTGAGATAGCAGAAACATGTTGACCATTATATCATCCTCTTAGGACAGTTATTAGGTTGCACTGTCTTACACTCTATTTTTAATCTTGACCCCATGATTTATTCCCCAATAAAATTACTCCTTTTCATCATGGTAGTCAATTTTAACCCACTTTCTATTATGAACTTTTGTTTCCACATTCTTTGTTGCACTGCAAATTTCTCTTGATTTCTCACACCATTCACCCACTCTCTGCTGTGAGGTCGGATCCGCCTGGGTGGTCCTAGAGAATTGGAGTGAACACACAATTCAACAGGTGTGCCTCCTTATCTGGACCAGGACCTTGCCAACCAATCCCAGATGACGAGGCTCCGCCATATGGGTGGGCTGATGGGATTAATTTCCATTTATCTGCACCTTTATATCTAACTCTTATTCCACCTTCTTTTCTTCATTCTCACTATTCTGAGAAGTTTAGTCCGTTTACAGACCCTATACAGCCTTTCTTATTGATAACGTGTTAAAACTGGGGGTTTAGGTTGTTAGTGGTCTATAAATATTGCCACCCCTTGGACCCTTTTCTCCTCTGGTTGTGTTACATTGTTATTGTTAACCCAGTGGAGAAAATGCCGGTTTAAAATGTTAATGAATTGGCTAAGGAGGTAGATACCTTGTTGTTAAGATGGAAGAACCAGCCACTGACAATTTATGGTCAAGTGAACCGTATCAAGATGTTGATCCTCCCCAAATTTCCGTATCTGTTTGACTACATTCCCCTCACCTTCCCAAGATCAATTATTGACATGTTTCAGGCGAAGATAACCAGTTTTATAGGGGCTTTTGTTGGGGCAAGGTTGGCTTGGAAGAAGTTGAGGCGTAGGCTCGAGAAGAGAGGTTTGACCAACCTGGTTTAAATTTATACTGCATAGCATTTCAGTACAAAAACCTTCAGATGCTTTTTCAAAAACCAGACAGTTCAACATGGGGAAAGCTCTTCGGTGAAATGATAAGGGAATTAGGACAGGCTGGTTTTTTGATAAAGTGTCGGGCCCCAAAATGTTTCAAGAATGTTCGACTAAAGGAAGACACTAAATAAAGGATATTTTTCTGATTTCACTCCGATATGGGATTCTCCAGGCACCCCAGAATGCATGAAGGATGGGCTGAGTCTCCCATTTAGGCGGCAGGGATGGCAAATTGGGGGCGTTTGTTGACAGTGCAGGGAATTTTTCCATAGAAAGCCCCGAAAGCCAAAACTGGGGATTAGATATGTACAGTTGTCATCCTGGCTTGCAACCTTTACCTTGAAGATACGGGGGGGGGACTGGGAATTCAAGTCCTTTCTCCGGGATGGGAGATATATAAAAAAGAAAGTAGCCACTTGGTACTGGAAGCTCCTGGATGCTGAAGGTAAGAACATGATGGCACCATATAGGATGTGGGAGGATACTCTCCGGGGTTGGACATAGAACCATTATGGCACATCTCTCAGCACCTAATCAGCGCCAGGAAACTCATGGTGACAGAGCGCTATAGAAAACTCCATTAAGATAAGATAAGATAAGAAGATAAGATATGGCAAAGCTCCTTGAAATTGTTATATTCAATTGTCAAGCCCGCAAATCTAAAGCAAAATCATTTCTTCACCATCAACAGGCTATATTGGACACACAAAAAAATTGCCAAGTTTGTAATGCAGCCAACTCCCAGGTGTAGAAGATGTGGCTTTCTGAAAGCTGATGAGGAACATGTCTTCTACACCTGTCCCTGGATTAAGGTATTCTGGACAAATATTGAGTCAATTTTAAAAGATAATCTGGGAGTAACCATTGCATTAAACTCCATATTAGTTTATTGGGGGTTGATAATACCACGCATAGTACACTGAGCAGGGATCAAACCGGCCTCATCTTTTATCTGATTCTGCCAACTAGGGGGGAGATCTGTAAACACTGGATTGACCCATTACATCCGAGTGTAATAAACTGGATTATTGCTGCAAAATGAACCTGCCGTCTGCATGTCGAAAGCACTCCAGGAAGGATGTCTGCGGTGTGGGCTGAGTTTATCAGATGGAGTGGTCTTTAGGGAAAAACCGCAGATAGAACATAAGGTCCAATGATTACACCAAAGCACCGCTTAAGGCTATAGCCCAGTAGCCTGGATCAGTATGGTGGGAACAACTGTGAATGCAGTAGACAGAGTGGTGGTTAGAATGGGTCCAGCAGTTTGAGTATTGCAGACGTTGTGGTGATATGAGGACATTAAAAAAAAGTCTATTTTGCCAGGTCAAAATGGCAGTTCAAAACTGCAGAGACACAGGCTACAATGTCAGGCCTGAGAAATGTTTAAAGAGCTACTTAAGTGGGTGGCACAATCAGTGCAGTAGGACTACTAGTAGCATTTAATTGACTGGTTCTAGGCACAGGTATTGCCACTTAATTAGAGACTCTCAAGTAAATTAAATATGCCAGTTAGGTATAAGCCAATCCAACATGTTTTAAGCATAGTGCACAATGACTTTGGCACTAGTTATCAGCAAAAACAAAGTCAGCAGAAACAGGAGGTCTGATGACAAAACATTAGAGGGAAACTACTCTAACAATGCCAGGTCTAACAATTCACCACTCTTGGGATCACAGGTGACAGGGATTTGAAGACATGTGGAACAGTCCATTTCAATACATTTTTCATGTCTGAGAGATAGGAAGTGAACTATTTGAGGACGCTGTTGTCAAAGGGCATATATGAGCAACATGTCTCTAATAGAGTCAGATGGTCAGTGGCTCCAAATGCCACTAACAAGTTTAGTGCCACTGAGGTGCAAGCATTGCCATTGTCACTTAACTTAAAAGGCATTGATGACTACCTAGGGTGTATTACACAAAGTGCCCTGGGTGCATAACAGGCGTGTTTGCCTGCTATGTGTGCCCCCAGGATACAATGGTGTTACAGAACGGAGCACAGACGCTTGTGCGGGTGGGTGCATTTCCTCACGGCACCTGCCTGCAGGGGGATCTCTCTCCTCTCACGACAAGAGCTGCCTGCACAGGTGAACATGGAGCAGCTGATTAAAGAACTCACTTCGTATTTCACTGAATACCCTTACCCTAAGGCAGCCCCGTGTTTGCAGCTGCCCTGAGGGCAGTGCATTCATTGTAATGGCGCACACTGTTCATGTCTGCGCCCGTCGCACTGTTTAAAGGTGCACCATGGTGCACACATGAACTGTGTGCCCGATACATAATATGGCCTCTGGTTTTAGGAGTTTTTTTTACTGTATCACAGGCTAAATTTATATGGGACATATTAAAAAATTGTTCATGTATGGGGTGCTCTTGGAGCTGTTAGACGCCATCTTCTCGAGGATATCCCTCTTTGAATGTGTCTGATGATGAAACTGCATTTTAAAGCTCATCCACTTTCAAGGTTTGAAATGTTTAAGGAGCAGAAGACATTTAATTATTTGCAGGTTTCCTTTTCTTCCTTCATTTCATAATTTGTGTACACTGGTGCGGTGTCGAATAGCGGGGAATGACGTCCCCATTTGCCATTACTTGCTTAGTTCCCAAAAATAGCTCAATCTCGCCAGAAAGGAGAGTAGCCTCAGAACTCTAGCATTCACAAGCCACTTCCATGAAGGAACAAGGTGTTTGATTTTCAGGACACTCAGACTTGATTGTGTAGACTTTTTAATTAGGGTGGGTGGTGTAGGAGAGTAGGACCTGCTTACTATGGTTACCCCCACTTTTTGCTGGTGTTTCACTGTTTTTCGACTTTAGTCTGGCTGGGGCCATACTAACTTAGATGCTTGCTCTCTAAATTGATTGGATGTACTTTAGGTACACTCCAGATTGGTTACTGGGTTACCCTTGTGAGTCCCTAGTATATGGTAACTTAGGTACTAAGGGCTTAGGTACCCCCAAGGCCTACCAGATGCTGAAGCATGTATTATGCCACCCCTGGGAAGCCTTCCAAAATGGCACCACAGGTCTGCTACTGCACCCTGGGTAAGTTGGTGCATGCACCCCTTACTAAGATATAGGTTACCTATATCTACCTTTACATCACTGACACATATAAACCTATAAGTCACTCCTATAGCAGGCCTTATCAATCCTGAAGGCAGAGTGCTTGGTTTTGTATGAGAGGGTGCCCATGCATGAGCAGGACTTCTCTGCAGCTTTCAGAATCTATTCTCTGATGCTGTTCGGTGATGCAGCCAGACCACATACTCTTAAGTGCATTATAACCTCGCAGTAAATGCTAACTATGGAATGGCTGCATGGAAACATGTCGTGTTTGGTGTCAAACACTTTGGAATCCTACCCCCCACCACCAGTCCTGGCGGCGGGGATAGAATTCCCCCTTCTAGACGGAGAAGGCATGTACATTGTAACCTAACCGGCTATAGCTTACAAGAGCCCCAGCATCACAAAATGGATGCTGCAGCCACAGACACAAGTCTGACCTCCTGCTGCTGGATGAAACTCCGGCAGGGGAGGCCTCGACAATAGGTTTCCTGTCACAGGGAGGTCCAGACAGGCTTTAGTGTATTGGGGCTGGGTGGGTGCATTCATAAAATGCTTTTCAGACAGTGCTGGGGGCACACTTGGTGTCCCTTTGCATACCCCAGTTCAAACCAGTTGCAGGGGCACTCAGCCACTGCTCTCTCGCGAAACTGGACAAAGGGAAAGGGTGTACCCACCCCTCTTCCCTGACCCTCCCAAAGGTGGGTCCCCAGAGTAAGTCCAACCCCTAAACTTAGTATAAGTATAGGAACCCAGTCCTTAGGACTTCAGATTACACCTGGACTAAACTCATCAACATCCTGGAACTTCGACATTCCATTTCGACTAGAAGACGGAAGAATCTCCCTTGGGGTCAAGGAGTGACTCCCTTGTACAAACAGGCACCAATGAAGAATCTTGCCGGTCTGCATTTCCAAGGCTGCTGCCGGATCCCAAAGGATTTGTGACTCAGGACATGGACTTCCCGACTTTTTGGAGGACGGCACCAGATCCCAGCAAAGCTGAGACCCGCAACCCTCCGAAGTGACGTGGAACCAGAACTCCTGGACACCATGCACATTTGCAAGTGCATCAACTTCCCGAGCTTTCCTGAAGTTGTGCATTGGGTTACTTGTAGTCCAAGCCCCGAGTACCATTTGCATTGAATATTGTGGAAATGCACATCCCGAGGGTTGGCTTCTAGCATTTCCGCTCAAGGCTCCTTCGTGATCCCTGGTCCATCAACTGGTGGGTCCCCATGAAGGTAGCTCTTCTGTTTCTTGGGCTTTCCTGGTTTCTCCAGATGTGCCCTGACTACCCACTGAGCGGGGTGTCACTGAGGCATTGCTGGTCTGCACCGAAGGCAATCTTTGCTTTCTGCGTGGGTTGCTTTTGCCAAGGCTTGTTGGGTCCAATCCGGATACCGACACCGCAGAACTCGAAAACCTTTGTGGGCTGCTTGAATCCAGCCCCTGGTCATCGTCGACACCTCCTGGTCCTCCTGGCTGAAGAGTTAAGCTTCACCTTCTTCATCTGAAAGCACCCGTAATCGGCAGACATCTGCTCAACGGCTTCCTGGTCACTGGCAAGTGACCCAGACTCTGTCCCCTCTGCTTTTAGGTTCTTCAGATCTCTGATCCACCCTTGGATCCATCCGGACACTTTCGACTTGGTCGCCAGCTGCGCTTTGCTGCAGATCGCCGTTGAAAAAGACGACGAAACCCAACATCAAGACACCTATGCACCCGGCTTCCCTGGGTGAGGTAACTCGAGTACTCCAGTGCTTCTGTGGGTATTGACTCTAGAACTGCCTAGTTCTAAAGGGGTTTGCTCCAAGTCCTCTTCCAAGTGTCCTTAATCTGTAATTTTCGAACCGCGACTTTCCCCATAGAAGTTAATGGTGGCTCGCGGCTGTGTTTAGACACTGCACGCATCCCTCGGGGGTCCCCTGTGTCACTCTCTTGGGTTGTTCCTGGTGGCCCCAGCGGTTCTGAAGGCTCTAGGCTTTGTATCTATGTCAGTCTTGGTTCTTATACCACTTTCTTAATATATGGTTTGGTACGCCCCTAGGGCTCAACGTATATTGTGCTAATTTACTGTGTGCTAAACAAGTTTACTGTATGTACTTTTGCCTGTAGCTTCATAAAGAGACTAGAGGAGTGTGTTTAGAATAAATACATATATTTCATATATACCTGGTGTGGTTCTCCTTTCATTTGGTCATTCATGAGATTATAGCCTGGTAAAACAAGCTGCTTTACATTCCTTCATGACTTAGCCTGAAGGCTGCTCTCCACAGCTACCACTAGGATGGCTTTCTATACAGGTTGTCTTTAAACCTACCATCAATAAGGGTCGTTTGGACTGGTGCAAGGTGCCCACTAGAATAGTTGAAAGCATATGCCAGGCCAACTTCTCACAGGTGGGGGCATACTTGTATACAAGGAAGCATAGCACACCCAACAGCAGTCATAGGAAACGCCCACCAAGGGATGTCAAGTTCAGATCTATGTAACTACAGATGAATGGCTCAAAATCATGATACCACATCATGCCCTATTACAGTCCACCTTTCATAATTGTAAGGTCCTGATTCTGAGTGGCTATCTAATAATGATTTGGGGGGGACCTGTAGGTTCCACCTGAACAGGTATTGCAAGTAACATGTTAATACTGCAACCACACAATTCACCATGTGAAACTTTGCAGAATTCAGGAAATGCTCGCGATAGAGGAGTTGCATTCAATTTAATGTGGTTACACCAATTTACCTAAATGTTGCCTTTTCCATTCTGGAGCACTTGCAATGGTATAGTAATTTTTTCAACCAGAAATTACCGATCCTGCGGTATTGTTTAATAACGTTGCAAAAAAACCACACCAGAAGCCCAGCCCAATTTAGAACACGGGCCTTAAGATGATGTTTTGTAGTCGAGTTTGCAGCGTCCATAAAAAACACTTACCTCATTGTATGTAAAGTATTCATAATTTACCTCGCAAGTACATACCGCCTGATTCATCATGCTCCCGTTTTGCGAGGCCCTAATGGCGATTCATAGCGAATCGCTATTAAGGACTCGCAAAACGGTAATCATGTAGGAATATGCAAAAAAAATGCGATTCCTTACAATTCCTTATTTGCGATTAGCTAATTGCTAATCGCAAATAAGGAATAACTCGCCATTCATTCCTATGGGCCAAAAGGCCCATAGGAAAGAATGGGGAGTATTCCTTATTTGCGATTAGCAATTAGCTAATCGCAAATAAGATTGCGATTTGAAGGGTGCCAGGGGTGTCCACAGGACACCCTGTAGCACCCCTCAAATGACATTTCACACAGGTGTTGCACACACACATGTCCAAAGGACATGTGTGTGTGTAACATGCAACTCAGAAAAATGCTTTTAAATGCATTTTTCTGAGTTTTCGCAATTCGCAAGGTCTGACCTCGTGGTAAATTGCGCCTAGAAATTGCGATTTCGCAAATTTAAATAGGATGTTGAATAGCATTTAAGGAATCTCAAATAGAGATTCCTTAAATGTCATTCCTCGCAAAATTGCGAGATCGCAATTAGCGATTTTTACATTTGGGATGCTGAATCCCAAATGCAAAAATCGCTCTCTCAAAGGGCCGGATTCTCAGAATCCGGCCCCTTGCGAGCGCAATTTAGGGTCATGAATCGGGCTGCAAGTATTTAAAAACATCTTCGCCCTAGCACGTCTTTTGCCAAGCAAGATAGAGTCAGTCTTTGTCTCAGTCATGCCTGTGGAATGCAGTTTTCTCACTGAAACATCTGACCAAAAACCGTGTTTTATCTGCAAATGTACTGTGCTTGGTAAATTGAGAAGACATTTAAAAAAAGCAAAACCTATTTTTGCTGCACACTACAATGTTGAGAGTTTGGGGTAAATTCGTTGTCATCGGTGGGTTTACTGTAGAAAAAAGAATATTGATCGTTTTCGTTGCTTAAGGATTCCAAAGTTGCTACTTCGAAAAAGTTTGCAAGAGAAGCAGCTTTATAAGATGTTATTAAAGAATGGCTCTGTCCAAGTAAGACAGTTAAGCCGTCGCAGAATAAAATGCTGACCAATATAGACTTGATGAGAGGGGGAAGCAAACTTTCTGTTCCATAATGTTAATATTAGCCTCAGCTGCTAGGAAACCGTCTAAAGTGGGATTGCCATAGAAACCTATCCTCTTTTGCTCTTCTCAGAAAAACTTTACCACAACAAGAAAAAGGCATATCTTCCTAGGTGAAT
Organism: Lissotriton vulgaris; assembly: GCF_964263255.1. Lineage (NCBI taxonomy): Eukaryota > Metazoa > Chordata > Amphibia > Caudata > Salamandridae > Lissotriton > Lissotriton vulgaris. The sequence continues at coordinate 798,690,134 of NC_141694.1, forward strand.
GTGTGTGTATATATAGAAATCTATATATAATTATATATTTACACACGCACACACACGCACACAAACACCCACACACACGCACACACACACACACACACACACACGCACACACACACTACCTAAAAGTACACTTTGCTCTCTTTGATGCAGGAGAAGCAGTGTGAAAATGGAAAAATAAAAGGGACAACTCTCCGTACCACTTTGATCCATATTTCAAAGAGTCATTTGCGCATGTCCACTGTGTGTGCCCAGCTTTTGTATGGGAGAAAAAGAGACTCCTTGAGATTATTTTTGCGAATTGAATTTAAGGAATTGTGCACTGTCTGCATCGTACTGTTTCTAAAGAACGGATGGCTGGTTAATCCCAGATTTTTTAGATTCATGGCCAAAGTGTTCAATGCAACTGACAAATCATATGACACTAACTTTGAAGACAACATTGAGCCGTTGTAAAAGATATGAGAGCCTTTGATGATATACCTGTCTTGTAAGACATCCACTGGTTTAATATAGTGATATGAAATGAAAATGAAATGAAGAATTTGTATAGCGCAACATATAGCCAGGAGTGTCTAGGCACCTAATGACCATACAGGCAAAGGTATTAAAGTGGAGATGTCCTAATATAGCCAGGTTTTTAAATCCTTCCTAAATTTAAGCAAATTAGATTTTTTTTAGGGATATTGGGAGGGAATTCGAGAGTTTGGTGGTGGTGTAGGCAAAGCTTTTTCCTCCCTATTTTACTTTGTGTGCCTTGGGGATGATCAAATAACCACTATCTGCCGATCTGAGTGGTCTGGCTGGAGTATAGGATATGAAAAATTGGGATAATTGCCACGGACCAAGGCCATGTCTAGCTTTAAAAGCTATACATAACGCTTTGAATTGAATGCGGGTGCTGATGGGCAACCAGTGTAGCTCTGTGAGAGCCATGGAGACCGAATCATAGCGAGAGAGCCCAAACCGGGCTCTTGCTGCTATACATATTAGTTTTATTTTATTATCATTGTCTATTTTTTTATGTTTTCAAATTGGTAAATTATTTATTTATTTATTTATTTAGCGATTTATAGGGCGCCTGGTGACCCGGAGGCATCCCCGCGCTATAATACTTGTGGAGACCAGAGGGGGAAGGGGAACTATTTTGGGAAAAGCAGAGTTTTCAATTTTTTACGGAAGAGAAGGTGACTGGGTTCCAGTCGCAGGCTGCGGGGGAGTGAGTTCCATCCTGAGGACGCTTTTACTGCGAAGCGTCGACCGCCGGTGCGTGCCTTCCTAAATCTAGGGACATTGGCCAAACGCTCGTTATCTGAGCACAGGGGTCTGGGGGCCTTGTATGGGGTGACCATGTCTCTCAGGATAGAAGGGCCTAGACCGTTGAGGAGTTTGTGGGCGGTACACAAGGCCTTAAATTCTACCCTCTGACGCACTGGAAGCCAGTGTAGGGCCTTGAGCGCTGGTCTGGCAGAGGCTCTGGAGGGGAGACTCATAAGGAGCCGGGCAGCCCCATTTTGAGTTCGCTGGAGTTTTGCCAAGGTAGATTCAGGAGCTCCAAGATAGACAGCGTTGCTGTAGTCTAGCCGAGCCAGGATCAGACCTTGAACCAAGAGTTTCCTTGATAGGGGCGGAAGTAGTGGAAGGATCTTGCGGATGGAGCGAATGAGTCCGAAGCAGGTACCTGCTGTTTTGGCTGCCTGGGTCTTCATAGACAGCTCAGGTTCAAGCCAGACTCCCAAGGTCTTGATTTCTTGTTTCGGGGTGGGCACCTCGCCGAAAACGTCTGGCCAGACCGATGGGGGGGATGGTGGTCCATTTCTTGCCCATGAGCATGACTTCGGTTTTCGATCCGTTGAGCTTAAGTGATGACTCGCACATCCAGTGGTGGATTTCCTGGAGGCAGTTCAACAGATTGTCTGGGTGGTTGTCAAGATGCGAGAGTGAGATGACCAGTTGCATGCCGTCCGCGTAGCTCACTATCTTGATCCCGAATGGGGCGACGACATCCTCGAGAGGGGCCATGTATGCGTTAAACAAGGTGGGGCTTAGCGAAGACCCCTGGGGGACTCCGCTAGAGAGGGGGAGAGGGGCTGAATGGGAATTGCCGTCCCATACCTGGAACGAGCGACCTGATAGAAAAGATTCTATCCATGCGAGCGCGGTGCCTGCGAGTCCTGCCACGGCCAGCCGGTGGAGTAGGACACGGTGGTTCACCGTGTCAAAGGCTGCACTGAGGTCCAGGAGGATCACTGCCACTGACCCTCCTGAATCCAAAATGCACCTTGCCTCCTCGATGACAGCGAGAAGGGCGGTGTCTGTGCCGTGGCCCGGACGGAACCCAGTTTGGGACCGACGCAGAAGGTTGTTTGATTCAAGAAACTGGGACAGTTGAACATTGACCAGTTTCTCGGCCATTTTGCTGATGCTAGGGAGAAGCGAGATTGGCCGATAGTTAGCCAGATCGGAGGGGTCCAGTTGAGGTTTCTTAAGAAGAGCTTTGACTACAGGACTCTTCCTGCTTGGAGGGACAGAGCCTTGGGATAGCGAGATGTTAATCAGCTCCGTGATAGTGGGCACGATGGCAGGGGCCACTGTTTTCAGGAATCTGATGGGGGCGGGATCAAGGGGGAGCCGCTTTTCATCTTGGCCAGGGTTGTTCCTACTTCGTCCAACGATACTGCCCTGAATGCGGTCAACTGAGGGTGCAGGATGTTTCCTGTGTGGTTAGTAGGTGCATCGTTGTCCGTGTGGTTAGGCAGACTGGGAGGAGGGAGGGAGACTAGGATACGGGCGATTTTGGAGTCAAAGTAGGTTGCCAGTTCATCACTTCTGTCAGGAGGGGATATGTTGGAGGAGGGGGGCGCTGGTATTTTCAAGAGCTCTTTGGCGATGAGGTAGGATTCTCTCGCCGAATTGGTGGAGTTTTTTATTCTGGTGTCGTAGTAAGAGGTTTTAGTGAGCTTCAGGGTGGATTTATAGGTTCTCACCGACCTACCGTAGGCGTCCTTGTTGGCATGAAGCCAGTCCTTTCTCCATAGTCGCTCCGCTTTTTTGCACTCTTTGCCGAGAGTTCTGAGTTCCGGGCTGTACCATGGGGCTGATCCTATTTTCCCGTTTTTATCCTCACAGGTTTTTATGGGGAGGATAGAATCGAGGGAGGTGGAGATCCACTCCCTGAACTTTCTGTCCGCGGTGACCGGGTCTTCCGGTGAACTAGGGGTTGTAGAGTTTTTATTAGATACCAAATAAAGTTTACTTGTAGAGTGCAGTATGCTATTTATTACCATTGTGAAGTGTGAAGGTGGCCATGACTCACGAGACACGAAGAATGCTATTAAAAGACATATTATAATCTGTGCACCTACATATATGGTTTATGCCATGGGATTTTTTCAAGTGTGTTTCTTATGGTGACTATAAGCAGTGCTTAAAATATAAAACAAAAAGTGTCCACCTCAAGGTGTTGCTTAGAAGCTCATGGCTGGTACTACAAATATTGAGGTGCCGAATACTAGGCTACATAAATGTCTTTTCACCTCATGAATATTTAACCTACAACCAAACACCACCAGACACTGCCTTGTCCTCTATCTCACTCTTGCAGACAGGCCTTTTTCATCCCTTCTTTCTCCTTTTTTCACCATTTTCTTCCTTTGCCTGTCTTGCTTCTTTGTGCTTTTCTCTTTCTTTCTCATAGTGAAAGTCTCAAGAGAAGAAATATTTGCCAGTACCCAAAGTGAATCCTGGTGGGCCTCACCTAAATCCACTGGCTCAAATTAAGCACTGACTTTTAGGAGAGTTGTTTCTCTGTGTAAAGTAATTGTTACATTCAATCCGTGAGTCAGTCGACAGCGTTTTTTCTCCATACATTGTGCTATATTATGGTAATAACTCGAATTTGACCTTTGCACTGCTGCAATAAATGTTTGAATGTGCATTTATTAGTACAATTGCTCAAAATAGCATGTTTTATAAAAAGGTATACAGTTAGTGCAACTGTGTAGTTATGGTTGAGATTCATTTTCCAAACTTTTACTTTTCTTTAAAAAAATCTTATAAGTATAGAGAGGATTTCCCGTTCATTCAATATAGGATTTGCAGTTCCACAGAGTTTTAGAGGGTCAGGGAGGTCTGATTGGCGGGCAGCAACCTCGTGTTTTTGTTGCAGCTGCCATTACAGAATGCCAGGCACTGAAGACAGGGCCCTGAAAAATGATATGGATATATGGGGACTGGGAAAGAACCCCCTTTACCTAGGTAGTAAGTGGAGAGGTTCTAGGGGTGCTAGAGGGCAACTACTGTGTCAACAATCCCCAGACATATGTTTTTCTGAAGGTTTTGAAGTTCCTAATTCAGGTCTGTGGATCAGCGAAATTGCCAGCGGATCTGCAATTTTCTGTAATAACTTATATCCTTTTTAGCAAATCCTGAATTTGTTATAGGAACCAAACATCACAGGGCAACTATACACGGCTAAGACAACAAACAGTCAGAAAGTGATGCTTGGAAGGCTCTTGCTTTGACTAGTGCCTGCAGTGCATGAATACCAGCTTTGCTGGGCCCATCTGTTGTATTGGAATGAGTGACAGTACAGGGCCTTGCTTCTGGCCATACTTCCCTTCCCAACCCACTATTCATTTCCTCAGGCTGTGCACTGCTAGTTCAGCTAGTTCAGTGGTGTAGGAACTGGAAGAGGCCTCCCTCCAAAACCTGCTATAAATAATCAAAAGCATATGTCTACTATATAGAACTGCGGGGTTGTGTAAAAAGATGTGCACAAGAAGGCTGGGTACGCAGGAGAGTAGACAATTTGCCTTACCAAAGGCCCTATCCAGCTGCTAGTCCCAACTTGTGCCTAGGCCAGGCCCTGTGACTAATTCCTGGTGCAACAGCTAAAAGCCATCATTTTCAGAGTTGGGTGCACAGGAAGTTCGATGTTGGGCCTGGCCAAAGGCCTTGAGCACAGAGAGTTGAGGATGGGATAGGATAGGCTTAGAACCTGGTCGCTGGCCAAGCCGCGTGTTCAAACATTGCTGTGCTCAGCCAAAGCCTTGTAAAGGATAGCATTTTTCAAATAAGAAACACTTTATGGAAAAGAGTAACACTAAACCTTACCATTAGGTTGTCTGGAGAAAAACACAAGAAAAGTACATGCTGTACACCGAAAAGGAACAGTAGTAGTGAAGGTAATTGGCAGTTTTTGTGGTGAGATATATTTGTGTAAGGTTCGTGTTTATGTTATTTGAGAGAGAGTAAAGGTTAGGCACATATTTAAAATAGAAAGCTGGACAGATTACAACATATATGTAATTACATATGTATATTATGGTTTATTTGGATGGTATACCAGTATGATGTAGCTTGGCAGGAAATAGTTTTAGTTCATTTAATGCATAAGTAGGCGGAGCGTGGATGTGGTTTTAAAAGATAAAAGAAAGGAAAAAGAGCATAATATAGCTGGATTTCATTTCCAATGGTAAGGACTCAAGTGCTTGAAAGTTTAATGAAGCAGTAGGAGGACGTTTTTCGGGTGACAAGAGCTTTTGGTGAAAAGAGTGAAGGTCATTAGTTGGCATGGATCTTGTAAGAATTTGTGATTGGTGGTTAGGGGAACAGTTGATTAGTAAATTTTAAGACCACAATCAGTAGTTTTTAACATGTCTTGTTTCTTGTAGATAATCATTTAGGTTGATGTCAATATTATGATGCTTGTCACTTGCTCATCAGATTCAGGTTCAATTTAATCCAATACTCCCTGGGTGATTTTCCTGTGTGGGGCGTTTCTGATGAATCTACCCCGTGTAGCTGTGATAACTTTTCTGAGCAAACCCTCATGCATTTTGTTATGTTTTGTAGCCACTACAAAGTAAGTAGATTGAGGTTCTTGGCACCCATTTTAAGAGATGCAGGTTTCGTCCAGGTACGGCCTGCTTTACTTTATCTCCAGTTATTGGGTAGTACCAGTACAATTCTCGGGGTTGCTAGCTTCCTGGTCGCTGCCATGCGTACAAGGACCAGGATGCTATCCCCGAGACAACTGGAAGGGTGATTTTATCACCCTGTTTTCCTGCTATTGGTTTTTTTGACCATTTTTTAACTCTTTGCACTGTGTATGATTTATACTGACATGAACCCTCATATATATGTACAGTGGACACCTTGACAGATTTGAACCCCTGATTGTTAGCTTTTTTAACTTCCATGAATTTTACTAAATTGTTTGCCTTTGTAACTTCCATGAATTTTATCAAATTGTAATCAATTTTTAAATATATGCTGTTTTGTCGCTTTTATGATTTTAAATGTAATCGAATAAAGCTTGTTTTGACTGACTGATGCTTGTGAAGGTTTTAAAGGGTTCTTGTTGAAAAGTGCAGAATTCTTTCTTGATCAAATTGGTATTTGGGAAGGTCAAAGTAGGCTGTTGCAGTAGTCCAAATTTCTCTGGAAAAACGTACACAGGAGCGATTTGTTTATATGAAAGAGAGCATGGGGACACATTTTGCAGAAGCTGAGTATTTGGTTTCTGGTAGGGGTAGCAGTGGAGAAGAGGAAAGATTCAAAGTTCATCGCTGGCTTGAAACAAGAACCAGGGTTTCTACAGGACAGTGCAGGAAATGAGCTTCAGGGACGGCTAGACAGGGAAATTACAAATTTGTGAGATTTTATTTGGCAGCAAGTAGATAATTTCCTCTTTGGAAGGGTTTACCATGAGAGAACAGGCAGACATCTAGCAACAAATGGCTGAGAGGTGGACTAAGATTTTGGATTGGAGTTCATTTATGAATGTAGAAAAGAAGAAAATCGGAGTGCCACTGGCATATAAATTAAAAGAGAAGCTGAATGATGAGATAATATCTCTTTTGAATGTCATGTCAAGTGGGATAATTAGTGGCAAACTGACAGGTAGCGCCCCGAGCAAGATGAACACCACAAGACAGTAAAGAAATTGTTAGAGAGTGTGGTTTGTTAACATGGAAGCTGAAGGGAATGGAAGGTGGTTCCACCAGCTTTTGCACTGAAAAAAAAAACACTTAAAGCAAGGGAAGAAGGCTGACAGACTACTGACCCTAGAGAGATAAAATATACTTATCATAGTGGTCTAATTTGTTTTTGTTGCAAAGTACCAAAACCTGGGTTAACAAAGGTTTGACATTTCTAGGAGTAAAACTAAACACACTGTTAGACAACCAGGGAAAGTGTAACGTTGACACATACTGAAAAGAAGTTTACGAGTCCAGGAAGGTAATTTTAACTTCTTGTTTAATGCCAGCAAGGCAGGGAACAATCAAGTACATCTTCTCGGTAATTCTCCCAACTGCCATCTCCTATCTCCATTCCAGAACCCCTGAAAAGTGGAAGTTGTTGGAGGAGATTGTGATGTATACATCCAAACACATCTACCCCTTATAGAATTGAAAAACCAAAAACAACATAGATTTTTGAGTTAACAGCAACACACATCATGGACCAAGAAATAATGAATGAAAGAATGTGACATATTATCTTAACTTATTAATGCATTACATAGTCACAAAATTTGCCAGGTAATTTTGTAGATCTGGTAGAAGGCTCACGGACCTGAGGATTTTGGCCTGTAGTACTTTGATTAGCACATGACAAATTGTGACGAGCAGAAACAGAAAGTTTACCTTTATTCCACCATCTTCCGTCATCTAATTGTACATCACTTTTGTTAGCTCTTACTACAAGCTGGGGATCCGAAAACCTAGACGAACCCTTCGGCAAGATTCAGGAACACTTGACTCGTACAAAAGCCCCTACTTTTACCTTGATCTGTCTTGTACAGCTCTCTTCTTGTTTACATCTTGTAATTTGGCTGTTGGTAAACTGACCATACCCATCCATCCTCTTAACAATTTTAAAGAAGGAATATGACCCCTGAGTAAAACAAATGGAGAGACTTCTGTGTCAGAGTTAGGAGTAGAGCGTACAGCCAATAATACATTTTTAAGTTCTTTTTTGCAGTTCAAGTTACTAGACTCAGAAAGTTGTATATTTTCCTTGATTACTCTATTAAACATCTCAATAAGACCATTACTCCTAGGATGATAGAGGGATGTCTTGGTATGTTTTATGTCTATAAACTTTAAAAATTTCTCAAATGCTGTAGATGTAAATTACAAAAAGAAACTCTAAAAACTCTATGATGCAAGAAGTTGTGGTAACATTAACAAATTTCAACACTGGCCAACGACTATAGTAATCTATGATTACAATACCATATTCTGAACCACCATATTCTGATAATTTCAGGGGACCAATGATGTCGATAGCTATTGGGGTTGGGAACTGTTACTTGAGTCTTGTCGCTAATATCACAGTAGGGACAATCTCTTACAAATGTTCAACATGCTTATCAAGACTAGGCCACCAGAACTGTTTCCTAATTCTCCTCTTCATTGCACGCATGCCAATATGTCCTTCATGAGCTAAAGTAAGTATTTTATTGCTCATACCAGCTGGAACTACAAGTGCGGCAGAACGGAATAAAAAGTCATCAATTATTGATAGCTCGTCAAAAACATGTTTAAATTTACCAATGGATTCATCAAGAACTCACTGACTACTCCACCCCATGTGAATTATGTCCATCACCTTTTTAATGTCCTCATCACAGGCATAGGCGTCTCTCCACTCACTTTCCAAAATGGCACCACTTGACTCAGAAATGGCAAAACAAAATACATCATCTCCATCTTCCTCCTCAACATCATTTGTGTCATTGATACTTGGCAATCTAGATAAACAGTCTGCCACAATATACCTTTTTCCAGGAACATACTCTACTTCAAAATTATGCTCCAACAATCTATACTGCCATTTGGCAATATGGGGTGTCACCTTCTTTCCACCATTTATTGTGAAACGTTGCACCAAAGGTTTCTGATCCACTCTTACGGTGAATTGTGAACCTCACAATTAGTGTTTAAAATGGACAATACCCCACCAACAAGCTAAAGCTTCACGCTCTATTACGGAATATGTTGCCTCTGCACCCTTCAGAGCTCTAGGCGCAAATGCTACTACGTTATATCTTCAATTCCTGCGCTGCATTAGTACCGCACCAAGACCCTTCTGACTGGCATCTGTCATAATTATAGTACTGTCATTGATGTCAAAGGGTTTGAGCGGAATGGCATCTGCAATTTCATATTTATTTTTTTGAAATTCATTGCTGCATTCATTACACCATTTCACCATTTAAAAATGACACTTTTCTTGAGCAAATTTCTCATATGAAAAGTTTTTGATGAACAATTAGGTACAAATCTGGCATAGAACTCAATGAGTCCCATTAAAGATCTCAACTGATCTTTGTCATTGGGAACACAAAACTCCTCTATAGCTCTGACTAAACTAGCTTTTGGTTCAACTCCTTTTTCAGATAATTTGTACTCCAAGTAATCCACAGAGGCTACATTTATCTTGGATTTTTACACACTTAAGGTAATACCTTTTTCTTTTAAAATGCCAAACACCTTATTTAACGTCACATCATGTTGACTTTGATCCGGAACATAAACCAAAACATCATCTTCAAAAGCCATCACCCCAGGGATGTTCTTGAACATGCTTTCGACAATCCTCTCGAAAACTGCTGAAGCAGATGCAAGACCAAGTGGCATGCGTTTGAATTGAAACAATCCTTCTGGGGTGATGAAAGCAGTGTAATGTCGCAAATCAGGATGTAAGTCGACCTGATGATATGCTGATGTCATGTCATGTAAACTGAACCTTTTCCCATTCTTAAGAGTGCTTATCATCTCAGTTATGTTCGGTACTGGGTTTTGATCAACCCAGATGTTACAATTTAACTCACGAAGAACAACACACATGTTCAAGATTTTCTTCGTCGATGACGTGCTTGGCTTACAAGATGATGTCGATTTGATACTGGATCTACAAGCGCTTGCAAAATGACCTTTCTTTTGACATTTACTGCATGTTTTATTAAGTTGCAGGACAAAATTTAGCATTTCGAAGATGGGAACCACTTCCACAACTGTAACATTCCCAACGTTTATTTGTGGATCTAAAATTGGTATCAGTATTTGCATGACCGTCTCTTTTCCCTTTATGTTTATCTTTTGAAAAGAAATTGGATTTACCTTTAATGGAAGAAGCTGTCTGTGCTTGACTTTCGGAACTAGAAATAGACATTTGTTCCAATTGAGATAAAGTGCTTTTGATTCTCACAGCTATTTCTAATGCTTTTTGTAGAGATAAGTTTGGTTTGTTCAAAAGAGCCTCTTGGACTTTTTTACTATTAGTCTTCTTTACCAACTGGTCCCTTATCATTCCTTCCTCAAAAGTTTTATAGTCGCAGGATTCTGCCAAAATACGTAATGCACCAACATAGGTAGAGGCAGACTCGCCGGAAAGTTGTGACCTTTTTCTAAGTGTATGTCTTTCTAATGTGATGTTCTTGCATGCTTTGAACCTATTGTCAAGAGATTTAATTGCTATAGCATACCCATCTTCTATGTCATCACCTTCACCACCACTTAACAAGACAATTACTTTTGTGGTATGTTTAAGAATGGTGCGACCTTCAGATCCGAGACAGTGTCTCAAAATTGTGAATTTCTTCTTGTGCTTTAAAGAGTCACTATCAAAAGCATCTAAGTATGCTTCAAACCTTTCTTTCCACTTCTCCCAATCTAACTTAGGAGACAATGGAGTTGGAGAAAATGCAGGAGGAGCTGATAAAGATGGTTGCATGTTGGAAAGAATAACCTTTGAGAGGAAAAAAGTCAATATTCAGATCTAATACATATACTCCCAAAATGAAATTCTGTAGAATTAGACAATTAAAAGTCAATATGGAGATCTATTACATATGCTTCATTTTTTAATCTCCTTTTTGCAAAAATAATGAAATGTAAATAATTTGACATGCATTGGTAGCGTGCACGTAAATTGTCACAATTGTGGCATGTTGCACAGTTCTACTTATATTTGTATTGTGCCTGAAACTTATTATTTATTTTTACTTTATTAGCCTGTGCATCGCTGAAACAAAAGGAGACGCGCTTATAACCTATAATGATGATTCACGTTGAGTTTTATCAGCGTGCGCGTCGCTGGGCAAAAGCTTGACACGTGTAGGCTTTCCGATCTCTTTCCAAGATCGATTTAGAAATCCTGAGGTAAGATGGCACCACGTATGTCTTGAGCCTATTGCGTCAGACTGCATGAGCATGTGCAGAACTGTGGAGTCTTGATTCGTGCGTGCGAGCTGTTGCAGAATTGTGGAGTCTTGAGCCGTGCGCGTGAGCTGCAGTCTCAAGCTATCTGCTTAATGTAGTAAAAACACAGATACCTTGCTGAAATCTTCCTCACCAGATGAATACAAAGTGCCAAGGTAGTGCTCGATCCTTTATACCATCAGCAACCAGATAAATCCATGGTCAGGCATGGGCATCGGATCTCAGCACAGCGCGGCTTCTGTTCCCCTCACTGCTCCGTCTGCGATCAACTCAGCTTGAAGGAATTACATGTGTGGTTGGTCCAGGTGGCACCTCGTTGACAGTGAAAAGAAGTTTGCGAGTCCAGGAAGGTAATTTTAACTTCTTATTTAATGCCAGCAAGAAAGGGAACAATCAAGTACATCTTCTCGGTCATTCTCCCAACTGCCATCTCCTTTCTCCGTTCCAGAACCCCCACAAAGTGGAAGTTCTTGGAGGAGATTGTCACTGGAGAAGTGGAGACGTGTGGCTCAATGATTTAAGCGGCAGACCATGATGCAGACGTCTAGCCCGGGACCAGGGTTCAATTACCCACCTCGGCGGGTCTTGGGCTCAAAATTCCACGGACCTGATAATTCTCGCCTCGTGCCTATTCCAATCATGGAGTCCCACTCTGCAACTCTGGGCAATAGCTTGGTTAATCTCCACAACGGCCCCCACAACGCTAAGGATGCTTGGCCTCCACCTTGGGGGTGCCCAGGAGTGGATGCCTCACAGGGAAAGCCAGGATGGGTTCCACAGCGGTATTCGTACAAGTGCCTTGAGACCCTTGCGGGTGAGTAGTGTGCTATACAAGTATCAAGTATACTGGATTATTAAAATGGTGGTGGGTGTTGATTTCTCTCTTTGTCATTGTTTCCCTAACTTCCACTTCTTTATTCAGTCTCCCTTTTCTGCCTTTGCCTCCTTTGCTGTGAGTTATAGTCCAATGATGAAAAATAAGTCTTGGTCCTTCAAATATGACTTCCGGCGCTGAGCACCGGCAATGTCAGCACAATTTGAACTGTGTAACCTTAAAGGAATTCTCAAGGTCAGGGACAACCTACAGCTTAATGTTTGTGTATCACCCCTTATTGGAATATACTAAAAATGAAATACTGCTTTGGCTGAAGTCTTTAATTCCAATTCCAGTAAAATCTGCATGGCAGTCACAAGAAGCCCATTTTCATGGTAAGCACAATAAGATGGTTCCTGCTGGTGGAAGTTTCATGGCTGCACCTTCATCATCTACACCTGACATTTGATAGTGAGGGATTGCAGTAAAATCATTTCCATGATCCATGTACACTTTGTGTTGATATTTTACTGTGGCAAACATATGTTTGGCTGCTGGTATCATAGCGTTTTGAGATTTGTTTCATTTTCTATATCTGGTGGCTAATCTTTACCTGGATTTCCTATAATTTTTTAAAGGAGAATCAAAATATGCTGACAACCTCCTTGTCATAGACATGAAAGTGCTCGATCCAGAAGAAGAGTTATTTTGAGCTTTGCAGAGGTATATTACTTTTCTATTTCTTTAGAAATTATGGTAACTACTGCTGTTGTAGCACCTGGATAGCATGTTTACTTTTGTGAAAGAGCCACACCAATGGTGGTCATGTTTTATCATTTTCCACCCAGGATAGGTGTGTTTCATGGGGACCTATTGCAATTGATTACACTTATTTCCAAACAATATTTTCACCCTTGTTTAGAAATATACATTTTTGGAAACATTGCAACATATTATGTAATATGTATCTGCAGCAAATTGTGTAGTAATTATTTTCCACCTGATGCCAAGGTTCGCAGGAGAGGGTTTCTTAAATGTAAATACTTTCTGTCCTACATATAGCAAACCTTTGCCATTATTATGCCCATCACCCCATTTTCAATAGTCTCCCTGTGAATAAAAGTGGTCCCGGGAAGCCTCACATACCCTGGATAAGTTTCAGGGAGGCTTACTGGTATCATCCACGTGCATTGCCAAAAGGTGCACCACTTCTTTCTGGTCTACTATCATGCTCTCTGTGTCCGCCACCATACAGATTTGGTATTTGATTCAAGAATGAAAACTAGGCCCTCTTTATTGAGCAGAGTAGCTGTGGCGATTGTTGATATAACAGGACCCTATTGAACTCTAACGATGTTGCCTGTTTTCTTTTACCTCATACCTCCAAAGTATTAAAATAGGGTTCTTTTGTGTGTGAATTATATCACCACCTGGAGATGAACACTTTTTTCTGTTATTTTTAAATCGTCATGAGTCCGTTTTGGTATATGGGAATATATCTCTTTTCTGTACTCTATGAATTACATGTGCTGATGGATGTTTCTGGTGCCACATCATTACCTGGTTTGTCCCGTCTGCCCTTCTGACGTGGTCTGCCATAACATCATTTCTGGGACATCTTTAAGACACAGATGCATTGAATTTTGCCTTGAAGGGGATCACTTAGTTGTTGGCATGAAAAATGCAGGCCATGTCGTATCCTCTATTCTCCTCTTCTCTGAAGGATTTTACATATGAAACCAACAGGGATTAATAGTTTCCTTTCCGATGTTTAATGATTATCTTCTGCCTTGGCTGCCCGATTACAGTCCCTTGGCTATTAGTTTAGCTAGCATGTGAAGACACGCAGATCCTCCTTAGAAAGGATAAGATTTTGCCCGCTGAGGTACTACGATATCAAGCTTTCACATTGACTGTGAAGAGTCACCGAATAAGGCTAAACTCTGATACACAGAATTTGTGATGGTGGGGGAAACTCTTTCCTCTGGTTATCTTTATTTTGGGTGATTGACTTGTGAACTTTTCCAATCATTCAGGTAACACATCATGGCTTATGTTTAAACCCACTCATTCCTGGTCCTCCTCTGATCAAAGCCAACTCAGGGGTTAATTACGATGACAAATCCCATTCGTAAACCTTGTTTCTGACTGAATCGTACATAGTTCCCAACGACTAATTATGATGCCCAGAAACCATTCAGACACAACAGGTGATGGACCGAATGTGGATCAATGTCACACACTCACCCCAGTCCAAAGATCTGGGCCCAAATCCATCGTTTTTTTGCACTCCACACCACCCTGGGTTAGACAATGGCAAAACCATTCAGGCTGTCTGAATTGGTCCGAAGGGTATTCACAGGCGTCGAGTCTTTCGGAGCCGAATCGTACAGCTCTATGGACATGATTTCTGAGCAAGCAATTACGATGACCGATTTGAACAGCTGTTCCAATTCAGTTTGCCCAAATTGAAACGGCTGTCAGAATGTGTCTTTGGGGGCCCGTAGCCGGCCCCCCTTCACCAGGGGCCTTCTGAATAAGGCCCGTGGGGGTACCCAAGGGACCCCTCTATCCACTATGGGGTGCCCACCACAGGGTGCACAATTTTTCCCAGCCACCATTTTTTTCAATGTGATCCTTTGTTCCCATTTGAAACACAGGCTCCCATTGAAGTCCATGCGAATCCGACCGAATCATATCTGAAAGCATCCATATGCATTGTAATTGGTCGGTTGGACTCGAAGAATCTAATTTGTTTGGAAACAATTCCGAAACCGATTTAGTTGGAAGGTTTCCTAGCTAGATCGTAATTGCCCCCTCAGTCGTGCTTCCTTTAGATGAGAATCTGAAGAAACGTCTTCCTGCATTAAGATGCTAGATCCACAGATAATCCAATGTGTTCCATGGTGGACAACAGTCCGGCTCTTTTACCTTGGGCATCTCTTGGTTATCTTATGGATCACTGTAAGATAAATCAAATTGTATGAAGTGATAATATTATAGGGTGGCTGCAGAGTCCAGGCCAGAAACACTTCTGTTGCTGTAGTATTCCACACACCATAAAAACAAGATACACTGGAACTATCACTTAATATGAAGCAGAAGTTTTAATGTATGGTGTCCATAAATTCCACTTTCTGACAATGTAACACTTTAGTGAGACACAAAAAACTCACAAATCATTGAGTTAGTTCTGTTATGGACTAAATATCCATACATACAAAATTAAAGATGACATAAATGTGTTGTTCACAATTATACAGCAATAGATTGTAAGAGGCAACCTTTATAAAAACACACCATTTACGTATATACCACATCAAGTAAATGTAGCAAGATTGTGAAAAAAATAATTACATTCTTTCAGTCCATATAATCAAGTACATCCTGCCCAATGTTATATCTATTTTCCCTGATGACTAAGGGTTAATCTCACATTTTGCAGTCTTTAATGCTTTGTAATACCAGCAGGTTGATTGTAAATATATGTATATCCAGCACTGTCTGTCCCAATATAACTGAAAAGTCATTAGCACTAGAATGGATTGTGAACATAATTTGATATGATACAAATGAAGAAGGGGTACGCTTGATACAATTGATAACCATACATGTGGTTAATAGATACAAATGTTCAACTCTGAGTATATATTTAAGTTCTTCCACTTATTCAAAGAACAAATCTCCATATGCATGAAGCATAATGATTACTACATTTCTCTTTCCATAAGAGATACATCAAGAAAGAGTCTTGGTAGAGATTACCTTTTTGATGGATGGGTTTAAAGATTTTTATGTATAGCTATTAATCAACATGCTCCGATGAATGTGCTGGGGATTTTTTGCTGAATGATCACAGAAACCCGTTAAAGGAATATTTTAAGTCACTGGTAAGTCAGATAGACTCTGTAAGGTGACAATCTACAGATATGAAAATTTAGTTATATACAGGATGAATAAAATTGGTACTAATCTTGGAATTGATTACAATTTTTTATATTTCAACAGGCCTAAAAATTCTTCTTTGAAGCATTTTAAGGCAATTTATTAATATTGCTGGGCTCCACATGAGATAGGGATCAATAGGGTAACACATTAGTGTTTGACCCATACTTACACTTGACATCAACAAGGTGGTAGGACTTAATAAACAACTTCATTAGATCATTATTGGATAAAAAGATGTTCACCCCTATGAAAAACTCTGCAGTTGAAGCCATAAGGGGTTTCAACCAGTACATATACAAAGAGTTTTTGATCAGCCCATTATTTAGATGTCTTGATAGAAATTATGGATGAACACTTATTAGAACATTGGAATGTTGGGAGCTCCATTTAAGACAATGGAGTGCTCCCTGCTTCTACAGGCCAGTAAAGGCCCGCAGAGCAACATTCCAATGTTTTACAAAGGTCTCTCGGACCTCGACGGGATTTAAATCCCTCAAGCTTCGAGAAGATCCCCTCGAGCTTTGAGAAGCCTTTGTTTTATTCGTTAGAACATCCTGCTCTCTAGTGGTAGAATGTTCTAATAGCCTTATAGCCCTTCGTAGCAGGGCTATACCAGCTATTATAGTCCCGTCCCTTGTTAAAGTCCCTCGCCTTCGGCTCGGGCCTTTAACGCGGGAGCAGGCCTTTACCAGCCGGTATAGACCTCTACGGCGGGCTATAAGGCTATAATAAACCCTGGGATTGGGATAGGCTTAGATCCAGAAAATTATGAAAAAGATCAGAAGGTACAATAAGGTGTAGTACACTATTAAAAGAAAGATTGATGTAAACCATTTTTTGAGAGTAGTCCTTTGAGTTTGATACCAGTTAATATGGAGGGTGCATAAAGTGTGTACCTCTTTCCCGTGGGAAGAGATCAACACCTCTTATACCAGTCTCTTTTAAAGGTGGAATGGAGGGAATGAGCTTCTAACTAGGTTCATCAAAATGTTCGTTATGATAGCATAATCTTGTAACGGCCAACATTACATAACCCTTCGTATGCAAAATTTCCAAAATGGCGCTATTATGTCCGCTTGTGCAATTAGGCTGCTGCTTCGGGTAAACAATAAATCATTTGTACAAGAACCATATACATATGTGATCATTCACTGAGTATAGCAGCCATTCTTGAGTGATTATATTTATGGTGAATGGAAGTATTTGTTTTGAGATGTTAATGCATTTACTCTGAGAATATTCAGGAACTTTAATCTTTTTTAAAATAAGTCAGTACTTTAACTACGTTGTCTTCATAATTCTATCTTGGATTTAAGTTAACTTTATGATGAAGCTCTTCTTTGTGAATTAAATCAATGGCTCACTAAGATGAAAACGCTTCTGAACATGAAAATTAATTATGACCTTGCTTTGCAGTGTTATTGGGCTTTGGTTAGTGTGCTTCCTCTCCCCTGGGAAATACTGAATGCTAAATCTTTGACTTCAGAAACACTGTGGGCCTTCTAATAAAGTGCAACTTCTACTTAGGCCAGGGCAAAATTTCTCTTATGGAGGATTGATCTTGTGTAATTTCTCATTACGCTTGTTACATGAAATTCCAAAATTACCTTAGTAAGCCTTGTCACATATTTGAATACAGTTCATGGCAAAAAGTTTGTGCAAGCGCATGAAAATAATGTGAATGACCAGAATGTGAGTCATCGCTGTTTGAGGTAGTGATTATTTTTGCACTTTTTATAGCGAGAAATGCATCCTTGTGTAAAAATGGACCCAAGGATCCATTTCACACTAAAATATAGCGCCAAATTACAGTTTTGAATTTTGCACTATTACCCATAATGTTCCTGTAATTTCACGTAATTAGATAAAAGTGAAATTTGCCCATTTCACATACACCATAGATTCTACTTGAGAAGATCATACTAGGCCTTTTTTCTTTAAATGTGGTCAACTTATTTGTAGCTTTCTGTGTGTACTACAGATTGACTTTAACGTGTAATAGTCTAAAAATGTCTCAGATGGAAAAAAAGCAGGGTATGGGAGAGCTTCATACAGTCTGACAATTTTACAGAATAGAATACTATGTATTGTAAACTGCAATTTGCAGTAAGGGGAACTATTTCAAAAGATGAACAAAAGTGTCTTTGTTCCTGAAGAAAGCTTTGGAATACCAAAGATATTTTTCCGAAATTCCAAGAAATAGCTACAAAAGAATCAGCTTATAAAAGACAATGCAAGAATCCAACAAATTTTTTACAATTCACGGGCATTCTCTCACAACTCAAAACATGAGTGTTCCAAGCACCTTCAAAGAGGCCATCTTAGTGCCTCTTTTGAAGAAACCTGGCGCGGACCCGGCGGACCTCTCTAACTACCGTCCCATTTTGCTCTTGCCATACTTTTCCAAACTAATGGAGGCCCATGTCACCCGGTGTCTTTCCAACTTCATCGAGACCTCCTGCCACCTGGAGCCTAACCAGGCCGGCTTTAGGCCAGCCCACTCCACCGAGGCCGTCATTTTAGCAGTCCTTGACACGCTGAGGAGGAATGCTGATACAGGGACCCCCCAGGCCCTCGTACTCCTGGATCTGTCGGCTGCGTTCGACACGGTTGACCATAACATCCTTCTTCACCGTGTCGAACAGGCTCGCATCCAGGGTTCTGCCCTCAAATAGACTCAGTCCTTCCTGACCGGCAGAACACAAGCCGTCCGCTAGGGCCCATACACAGCGCCCAAAATTCCCACGACCTGTGGAGTCCCTCAGGGTTCCTCCGTGTCACCCTTATAATTCTACCTCTACCTTCGGCCCCTGATCCACTCGCTTCAAAACTGGGACATCACAGTGTACAACCACGCAGACGACCTGCAGATCATCTTTCCACTCAACTCCTCGAACGCTGTGGACAATTTCCACTCCGCCATGATACACATCCAGGAGTGGATGAACTGCAATCAACTAAAACTAAATCCCGGGAAAACTGAGCTTCTTCTCCCCGGCTCCAGCTCCTCCCACTGGGGCTCGCAGTTCTGGCCTAACAAACTAGGCCCCCCCCGATCCCAGCAAAATCTGTAAAAAGTCTTGGTGTGACCATCGATGCCGAACTCTCCCTCAGACCTCAAGTTGGCACCGTGATCTCATCATGTACGTTCCAGCTTCGAAAAATCCGCAAAGTCTGTCATCTATTACCACCAGCCGCTCTGGTCCAGGTCATCATCTCCCTGGTACTATCCCGCCTGGATTTCTCCAACTCCCTGTACCATGGACTCCCTAAATCACTACTTCATCGCCTTCAGGTCGTGCAGAACCAAGCAGCTCGTCTCATCTATAAAACTCCCAAATGGCAGTCGGCCAAACTGCTGCTACTCAAACTGCACTGGTTACCCAAAGAACAAAGGGCGGCCTTCAAGATGGGATGTCTCACATTCAAATCCCTCCACTGTACCAGCCCTGCCTTCCTGACATCACTCGTTAACCCACACCACCCAACTTGCAACCTCCGCTCAGCCCACCTCAATCTGCTTGTTGTCCCCAAATCCAAAACCAACAAATTTGGTGGCCGTAGGTTCACCCTCCTGGCTCCCAAACTTTGGAATTCTCTCCCCCTGACCATCAAATCCAGTAGTTCCCTCCTTCACTTCAGGAAACTGCTCAAAACCTTCCTCTTTCCCCCACCCAGCTAAACTCCGCTTCCTTCTCACCTCAGCTCCACCTCTGTTTCACAGTGCCAGGAAACCCACGGTGTCAGTGCTCTTTACAAATCCCACTTAACTTAACATAACATAACAGTGACTCTACCACCCAAAGCGAAAATAATAATGTCAATATGGAGTATGTTAAGGGACTAGAATGAATGAAAATATTTAAGGCCACAGCTAACGGACACTAAACAGAGTACTAAACTACTCTGTGGATAAATACTAGTGCACAGGCTGCATGCCATAGTGATTTTAACAATTACTCTATGATGAAAGGCACTGTGTCACAGACCTGGGCCTAAAGCTTCCTTAAGGAAAGGTAAAGCAAATGTTAAGGGTTTGCCTTTTGGGCAAGCCACATTACATCAAAGGCCTGGAAAATGCATTGTTCTTCCTGAAATTTCCCTCATTGCACACAAATGAAGCTGTTGGTTTTATGGGTCAGATGTGAGTCCCCTCAGGCTCCATTCCATCTGCAACAAATACTGGTAGTGTGTTTTCCCCAACTGCAATAGAAAGACAATCCCAAAAGGAAGCAACATCTTGACCTAAAGAAATTTGAAATCCATGAGGGGACCCCCTGTGCTTAGTAACTCCATTAGAAGAGTTAAGCTACACTCCAAAGAGCGTGTTATACAAAGAAGTCAGAAGATGAAGCTTGCATTGCAAGAGATGAAATTAAGAGACATACACAGTAAACTATTGCATAGTACATTTTATATATGCTAGTATTGATGTATCTTTAAGAAAGACCATGTTCAAATAATTATTTACTTTGTGAACAAAAAGTTACCTCATCTGTATGCTTTCATCCTAGTGAGCCCAATCCTCCCCTCAGTCTACCACTTTGCCGTCAACATGCCTGCTTCTCCTGAGTCTGTACAGTCTCCCTGTTATAATGAGAGCACAAAGCAAGAGTTGAGAGAGGAAAAAAGGCTTAATATGTAGCTCTGGTTAATAAGCAACCACCAATAGCTTCAATGGCCTTCTCCCCTGCATCCCCTGCTCCTCGTCCGTTATGGAATGCAGATCAAATCCACATTGAAACAAAATGGTGCAAGAAGCATGATCACAATTGTGCAAGGGCACGAGGACAGAGATATAACATACTTCCCCCTTTAGTAAAAATACACAAAAGTCATAAAAAACAACAATAGTACAAGAGCATTAAAGGAGTTAATCATACAAAAGTGAAAAACATAGAATAAACATAACACAGAGCAAAACAAAATAGAGTAAATTAATTCATGAACAATCTAAACTGAATCAGCAACATTGCAGTATCAACCCATGACAAAGCCCTTAAAATGTGAAGGGACTTTACCCTGTACTTGCCCAGAGGTGGACCCATCACTCCCTCCACAGTAATCCTTGGAAGGGAAAAACTCTCTCTTGAAAACCCAAGAGACCTTGAGAACATGAGCCACATTCCACCATCTTCCAATATCCAATCTAATTAACGGCACTTACATCCTGACTTACTTCAACAACCTGACATGGTGTGTCGAACTTCACCTTGCCTTTCATAATATTGGCATCTGGTAATCTGATGCAAACCCAATCCCCCTTTACAAAGAGAACAAACTTTGTCTTCATATACACAACATACCTGGCCTTACTTTTGACTGGAGTCTGCTCAATTTGTGGACACATCTCAACAACATGCAGCTTGACATCAAAATTAAACTTAACTTTATGCAAGTTACTCAGCCATGTCTGTTTAATAAGATCTTAAGGGGACCTCCCCTCAAAGCCTCAAATGGCGACACTACTGTCGTACTATGAGGAGTGTTCGAGTAAGACCAAACATCGCACAGATCACATGTATTACATCCACTCCTTCAATAATTTCTCCTTTCACACATTTGCTTGCAAGCCTATTAGCACTTTCCACCTGACCATTACTTTGAGGATGATACAAACTACATTTTTTACCTGCATCTTTCAAAAACCTCACCATCTCTTCTGAAGCAAATTGCACACTGTAATCCGAGATAACTTTAAATGGAAACCGTCTCTTGAAAACACTTCAATCAAGAAAGCAATATCAGTCTTGGTGTTAGAATCACTCATGAAACTAATATCCATCCTTGTGGGCAAATGATCAGTAAGTACTATAGCAAAACGTTGACCATTGGGAAGTTAACAGAAGGGACCAAGAAAATCCAGCCTCACTTTACTCCACTCTCTTTATGGACATCCAACCTTCACCATGAGTGGTGTCACGCACTTCAGACTTTTGTCATTTTGCAAGCATACAGAACATTTTCCAACATAACTTTCTACATCCTTGTTCAAACTTGGCACCAATATAATTCTCTCAGCCTCTTATTGAGAGCCATTCCCAGATGGCCTTCATGACTCAACTGTAATAATTTATGTCTAAGATTGCATAGTGCAATCAATTTGTCTCCTCTCTGAACAACACACCCGCTTCAACTAACAGGTTTGACTGCAGTTTACCATATGGTTGCAATGTGACAAATAAATTCCTTTCATTTGGCTACCCTCTAATCATGTATTTCACAAACATCTTCAAAATAACATCCTAACTTGATAAGGAATTCTGCTTTAGTTGCAAAATTACAAATACAGTTGTCATAAAATTCACACAGCCCAAGAAAAGCCTGGACCAGATCCCTATCAGCAGGTGTTGGAACTCCTTATATTGCTTTACGCAAACCAGGGCATGGGAAAATTCAATATCCCAACACAATATGCCCAAGATACTCAACTTTGCTCACACCAAAATTTAGTTATACCTTCTTAGATTCACCCCTCCAGCATTGAGTGCAAAAATAATAGTTTTGAGTCTTATGACATGTTTATCATAATCTTTGCCGTACACTAAGATGTCATCCTGGAAAACTAAAACTCGCTCCAGTTGTTTCAGCAGTTCCCTTCTGACTGGCTGATATACAGCAGCAGCTAAGGCTAGACCAAAAACCATCCTACAAAACTGAAAAACACCAGATGACATGACAAAAGCAGTGAGATGGCTGGATTTCTCCGCAAGTACCTCCTGGTAATAGGCTGATTTCATGTCTAATTTCAGGATCAATCTAGCTCCAGCTAATGAGGTAATAATTTCTTCAAATGACAGTGTTTAAACTCCTATGGTCAATGCACATTCTCAGTTTATTATTTTTCCTGCAGGCAACAACAGGGGCTACCATAAAGGTGACTCAATTAGTTCAATGACACCATCTTGACACAAGTGGAAATGAAGTTCATCCAAATTGCTCTTAATTCTCAATGGAACACATCTGAGCTTATGTTTAACAAGTATATTACCATCCTCGATTTTGACGATATCATCTAATCCACTCAGTTTGCCAAAACTTTTCTCAAAATATCACTGTGCTCCAATAACACTGATTCTAGTTTACAACCTTTAATAGGTACACAATCCCCTTCTGCAGATAAGATTTGGTCTAGTCTACCTGAACTCAACACGATCCCAAAACATCCCTAGTGATGCCAACCCAAGATGTCTGGGTCATGGTGAGAAGCATACCACTTACCTTGAACTTTTCACCCTTTGAATTCTATCACTGAATCGAAAAAACCTTCCTAATCAATGTTATCACCATTGTAACCTAAGGGTTTATGTCAGGCAACTCTAATTTGTTTGTGAATTCCTTACTCTGAAAAGTATCTTTTGAACTAATAGTTACTTTTGAGCCCAAATCTGTCAACAGAGATAGTATGTTGTTGACCCCAATGAAAACTTTTCTATGGGATCTCCAGATTTTGGAGAATCATTGTCTTGAATGCTTACACATAAAAACATATTTTCCATACTATGAGATAATTCTATTTAAGTGTCATCAATCACAACATTCATATCAGATGTCCCACATTTGAGAAATAATTCTGGACACTGTCTAAATGAAGCAATGTAAAACATGGACCCGCAACGATAATAGGTGTCATTCCCACTTTGGTTTCTCCTAATATTCCATTTGTTAGAAACAGATTTGTTCGGTTTGATAAAAAGAACAGCTTCTTCTATATCTTTATCGAGATCTTTGACAGATTATTTGACTCCTGTATGCTGTTGGAGATATCCACTACTTCAAAAAGTGATGGGCTGTTGCATTATAGCAGCCTTTTCTGGATCTTTTTACTGTAACACCTAGTTACAAGTTGATCTCTGATAAGCTGGTCAATGAAAGTGCCAAACTCACATTTCGCTGCCAAAACTCACAAAGAGTCAACATATGCATCAAGTGACTCTACTGCAGACTATTCTCTTGAGACAAAATTATGCCTCCTGAGTATCAAATTGGGAGTATTGCAAAAATGTTTATTCCTCTTCTTTACTATCATATCATACTCATCCACTTTACCCTCTGCATCTTCTGGTGAGGAATCGGGCAGAACTAACATTCCAACATGGTGCAAGGAGAACAAGCACAAGGGCATGAGGTCACAGATACTAAGATATAACACTCCCCCATTCTGTTTGTTTTCCCTTCAGCCTACCAGCTCTGTCTCCTCTGTAACCACTTCCCACTTTTTAGTCATTGTCCTCTCAAGTCTGCCCACATCCCCTACTAGCCTATCAGCTTTATCTCAGGCTTTCTTGGCTCCACCTGAGTTGGCGCACTTTCACCCTAGTCTACTTGTTATCCAACTAAATGTGCCTGATTTCTCCTCATCTAGACTGTTTTGCCTGACATTCTCTGGCCCTCCCAATCCTGCCCATTTTTACCCAGGATCTTGTCTGACACTGTCGGTTCTTTCTATCAGTCTGTCTGCTCTAACATAGTCTCCCTATTGTCATCACCAGTATATCCACTCTCCTCAATCTTTCTGCTGTTTCCAAGCTTGGCCTTTCTACCTTTAAGTCTCTCATCTTCAGTATTTTACATTGTCTCTCTGCTTATGATTATGACTGTCCACTCTGGTCCTGTGTCCTGCCAGTCTCACTCCCAGCTTGTCTGCTCTGTCTCGTAGTCTGGGCCCTCACCTCCCTGTCTGTATGTTCTTCAGTCAGCCATCCTGCTCTGTCCAGTCTATCTGATCTGTTCCCTGTCTCTGCATTCTCCAAGCCAGTCTCTCTACTGTACCCCGAAGACCATCCTCTCTCTCTCCATGTTTTCTAACTGTCCCAATCTCTCTGCTTCCCCACAATTGTCTGTTATTTTTCCCAGTTGTGCCAACTCTGCATCTCTCCTCTACCTCACACTCTGTCTGCTTTCATTTCCAGTCTTTCGTTCTCACCTCCAGCCTATCCTCTCCTTACTCATCTTTTAAGCTTTTCTCCTCAGTCACCTACTCTCCCTGCCATTCCTTCCACTCTCTACTAGTCTGTCTCTATTCCCCCATGTCTGCCCTTTAGCCTCAAAAGCCTCTCTGTTCCTCAATCAGTCTGCTCTCCCACTAGTCTCTCCACTCTTTCTGGTAATCTCTCCACTCTCCTCAGTCTCCATTCTCTCTCCTGTCATTTTTCAACCCCCTTAACACTGCCCAGTCTGTTCTCCCTGTCTCTTCACTTTCCAAGTCATCTACTCTGCACTTGCCCAAATTTCCCTGCTTACCACCCAGACTGTCCATTTTCCATCCCAGTCCGTCTGCCTTCTCTCCCAGTCTCTCTGCTCTGCCCCAGTTTCCCCTATCCTGCCTCTATTTGCCCACTCTCTTTCTTGTCTCTACTCTAACCTCTAGAATGACTTTCCCCAGTCTTTCCACTCACTCATACACTCAAAGAAGTCTGTCTGCTCACTATGGCACCCTGTTCTCCGTTTATCTTCCCACTCTGCCCAAAAACATCTCCATCTCCCTGTTCTCCCTCCAAACCTGTTTGCTCTCCTTCCTCATGTACCTGACCTCACCTGGTTGCCTTCTCTAGCCACAGACTTTCAGCTCTCGTCCCAGACTTCTCACTCTTAGCAGCTTCCCACCCTCCAAATCTGTTCACTGCCCCTTCCAATAAGTCCACTACCCCTTCCAGGCTCTGCTCTCCTGCCAATCTATCTGTTCTTCCAATTCCTCTACTCCCTCATACATGTTGGATGATTTCACCCTCAGTTTCTCCTGCTCTTTTCAGTTTTTCCCTAAGTCTAACACACAAGATGATGAATGGAATGTTGCACAATGGCAAAACATTCACCCCCAGTCACAGATCTGGGCTTAATCCATCGTAATTTTGCTCACCAAGCCACCCAAGTTCAGACATGGCCATATGCAAATCAGTCTTGACCCTGTGCCTCATGGGAACAGTCTAGCCTGAACTGCCAAGCCTTGTCTTCCCTGGACCAGAATCAAGCATCCTAGGACCGGTTTCTGGCTATCAGCCGTCTTCAGCCAGGATAGCTTGATTCCAGTGGCTTAGAGAGCACAGGACCCACGTCTGGGCACAACCATCCCACATAGTGTGAACAGCAAAACACACAAGATGATGGACGGAATGTTGCACAACGGCTGATAGCCAGAAACCGGTCCTAGGATGCTTGATTCCAGTGCAGGAAAGACATGGCTTGGCAGTTCGGGCTGGACTGTTCCCATGAGGCACAGGGTCAAGACTGATTTGCATATGGCCATGTCTGAACTGGGGTGGCTTGGTGAGCAAAATAACGATGGGTTAAACCCAGATCTGCGACTGGGGGTGAATGTTTTGTCATTGCGCAACATTCCGTCCATCATCTTGTGTTTTTTCCTTAAGTCTATACATCTCCCCCAGACTAACCACTCTCCCTTCCACACGACTGTGGTCTGTGACCAATCTCTCCACCCTCCATCAAGACTCCCTGCTCTCCCCATCACTCACTCTCTCCCTAGACTATCTTCTCTCGCTTCCAGTCCCTTCACTCTCTCCAGTCCCAGCTCCTTCACTCTCTCAAATCTGTCGTTTCTCTCTCTCTCTCTCTCTGTCCCTCTCTCTGTCTTTCCCTCTCTCTCAGCTCGCCATCTCACACTTGATCTTGCATGATCTTTTCCCAGTCTTTCCGCTCTCTCTTCCAGTGTGCAAGTCCCAATTGTACTATTTGCTTTCAGGAACGTTCAGTTCTGTTTTTATTTTTATAGATGCAAAATTACAAGTCCCAGAATGCCACTAGACTGAGCGGAGAGGGGGTTGACATGTGAATTCGGCTACTTGCATATCTTTTCAATGACAAGCCAAGGGTTTCTCCCATATTTACCTGCCCTGTTACATTTAGTTTCAAAAAGCTAAACACTCTAGGCACGCTTTTGAGAAGTCAGCAAACTTCCTAAGGTTGCAAAACACACAGCCTCGTGTTGTAATTATCTGGTTATATACTGTAGAATATTCCTGGGCAAAACTTATGTTAACCTTATATTCGCATGTGTAATTGTCCCTGCTATTTCCCTTGTTCCCACCTCCTTCCTTTCCTTCCTTGGTTTGACCTGTGTGGAAATGTGTTGAAGCATGACGACTGTTTGTCAGTTGCTGCGACTTGAGCTTATGCTATGTCATTAATAAATACTTCTGACTACTCCACGTCTGTTCTCTTTAATGACATCACCTAGATTAATCCATTAAGCAACTGTGGTCCTTGAAATCTGTTATCATCATTCACAGCAACAGAAAGACGCCTGGTAACCAGCTTATGGGTTGAACTGGCAAAGTACTATTGCTTTAGTCTTTCAATAGGAGCAAAACTAGTTAATCTCAATTAATTTGAGACCAAATAAGAAGACAAGTTTATTGACACAGCCCAGTAACAGATCACGTGTTCCAGCAGGGTCATTCAGATATACTAACACGTTTTCTGCCTAAATTGCCATTGCATGCACCCTACCAACCGGTCGTTCCCCAGAGCCCTACAATGTTTTTTTTAATCAATAGGCAGACACACAGCTCCACTGCTATGCAAAACAGGATTGACAGCAGGCATATTTGTCTCGTGCCTTGTCTGAATATCAAGCAGTCCAAGAGCATGGGGTTAGTTTTAGCTAAGGCAAGAGGGCTGGTATATAAAGCTTCACCTATCTCAAGAATTCAGATCAAAATTAATCCTGTGAAGGACCCTAAAAAGTGAACCCAGCTAAGGGTATCCTATGTTTTTTCAGTGCTTAAAGGTGGCTATGCATATTCTCTCTTCCGGTGAGTCACTTCTTTCATAACATGTGCCAATCTAGGTAAATTACGTCTATTTTTCTGTGTATTATAAGGCCTCAAAGGTCTGAATGTACCGAATTTGATATTGCTTGTGTGAGTTAAGTACCTAATAGTTTTGAAATATTTTGTTGGCTATATTCATCATAGACTGGTCTATGTTTCCTAGTATGTGCTGCAGCAAAAACAAGTTCATGGAGTCTGTTTTGAGCTTGCACACTGACGCAAAACATATTCATCATACAACCTCCGCATCACCAAGTTCAATATTCATTCCTACTGCCTCCATGTCAAAATACGCTTGGAACATATGGGAAAAAAAGACTTGGCTCTTGGCAGCATTACCTATGCCAACAACTGGGACTGAATTCACTGGAAGGACATTGAGCTCGGCTTGTTTTCTCTCAGATATAAAATGCACACTAACAGTGAATGATGCACATAAAATAAAGGTCAAATGTCTTGTGCTACTCTCATACATGCAGACAGGAACACATGCACATCAATGCTTTCAAATTAACGCAAGATCCCATAGGCCCAGCCCACAATGTCAACTGAACTTAATTCACAGAATGAACTGCCGCGGCATATTATCCAAAGCATGCTGCGGATCCTGAATTTACTACCCCAGCTGCTGTGACATTCAGCAGCTTAGTTTGCTGTCACCAAAGTACCAATAACTAAATGTATGCTGATAAATTCATTTGAAGACTTCTACCCTATGATCAGATAGAGCAGTTATATGACCAGATCAGGTAGTAATAATACATTTTATTAGCCCAGTCCATCCTTGGTATCTTGAAACAAAGATCAGGGCAGTGTGACACTGGCATTAATAACATATCTTCGAGCATCCCACAGTATAGGAATCATGCTTTAATTAGAAAACCTTTATTCAGCAGATCTTTGGCATTTGTTAGAAGAACAAAGAAGCAGGAAGGTGTGTTAAATGCCCATCGGTAATCTTTTATCAGCTGCAATCACATCTTAATGAGACACAAGGATACCTCCACCCTTGCATAAATTTTACTTGGGACCAGACTGCCAGAAAGAGACGTTTGAGCGCTGGAAAATTACACAGCCATGTGTAAGGGATATAAAATAAAACATTACTTGTAAAGGCAAATTCAAGAAAAGGATACATAGATGGAAATTATAAGTAAGATAGAAGGAAGGCAGAATTAACAATAGGTATACATGAGAGAAGGGAGGAAGTAAGAGTTAAAGTATTTGTAAAAACCCACACATCACAACAAATAGAAAAAGAAAACAGAATAACTTAGGAATGCATTATAGTTTGCAACATCCATATTTTTTTATAGGAGAATTTTTGTTTAGCCAAAACATGACTCAAAGGTGTCAGAGCACTTTAAAGAGTAAGCACAACCAAATAACACAAGGAACATAAAGAGTAAATAAAGATACATAGGAACGATAAAAAAGAGTAAACGATATACGGAGGGATATGTAAACAAAATAGCAGCAATTACCTGGGTTATATAATCGTAAATAAAAATGCAAAGTAACAGAATATGAAAGATGAAACCAAAACAATATACAGTACAGTATGTGAATGTTAGATTCTGAGGAGGAAGAGGGAATGAGTTACAGAGTGGGGAGAGAAGAAGCATAGTTTTCCCCTAAGTAGTGATGCATAGGTTACGTGGAGGGTGTGGTCTAGTCCTCAGTGAGAGAGGAATTTGTGGGATAGAAACATTAATATTTTTTTCTGGAAGAGAGATGTCAATGGGTTGCATCTGATATCTGTGGGTAGAGAGTTCCAAATGTTTGAGGCTATTCCAAAGAAGGAATGTTTCTAGGTTTTCCTTTTCTTGAATTTCTGTGGGCTGAGAAGTAAGGAGATCATGCTTCTGGAGGATCTATTTCTTCCCGATAGGGTCAGTTTCCAAGACAGTTAGGAAGGGGTATTGTGGTGTAGCACTTTGTCGATCATGCAAGCGATTTTGAAATGCATCCTGGCCTTGATAGAGAACCCAATTCAGTGCATGAAGGTCAGAGGTAATGTGATCACTTTTTTTTAACCAGTGATAAGCCTACTTCCAGCATTAAGGATAGCCTTCAGAGGTGCAAGTGAGGTTTTCGTGACGCCCACAAGGGTAGTGCTACTGTAGTCACATTTTGAGAGCACAAGTGCATGCGTCGCAGTTGTGAGATCAGCCACGTGGAGAAAAGGTTTTCATTTCCAAAGGATATGCAGCTGATGGTTAGCTCCTCTAGTAATGGCGCTGATGTGTTTTTGAATGGAATGGTCTTTGTCTAGTGTTTTACCTAGGGATTTGGCAAATTCAGTGGTGTGTGGAGTGCAATTCAAGGCACAGAGAAGAGGGAGCAAGTTGTTGATGTTGGGTGGTAGTGGGTGGAGCAGCCAGTAAGAATTCACTTTTAAGGGCATTGCGTTAGAGGTTGGTTATGAGTTATCCATTGTTGCGTTTTTGTTAGGGTGACCTTAAGGGTGTGGATGTCCTCGATGAAGGTTATTCTCATGTAGAGTTGGGTGTCGTCAGCATACATATGGTTGAAGATGTGGGAGAGTTTGAAGACTTTAGTAAGGGGCTCCATATAGAGGTTGAGCGGTGTCGGGAAGTAGGTCGAACCTTGGGGGATGCCCAGCGATAGCGGAAATCTGCTTGGAAATAGTGTGATTGTTTAGGAAGCTCTGTGATTTGTTGTGTAAAAAGGATGAGAACCATTTTTTTTGCACAGTGCCTAAGAGGCCCATCCTATGTTTTAGAAGGTTAAGTAGGGTAGAATGGTTGATGGTGTCAAAGGTTTCAAACAGATCGAGAAAGATCAGCAGGCAGAATTCATTTTGATTGAGTGAGCGCAGGGCACGTCTACAATATGGACCATGGCAGTTTCTGTGCTACTACCCAAATCGAAGCTGGATTGACAGTGGTCGAGGAGTAGTAATTGTTCAATATGATTGTGGAGCTGCAAGTGTACACATTTCTCTAGGTGTTTGGCAAGAGTTGGGATGTTGGAAATGGAGCAGTAGTTGTCGGGGTTGGACTGGGTGGAGTTAATTTTTTTAGGTTGGGGTAATCTGACCAATTTTGAGGTAGTGGAGTAGGGAGCCTTAGGTGAGAAAGGCATTGATTATCCTTGCCCAAAGTGTGAGTAGGAGGTGAATAGAATCATTAAGGATTTTTGAGGGGAGGAAATCAGTGAAGTGATGTGAATATTTCAAGGAGGGCAAAAGATTGAGAGTACCAATCTAATCAAGGGTTAAGAAGCTAGACCAGGAGGCTTTATTTTTGGGTGAGATAGGGCGATTATATGGGCATGCTTCATTATACATTGTGGAGGAGCGTTGATGGGGTTGGTGTGAAATAGATTGACAGGGATCTGGATGCCCAGCAGTTCCCCCCACACCTTCTGAATGGGTCTGAATGGGTCCTCAAGCTCTTTACAGGACTTTACTTTCTCCACTTGAAGCTATTCAAATCCTTGATAGACTCAAAATTTGAGTCTTAGTGATGAGTATTTCTAGTGCATCTCTCAGGTTGTGGGATAGAGGACTTCTCAGAAGCCATTTTATCCATTGTTGAGGTAAGGGGTATACACAATTCTCTAAGAGTGTAAGAAAAGTTCTTTGATTCCGTCCTATATGTCTCATATTGCATAGTGCTTTTCCCTAATGGCCAATATATTGGCTTTTGAAAACTAACTCCCTTCAGCAGTCATGTCAATCATTTACCTGTTTTGTCTTCCCCTGTGCTGTAGCTGCCAAATTGTGACTGTCTGAAACGTTTCTAATGTTTTTAGAAGTGTTGCAATATGTGTTTTTCTACAGCTGGTTATGTCAATGGAAACAACTTTTTTTGGGGGCATTTCTGAAGATGTTTACTAATGCACTCACTATGGGAAATATTCTCCTCTAAAACGTTTCCAGTGTCCTTACTTCTACCAGTGCCACAGGTGCTAACCACCACCTTCGTGAAGTCATAGTCAAACCTTTGGAGAAGTCATCGCTATCATTACTTTGAAGATAATGTAAAATCGAATTAGTAATTACATATTTTGCCATCAAATACAGTGCCCAGTTTCGCATCGGGATCCTATCTACATCTTTGTAACTTACCAGCTGTCAGTGTGGAGAGATCTGTTGCACCACGGATTCATACTATTTGCTTATGTAGTCAAATCAGTCGTCACATCTGGAATAAACACTATGGGCCCGAATCACAAAAGTAATCTGAGGCAAAATCCTAACTTTAAGACTTTCGGTATGAACAAACAACATTTAAGAGTAGTAAAGTTAGGATTCCTAACTTTACTACTCCTAAATGCCCTTTGTGAATACAGAAAATCGTAAAGTTAGGATTTTGTCTCAGTTAAATTTAAGTAGTAAAAGGAGCACACTCTCTTGGTAGCATGATGTTCCCTCTATACATTTACCCAACTCCGTCCATACACTACCAGATTCAATGTTCATGATTGGATAGGTCATGCCTAATGGAGAATGGGTATTCAACAAGTGTGGCATCTAGTGCACATTTAAACTCTACCCCTCATGCTGTACCTATGTCAACATATGGACCACCATTGTCTGTTTTAGGGGCATAGACGTTCAATAGTATGATATTGATGGCATAAAATTCTCCAACATGCAGCACAGATCAGCCATTTGGATCAATGGATCAACGTTTTTTTTTTTATGCATAGACAACAAACAGTATAAAGCAAACAAACAACCATAGTGAAGCTAGAACCCCTGAAATCTTATTACAGAAGCTTGACATAATACATGCATCAGGTAGCGGGCAATCTATCATGTGGATACTAAGGTGGCAGCATATAACTGTATTTGTATTAGATTGCTCAGACAGTCCCTGCATTGGAATATATACACCTCACCCACCCACATGCTTCCGCATAATTGCACCATATTACTGTGCCAGTGCAGTAGGTAATCTCACAAGGAGTGTGGTATGATTTGGGAAACTAATTAGCAGGTACCAGATATGTTTGGACCTATTGGCAGGAGAAAAGGTTGAGTAATAGTAGTTCAGTTGTTCATTGCAATAAAATAACTTCAGCAATCAATTTTCAACCAATGGTGACTCCTAACCCACACAAACACCACCCTCCGTTTAGCCAATAAGAGTGCCACAGATACCAGATACTGAACACCTTGGGAAGAGTGAACATGAAACCTAAAAGCACCCACAGTAGTCTCGGTTACAAATCCACATAAAGGAGAGATGATGGAATATTTTAACCAAGTAGGCCTGTATTGTAGGGCAAAACCTGGTGAGGTGCATGAAGTCCACAGTGGGGCATGGCACCGCAGGCAGGCTGATTCATCCACCAGGTAATTCTTCTTAAGAAGCACAGGATACTCTATAATTGGTCTAAAAATTTAAAGTGGAGTGAATCACTCTTGTATAGGTTCATCGACCACTGCTAACCTATGTGGCCCACTCCGTTTGGTAGGAGAGGCTAAACCAACAAGATATCAGAGTTCTGATGCTATACCTAGCCTCCATAACCATCTCGCAAGGTCAAACACCATCTCTCTCTTGTTAAGAACTGGTGTTTACCAGGGGGAGGGGACAGGCAGAAAATAGATAATGTCATTTGGCCCATCTGTAGGTGAGGTTAATAGGCCATGCAATCGTGACATGAGCTGTTCTTGCCTCAGGCTCGTTACTCTTAACCTTCCTCCCCAATTTACCCCCTATGTGGTAGTGCTGGGGAACGTTCCTATCCTCTCACAAGGTATCATGGAGGACTTGGACCAACTTAAAAATAAAGTTTTGCACTGGCTGAACTTAAATGCCACCCTGCCTCGGACATTGTGATCGCAACCAGTTTTGCCCCCTATTAACTCTGGATGGCTGTGATTGACTGTCCAGGAC
This sequence comes from Lissotriton vulgaris, assembly GCF_964263255.1. Classification (NCBI taxonomy): domain Eukaryota; kingdom Metazoa; phylum Chordata; class Amphibia; order Caudata; family Salamandridae; genus Lissotriton; species Lissotriton vulgaris. The sequence goes on from NC_141694.1 coordinate 798,723,792, forward strand.
TAGTTCTCCAAAAGAGGTTCAGATGGCTTTCCAAGAACCGAGTCCTCCGGTTTTTATACCTCCTGGTTGTAAAGAGTGTAATTTCATCAGTTGGAACATTGCTGTCTCGCCTGCAAGTTTAGCGTCTCCATGTGGTTGACCTTTATTAAAGGTTTTAATGTGGTCATACTCCAGGAGTCATGGGCCACCACAAACTGCTTTTTTCTGGAAGGTTATAAGACTTTTTTTTTACCCTCAACCCCCGCTCAGGTGGGGAGAGCAATGGGGAGATTGATCATCTTTGTGTCCCTAGCCATCCTGTGCAGCCTTAAGGTTTTACCTATGGAAGTTCCCACTTTGGAAAGTCTTTTATTCTCCATTGGTCGAGAAATTGCTCCTGTTGAATTTTTATAATGCCATATCAGTGCCCCCGGGGGTCAGCAACATCCATGCATTGGGTTAATTTTTAAGAAATTTATAAAGTATTTAACGTGTTAAGTGCAAATATTATGGTTGGTGATTTTAATTTTCAATTAAGTGGGGACCTGAGGGACAAAAGAGTGCAGGCTCTAGGATGCTTCTGTAAGACTGGTATGCACATGGATCATACCCAATAAGGAACGAGTCTTATTGCTATTTTAAATGAATTCGACTTAGTGTCAGCAATGTGTGAGTTGCCACCTCGGAAAAGAGAGATCAACCGCACGTTTACAGGGAGAGGCTGTGTGTCTTTCATTGACTTTATCTTTGTTTCTGCACCTTTTTTTTCCTTTCATTCTGGAATTTGTAATTTCTTTAAGACCGTTTAGTGATCGTAACCCTGGTGTGTGCTACAATCTGTGAGTCCCTGTTGGTTCAATCTATCAGGGTCGGAGTAAGAGGGACATACAAGGCAATTGAGGGAGATAGGGGGCTTAAATGGTCACAGATAATTACAGACCCTTTCCATAACTCTCTTTACACACAGCATGACAAAACGTTTGAAACTTGTATATCCCAAAAGAACAACCCATCCTGTAACCTGGAGGACTTTTCAGAGATTTCTAACACCATCTCTGAACTTTTTACGGCACCGGCCCCACTGCAACAGGGTATGCTCCTGATATGGTTTGATTCACGCTGTTCCCAGGCATTGAGAACTCTCAAGAGAGTATTGAGGACTGTTAGAAATGGGATTTCTGGTTGGCTAAGGCTTGCGCCAAAACCATCCAGAGACCACCACTCTACGTTAGGGCAAGGGAGTTACACGCCAAGATAACCCCTGCTCACCCCCTTGTTAATGTGACACAAGCAGTAAGGCTTATCCCAGAGGCAATGTAGGTAAGTATTTGCGCACGCTCCCAGCAACAACACCCAAGGCCCACCACAAAGGAAACTCAACACAAGGTTATATATAAAAATAGCCTTTATATTACACCAAACACATTAGATAATAAACACACGTTACAATGTGCCAACAGGCACGGGCGAAATTTACAGGGGATTATGTACATGGGACAGGGCCACGTGGGCCACTGTCAGGAATAAGCACTTTTAGAATTAGCACTTGGTAGAATTAGCACTTGTAGGAATAATGATTAGCACATAGCACATATTATAACTGTAGCACCAAATAGGAAATGTAGCACACAACCAGTAACCACTGGTAAAAGGTACGTACCACCTACGCAACCCTAACTACCTTAGGAAAATATCACGCAGGGAACCGTGAACTCACTAGCATAACTATACTAGGAAAAACAACCACCTGAGCATAAAAAATCATATAGGGGTGTAGGCCAGAAGCTTTACACATGATGCAGAAATCACTTTAGGCAGGTAATCACAATTTGCGCAAAGGTCACATGGGGCAAAAACATGTACTCCTAGCAAGGGCACAACACATGAAAATGTCCCTAGGCCAACTTGGCCTCTCAGGGGCTAGGACACCCTGTGTCCACAATGTCAGGGCCGGCTGCACAGGCAGCCAAAGGAGAGGCGCAAAAGATCAGGCCAAAATGAAGCAGCTTCCCACTAAGTGCTGGGCAGCTGAAGAACTGAGCCTGGCACCAGCGTGCCTCCTGGCTCTTCTTTGGGGGGGGGGGCTCTCAATAAACCATGTGGAAGCCTCCTGGCCTCTGGGCAATTTAGCTGTGCCCTCAGGAGCCTCGTGGGCTCTGTATCAATAGCTGGGGCCTCAGGAGCCTTGTAGGCTTTAAATAAACAAATGCCCTTGCGTTGGGGGAGCGGCCCGCTGCCAGCCGGGGCGGCTCTACTACCAAAACTGCCCCCTAAATTATGTGGGAGTCCCGCTCGGGGGACTCAAAGAACAATGGCCCCCAGAATCGTTGGAGTCCCGCTCGGGGGACTCGGAATCAGTAAATGCCCCGTAGCCTCTCGTGGGCTCTCAACAACAATGTGCCCCGGAGCCTCTTGTGGGCTCTAAATTCAACAATGCCCCCAATAACGTTGGAGTCCCTCTCGGGGGACTCAGAAACAGCAAATGCCCCGGAGCCTCTTGGGGCTCTGAAGAACTGAGGAAACGCTACCCGGAGCTGAGGAGCGACCCCGGTGATGCCCGCACTCACCGGCTGTTGGGGAGGCGGCTGCTTCTCTCATCGGCGTCTCTGCTCTCTCTCCTCTGTCGGGCGGTTAATAACTGTGGTGTGCGGGGCTCTGCTCACCTTATGGGAGCTCCACTTTGCTTCCTTTCTGCCCGCGAGCCTGGCTTCTCTCCACCGGAGATCGGGGCAGGCTCCCCTCTACTTCCGGTCTCCTGGCAGCCCCGCCCACGTCCTCGGTGGGACTGCCTGACTTTCTGTGTGACGGTCGGGGCCCACGGCGGGGATCTTCTCGGGCAAAGAAAATACGGGGTAGGCTCACGTTGCAATTAACTACGAAGTCCCTGGCGGGGTGGGCACCCGTCAGGTGGGAGGACAACTCGGCAAGATCGCGGGGTGGCACCCGCTATGAGAGCACTAAAAATCGGCAGACATGCGGCGTGGGCAGCCGCTTTCACCTAGAATAAAAGGGGAAAGTGGCCATTAAATCAGCGCTCCTGGCAAGTGGAAAGAAAGAGCTCCCAAGCGCTAGGGGGACAAATCCAGCGCTCCCTGGTGCTGCAGGAACAAAGAAGTAGAGCCAAGTGTTTTCCAGCACTAGTGTCCCCCAAAGTCAAACAAAAGTCCTTCAGGAGGTAGGGGGGCAAAGGCTGGGCCCAGGGGCCAGCTCACAGGGCCTTCCAGGCAGGGAGGCAGTCCCAGTGGCGGTACACCTGGTGCCCGGCAGCAGCAGGCCCCCTGCAAGATAGGATCAAGCAAGAGAACCTTTTCATGGGGTCACAGCCCCTCTTTTATACACATTTTCCCTTTGTCTGTATCTGCAGGGTGGGGGACAAACCAGTCGCAGCTGGTTTTGGAGCACTCTGGTGTGCTCAGCCCCCCCTCACCATTCACTAGGCAGGCTAGGGTCATCAGTCACACCACAGGGGGTGGAGCCAGCATTGTGTGAGGAAAGCCCAGCCCTATTCAGGTCCCAGGTGCACTCCTCCCTCACATCACTGAAGCAGATCTCTCCACTCACCACCGGGGCAGACCCATCCTGACTCATGGAGCCAGGCTCACCAGCCAGCTCCAGCCAATCACAAGCCAGACAGCCAATTCACATACAGTACACAGACATGCCAACTTCTAGAAGTGGCACTTCCCCAGTAGACACATTTATGCCGCACACATCAGCGCGCAGCATTTAATCACACGAGTCCGCACATACCAAACTCGCACCTGCACTCCCCATGCATCAGGAACTACCAGGGACACATATATTCCCATGCATTCCTATGGGAGGGCAGGCCCACCTCACTACACGCATGCACTTTACCCTGAGACACAGTGGTAAAGTGCGCAGAAGCCAAAAATCACTAATACCAGGTCACATGTCAAAGTAAAAAGTTTAGGGGTGAACCTGCCAGAAGGGCCAAGTCCAAGAAGGGCTAAAGCCTTCTCTTCTTTACTTAGAAATAGCAGTTAGTTGGAAATAGCAGTAGTCTGTATAAACATAAACTTACTAGACAGAAGAATCATAAAGGAGGAGGCCTGGACAGACCTGATAGAGGCTAGTCCCCTGAGGAGTAGTTCTAAATTTTGGAGCATAAATCCCAACCCCTTTTTTGCAGTAGACACTAATGATTCTTTGGAGGCTCATATTACCGAAGATAGTTGGGTGGGACATTTTGCGGAAATTTATACCTCTCCACCCTCTGCATCCAGTTAGTAAATGGGTATGACAGAAGGGAAGGCTGCCTTAACATTTTCCTCAGAGGAGGTCAGGAAAGGCATTTTGGGATTATCCAAGAACACAGCCCTGTGTCCTAATGGGAATCCTCCTGACCTTTACCTACAGGATGTGGAAGTCTGGGTCCCCATCCTGACCTCTCTTAATAATGCTGCTGTGGAGGCTGGCCCCCTAGAGTCATGAGCAAAGTGGCTCTCTAATTGTGCAGAGACTACCCATGTTTGTCAGAAGCACAGTATGGCTTTACATTTGGGTCTTCTATGGTACCAAAGACCAGGGAGTTTTCTTATCTGGGTTTGTTTATCGACTCTTCCCTGAGTTGGCATCCCCTGGTTAACTTTAAAAAAGAAGACCTTGTCAGAGCGAATGCCGCCGTATTTAATTTTGGGACTCGATTAGGCAGTTGACCCACTGGTGCTCTCTTACATATTTCTAGGGCAAGGTCCACCTTTAAAGCAATGCATAGGAATGAAATCTGGGGATTCACCAATCAGTAGGAATTGCAAATTGTCAGAAACGGTTTTTTGAGATGATTTCTGTGTGTCCCGGAAAGTACCCCAACTTTCTTAGTACATGAAGAATTGGATGTGGATTATCTAACTGAGATCACCACATTTCTGCCACTCTCCCTTTGGATACATATCAGGACCAGGCCTAGGACCCAACTGAGCAAAGACTGTTTTTTTTTAACTTAGGTATGGGAGATTTATTTAAGAACCCGGACAGTACCTGTAAGCAGGACCACAAATGGGAGAACTACCTTTTTTAAATAGTAGGAGGCAGTTGGAGAGGGAGGGGGATGCTTTAATGAAGGTAAACATCGTTTACAACGATGTTTTCACAACGCGGTACCTTTACACCGCGGCTGTGACAACGCAAGTCGTTACCACGACTTGCGCTGGAGGGCGCTCAAGGTCTAAAAATAGTTAATTTACTATCCTAACACCTTCCCTAGGGTCCACGGGGACTGGTGTTAGAATAGTAAATTAAACTATTCGAAATCCGCGCCCCCCCAACGCAAGTCGTGGTAATGACTTGCGTTGTCACGGCAGCGTTGTAAAGGTATGCGTTGTGACGGTACGCGTTGTACCGTCATATATCCTTTAATGAAGCATAGTGATCGCCGATATGTCCTCTTGAAAACTGAGCCCTCTACTGAGCCTTAACTCTAGTGTTTTAAAAGTACGTGCAACTGCTTTTTACTTACTAGGTTCCGGTAGGACCAATTGCCCTTCTTGTTAGCCTACCTACGTGGGAGGAATAGGGGTCTTAATCTTACGTCCTGCGGCTGCGACTGTAAGTCTCCGCAGGACACGCTACATTTTGTTATGTTTAGTAGCTTCTACAAAGTACCCAGGAAACATTACATTCTCCACGGCTATTTTTTCACAGGCTCCCTGCTCTCCTACACCCAGCCTGAGGCTTCAAAGCTTGTCGCTGCGCTACCGCTCTGCTGCTATATTTGAATTTTTAAAACTTCATGATTTTAATGCCACTTACTTCAAACTGATTTCGCACTGTATTTGCCTCACTTTACTTCTCATCTGAAAGTTGTCTCCCCGGTCCACCGCATCTACCCTTTGCTGTTTGAGTGGAGGGAGAACCTTCAAGGCAATCGGCCTGTTTTTTCTCACTTCCGGTTTGGCTTACTAGAGCGGTCATTGTGGCAGGGTGGCGCTCTAGTCTTGCGAAGCCAGTTCCCTATTTAGCCTCATCGTGGCGCCGACTCGCAGCGGACACCTAGCCTGAGGCTTCAAAGCTTGTCGCTGCGCTAGCGCTCTGCTGCTATATTTGAATTTTTAAAACTTCATGATTTTAATGCCACTTACTTCAAACTGATTTCGCACTGTATTTGCCTCACTCTGCTTCTCATCTGAAGGTTGTCTCCCCGGTCCACCGCAGCTACCCTGTGCTGTTTGAGTGGAGGGAGCACCTTCAAGCAATCGGCCTGTTTTTCCTCACTTCCGGTTTGGCTTACTAGAGCGGCCATTGTGGCAGGGTGGCGCTCTAGTCTTGCGAAGCCAGTTCCCTATTAAGCCTCATTGTGGCACCGACGCACAGCGGACACCCAGCCTGAGGCTTTAAAGCTTGTCGCTGCGCTAGCGCTCTGCTGCTATATTTGAATTTTTAAAACTTCATGCTTTTAATGCCACTTACTTCAAACTGATTTCGCACTGTATTTGCTTCACTCTGCTTCTCATCTGAAGGTTGTCTCCCCGGTCCACCGCAGCTACCCTGTGCTGTTTGAGTGGAGGGAGCACCTTCAAGGCAATCGGCCTGTTTTTCCTCACTTCCGGTTTGGCTTACTAGAGCGGTATTTGTGACAGGGATGGCGCTCTAGTCTTGCAAAGCCAGTTCCCTATTTAGCCTAATTGTGGCGCTGATGTGCAGCGGACTTGCGCAGCGGGCGCGCTGCTGGCGCGCCAAAGGCAAGCCCGTCTGCCCCCGTCCGCGACCGTTTCATGGCCGGGGCCAGAGAGGCTACCCGGTTTGACACTCCTCGTAGGATCACATATATCCTGACTGAGATGTCCGTTCTTAGACCTCCTCGGTGCCCCCAAACCATGCTCCTGACACCTGAAGATATTGATATGAAATTCGTATGCAATTAATGTGGTTTCTCCCTAAAAATAAAAACCCAGTCGGGACAGAAGCCTCCCACTACACATTCCACCTCCATTCTCTTGCCCCGCTGTGACAGTATCCCTTAAAGCTTGGTTAATAAACTGCAGATCCTTGGCCAAACATTCTTTAGACATCCTCCAGTCCCTTAAGGATAATGATTGGGACCTCCTATTCCTGAAGGAAACCTGGCTGAGTGAGGAGACCAATCCTGCAATGACACTGGCCATTCCGGAAGGATACAGTATACTATGTGCCAATACACAAAATGGAAAACAAGGGGGAGGGGTGGCCATTATCTATAAAACCAAATGGACGATCACTTTCCCTCACTACGAATGGATTGATTGCATCGAGGGTCTTCCCTTTTGTATCATACTTTCGGCATCCATTTCCTGTGCTGGCCTCCTGATCTATCGACCCCCTAACTCAAGCCCCACCCATTTGCCTGCCCTAACCGATTACATCATTCAAGCTTGCATGCGGTATGCCAATTTTACGATTCTGGGGGATTTGAACTTACATGTGGATGATGTATCTTGCTCTCTCAGCTCGAATTTCATTTCCAAACTTGCAGGATGCAATCCTACCCAGTTAGTAGCCCTCCCCACACACAAAGCCGGACATACGTTAGACCTGATATGTTCCAATCTACCTGACATATCGGTCATGGAACCTAGGCCAGTAATATGGTCTGATCACTTTATTATTCCCTTTCTGGTCCAAATGACCCATTATGATAGAACCTTTTTAACACCTAAAGAGTTTGGTAGGAACTGTAGTAAAATCTCCCCAGAATCCCTATCCAAGTACTTAAAGGATTCTAACTAAGGGTGGGCGTAGTGGGCGTAGTGGGCATAGTGGGGCTTTGCGAAGCTACGCGAAGTGGGCAAAAAAGTACCCCCACCCATGCACTTTGCGTAGCCCCACTACGCTCCACCCGCCTCCCTCCCGCCCTCCCTAAATGCTTAAATTACCTTAAAAAGGAATTATAAAACCACTTACCTTGTCCGCTGCGTCCCCGGGGCTCCCTCTCGTCATCGCGCCGCCGTCTTAGATACTAATGCGCATGCGCGGCCGCCCGCGCAGGCGCATTTCTCGTGAGAAATGCGCGTTTGTGGGCGGCCGCGCATGCGCATTAGTATTTAAGACGGCGGCGCTGGTGGCGCGATGACGAGAGGGAGCCCGGGGATGCAGAGGACAAGGTAAGTGGTTTTATAATACCTTTTTAGGTTTAAAGTATTTTATTGCAGCATTGAAAGAAAAAGGCAACAATACAAACAAATAACCACAGGTGCCCCTCATGAAATAGTGCATACAGTTCGTCACAGACGTGAAATCCGTTTGTGCAGTGCGATGGGCACGTCCTGTCCCAGAGTCTTATGGCTAGTGCACCTGTGGGTGGAACAAACCAAAAAGGAAAAGAAAAAACGATACCCCCCCAACCAACTGCCCCCCTCCCATTCCCCCGATTCCCCCCCCCAACCCCTGTACTGTGCTAACAATCCATCTCCTCTTTGCCATGGCAGCATAGTCATCCATCCCTCCCCCCTAGCCATCATCCCAGGCGACTCAGGTGGGCGGGGCTGACTGGGACGTCAGCCGTAGCAATCTGAGGTATCTAGGGCAAGTAATTTCTTTAAATTCTGATCGTAACAGTGTATGGAATGGTAACCACAGCTCCTCAAATGTGTCCACATCCCCCGCCACTACCAGGGACATCTTCTCCATGCCTAAGACATGCCACAACCTATGCAGCCAACCAACAACCGTAGGAAGCGTGGTAGTGCGCCAGTGAATGAGTATATTCTGAATCGCCGATCCCAAGGCAATCGCTATCCGCCTACCCTTCTTAGATCTTAGGGGGTACATCAAGCCGTTTGGCAAGCCTAGCAGAACATAGGCAGGGAAGCGGGGTAATTCAATCTCAAAGCATCGGTCTATCTCATTCAGCACCTCTTCCCAGTAGGGATTCAGTAGGGGGCATTCCCATAGTAAATGAGTGAGTGTGCCAGTCTGTCCACAGTCTCGCCAACAGGTCCGGGGTATGGAGTGGTTCATTTCGTGAAGTTTCTCGGGGGTGCGATACCAGTAAGTGGAAATTTTGGTGAATGTCTCAGTGAGCCCAGTGTGATAAGCAGAGTGTCGTGCCCGGTAGGAGATACATATGGAACAGGGCGGAGCACCGGGCTGCCCGCCAAAGCTCGAAGGCTCCAGGTTCCATACCAGGGCTAAAGTCCGGGTTTCCGAGTATCGGTGTAAAGGGGGAAGGAAAGGTGGTAAGGTCGTGTTTGGTAGACACGGAGTCCCATACTTGGAGCGGAACCCGCGTGATGAAGGACGCATAGAGGTTGGGGGGACGGTGGGCTCTGCGTAGGAAGGGCACTTCCTGCAGTGTTCTGCCCGCCACCGCCTGGTCCTGAAACAACCAGTGCTTATCTGATTTCCACCGACTCCACTCTACTAGGTAACGTAGTTGTGCAGCTTGGAAATACTTGTGCAAGTCCGGTATGCCAAGCCCTCCGGACTCAGGCGCCAGCGTGGATATGGTTCTTTTGAGCCTGGGCCTGCGACCTTGCCATACAAAGCGTGTTATATCAGACTGGGTCTGTCTGAGCTACCCCTTAGGGGGTTGTAACGGGAGGGCCCGAAAGAGATACAGGACTTGCGGAAGAAGGGTCATTTTCACCGCGGCTATTCTGCCTAGCAAAGATAATGTGCCTTTGTCCCAGCGGGCCAGTTCTTGGTTAGTTTTTTTGCTTAAGGCCGTGTAGTTGGCTGTGACCATGGCAGAAAGAGAGGGCGCTAAAAGAATCCCCAGGTAGGGCACTTGGTCTTTAGACCAGCTCAGCGGAAAAAGCCTCTGTAAGTCATCTCTAGTGGTGTCGGACAGCGAGATGTCGAGGGCTGCCGATTTCTTAAAGTTTACTTTGAAACCTGCCACAGCCGCGAAGGTTTCCAGCTCCTCAATACAAGCAGGCAACGACCTCCTAGGGTCGTCGACCGTCAAGATCACGTCGTCCGCGTAAAGACTAAGGGTGTGGATAAACTCCCCCATGCGGACGCCTGTAACATCTGGGTTCTGGCGAACCCTTTGAGCAAACGGCTCCATATAGAGGGCGAAAAGTAGTGGCGATAACGGGCACCCCTGCCTGGTGCCCCTCTCTATCGCGAACTTCTGGGAGCTGCAACCGTTCACTCTCACCACTGCGGACGGGAATCGATAGCAATTGAATACCAGGTGCCTAAACCTCTCCCCTATGCCAAATTTACTCAGCACTTTCTCTAGATAAGGCCAGTGCACCCTATCGAACGCTTTCTCCGCGTCGATAGAGAGGAGCATGCGTTCCCCGGGGATCCGGGAGGCCTTCTCCAGTATGTGGGTCACCCTTTTAGTATTATCGACTGTCTGCCTGCCTGAGACAAACCCGGCCTGGTCCGGGTCAACCATACCCGGTAGGTGGAGTGCCAGACGTGCCGCAAGGATACTGGTGAATATCTTTAGGTCCGAGTTTAGGAGCGAGATCGGGCGGTAGGATCCGCACTCGGTCTGGTCCTTGCCCGGTTTAGGGATCACCGACACCGTCGCTTGAAGGAATTCCGGAGGGATAGCACCCGGTTCAGAGAATGAGTTAAACAGGCGCGTCAGCAGCGGTGCCAGGTCTTGGCAAAAGGTCTTATAGAAGAGAGGTATAAAGCCATCGGGCCCGGAGCTTTCCCGTGTTTGAGTCGGGAAATGGCCGTAACCACTTCCTCAATCCTGATCTCTCGCTCTCCCAGGGAGTCAACCTCTCTCCGAACTTCTCGAACCTCCCCGGCCACCTCCTGTTTTAGGGCTTGGAAGTCCTCCCTCAAAGAGCTGAACAGCGACTCCAGAAAAGATCTAGTCACCGGGGGTTCCCCGCCTTCCGCGCCTCGAGAGCTGGTCGGGGGGCTCGGGTCTGGCTGATTTCTGTCTTGCCTCGGGGCGCCCTTGCCCAGCATGTCCGGCAAGGTCCGGTCTCCCTTCTTCGACCCTCTGGCATTCGACATCGTGGGGGAGTTGAATCACCAAGGCCCACGTGCTATGGCGAGGAAGGGGTCCGGGCCCGTACAGCAGTCCGTTAGAGGGTGGCAATCCTCACCGCACGCGGAATCTTCGGACTCCGGAGCGCCAATGCAGACTTAATCCCCGTTAGGCGCCTCCAATTGCCTTGAGCGAAGGTTGCTCCCCAGGGCCGGTGCGATTGGTCCGCCCTCGTCCAAGATGGCAGTCCGCCTCGGCCTGGGGGACCAGCGTCGGCGTGGCGCAGTCTTGTCTCCTGGGCTATATGTGTGCTGCTCCACTTCGACCGGGGCCTAGGTCGAGATCTTCCAGTACAGAGAGAGCACTACGGGACAGTTCTCCCACTGGTCATCGCACCACACCACATCCAGCGACACCGTCTAGGCCTTCTCTCGGGGATTGCAGCACTCATCCTTCACAGGCCCACTCGATTATAACGTGGCCGGAGGCCGGCCGAGCAGGTCGTTCCGTGGCCGGGTCCGGGGAAGGGTTAGGTCCTGCGGGCAGCGGAAGCGACTGTGAGTGTTCAAGCGGTTGGAATCACCCGGTAGTGGCGCAGGGCGGTGCTCGGGGTCGGGCCTTGTGGCGCAGGCCTCGCGGCCTACCTGATCCCCGGGCTTGCGTAGCTGCTTCCTGTCGGCTCCGCCTCTCCACTCTCCGCTAACGCGGCTCCGCTCCGCGGGGGAAGGTCGTGTCCAGGCCACGTCGGGGTCTCACCGTCGGAGCACCCGCAAGCCGCTCGTCTACTCCGTGCTCCAAGCCTCCCTCGCCGGATCTCTGGGGGTCTGTGATTGAAGGGTCTCCGGCCCCTCGGCGGTTCCTCGGCGGCTCTCGCCGCGGGCCGGTTCCTAAGCGGCACCGCCGCCGCAGCAGGGAAATTGAGGGCTGCGGACTGCTCTACCCCACCGCGGGGTGCACTGGGTGCGTTTTCCGCTCGATCCTGGGGGAGATCAGCGGTGGAAAACGGTGCTGGGTTTCCAGGGGCTCGGGAGCTCACGGCAAGAGCGTCCTCTCAGCCCGCCATCTTGGCCACGCCCCCCTTATAATACCTTTTTAAGGTAATTTAAGCATTTAGTTGAGGGCGGGAGGGAGGCGGGTGGCAGGCAACTTCGCTACGCCCACGAAGTGGACGTAGTGTTGCCTGCTTCGCCTACTTTGCAAAGGGTGAAGTAGGCAACACTACGCCCACTTCGTGGGCATAGCGAAGTTGCCCGCCCAGGGTTAATTCTAACCCGGCCTCAGCTCCTGACCTCAAATCAAGTATCTCTAACCTCAATGAGTGGGTGGGAAAAGCCATCGACTCACTTGCCCCTCAAAGGTTGATTAAATCCTTCAGATTTTCTCCCTCAGCCCCTGGTACTCGGAGGAACTGAGACAAAAAAAGTCTCCCTGCAAAATATTGGAACGCTGCCGGAGACTGACTTTCTCTGCAGAAAGTAAAATTGAGTACCAGACGACTCTTAAAGAATATCGCAAACCTATCATAAAACACAAAAGAGCCTTTCTATCGGATAGAATTGATAAGGCTAGTAACTCTTTCAGAGAGATATACAAAATTTTCAAATCCTTCACCGATCCTCAGGCCCTGACTTGCTTCCAGCCTGTGTCTCAGACTCTTTGCAACCAACTCTCCGAATTCTTCGAAGATAAAATCGTACTCATCTACACTTCCTTTCCCAAACTGGATAATTATCCTGATATCCGTGAAGAACCTTTAGCAGATCAAACCCCTGCATCAGTACTCACTGAATTCTCTGACATTTCAGAAGAAATCTCCCTTCGGGAATTACTTAAATGCAAGTCCTGTTCTCCCAGCGACCCTTGGCCAGTGAAACAATATAAAGCCCTGGCAGGACTCCTCAATCCCCATCTAAATTCCATCTTGAATGCCTCCCTGAGATCGGGTACTTATCCAGAGGCATGGAAACAAGCATTTCTAGTCCCTATCCTGAAAAAAGCTAATGCTGACCCAGAGACCCCGGGAAACTATAGGCCTATTTCCCTTCTTCCTACACCAGCCAAGATCTTAGAAAAGCTGGCCCATCAACAGCTAGCCAGCTTCATTGAGTCCAAGGGCCTCCTCCATGACTCTTAGTATGGATTTTGCTCTGGCTACAGCACAGAGTCGCCCCTGATTGAAATGGCCGACTCTATACGGTGGACACTTGACGGAGGATCTAAAGCGGTGTTAGTGCTGCTGGACTTGTCAGCAGCATTTGACACCGTCTCTCACTCTATCCTCCTGAAATGTCTGAAATCCTTTGGAATCCAGGGCACGGTACTAAACTGGATTTCCTCATTTCTCTCAGACCGTAAACAACAGGTCCACACTCCTCCCTACACTTCTACTGTGAGACCCCTTAAATGGGGCATCCCACAGGGCTCTTCACTGAGCCGGCTTCTTTTTAATGTATATTTCACCCCTCTGGCTGAAATGATATCACAATCAGGAATTAAATAACATCTTACGCTGACGATATCCAGCTCCTATTTACCTATGATGATTTATCCACTGCCACCTTTGATCCCCATATAAAATGTCTCAGGAATATTGCGAAATGGATGGACCACAATTTTCTTAAACTCAATGCAGATGAAACCGAGGTCTTGTTTTTTTAATCAACCTTCCCACTTAGCTTCCAACCTCTGGTGGCCGGTAGATTTGAGCATCGCCCCTCTTCCTAAAGACTCGGTCAGAAACCTGGGTGTCAGGTGGGAAAACTGTCTGTCCTTTGCTAATCAAGTACAAACAGTTTCTCCCGCGTGTTTCAGTAAAATTAAAATAATAAAAAAGTTTATCAACTACCTGCCTAGCAACACTCGTAAAACCAAAGTCCATGCACTCATAACTTCGCACTTAGACTATGCTGATGGACTCTACCTGGGTCTGACAGCAGGACTGCGCCACAGACTCCAGACGGTTCTAAATGCCGCTGCTCGTCTGGTCGGTGGCATCTCACTAAGACAACACATGTCCCCATACTTGCTGAAACTGCACTGGCTCCCCATATCTAAAATAATTGAGTTCAAAGTCATGACTTTGGTCTTTCGGGCAACCAAAGGCCTAGGACCAGCCTATCTTATAAAGAGACTTTGTCCCTATAGTCATTCTAGAGCCCTGCGCTCTAACACTAAATTTCTACTTGTCACCCCCAGATTTAAAAAGCCCGATCAGGAAGTAAATCCTTCGAAGTGTTTGCAACCCTTTGCTAGAACAAACTCCCGCTTCACCTTCGCATGACCCAGTTGGAACCTGAATTCCGCAGATCCCTTAAGACCTGGCTATTCCGCTACTAAGATTTAGTTCTTTGCCAATTGCTGTCTGTCCAATAGCGCCGGGACACCCCGTTGGGGTAACTGTGCGCTTTATAAAATACACAAATAAATAAATAAATACATACACTTGCAAATGCTTTTGGAAGATATCATTTGTAACGTTCTTAGCTTTTTAAAGTTGCTGTTAGGCTGAGAAACAGCTGGGAATAAACCTCCTTGGTGTGTAGGACAGCCTCCATCTTTTAATTCATTGTAGGATTTTTTTTTAACTGTGTATTTATCGTTCTGTATTTTTTAATTGTTGATATTGAGGATGTTTTTGAAGTGTGTGTTATGGCTTGCTTTTCTTTTATGTTTTTTTATCTCAAAGACTGAATGCAATTTACATTTATATTGATTGATGAAGTGAAGTAACTTCAATCTATTGCTGCAGGAGATTGCCCCTGTGTGTGTGCAGCAGAGTAGCCAAACATTGTCTAATTGGGAGGTTGGAAGGTCGTTTTCCCATTTCTCTCTAGCACAGAGGACAGTGAGAAGAGCTTTAGTATGTATTGACTTACAAAGCTTATAATGACCTATTTGTTAGTACTAAGGGTAAGGAATAGCAACGACGTTTTACACGGTTTTGGATCTTGTGGAAAAGATGGGAAAGCTGCCCTAATAGTTCCCATAGTCTGTAGTAAAGTAATTTATCGATAGCTGTTCAGACATATCTAAACTCAAAGTGAGATTATGTAAAGAAATTACTTTTCAGGAATAGGTCAGTCTGCTCTGTTGGACCCCATTGGTTAATTCTATCAAAATTGCACTATCCATAGGGAGTGAGTATAGCAGGTGGTTCAACGTGGGCTGCTTATTGGCATATACTATAGGAAATGCAATTCTTTTTCAGATGTTATTCCATGCGAATTTTGTACAAGCTGCCTAATTAATCTTTGTGCCATTATGTAAGGAGCATAGAGACGTGCAGTCGCTAATGGTACAAGAGCAATGGTGTCACTCAGTGGTGATGTCGGCCATTTAGCTAGGCAGGTCTAGCCGACATAATACATATTGAACTTGGGCACAGATATGGCATAGTCAAAATCATGTGCTGCAAGGTCTCCCTTGTTGTAGGGCAGAGTCAACACCTCCAATTTAAGCATGGTGGGGGTACCCGTCCATGCCAGTTCAATCATGCATGAGCATAACTGTTTAACGAATTGTTGGTTCAGTTAGCAGGGGATATTGAGGAATAGGTAGCCTAAATGGGTCAAGATAACCATCTTCATAAGGGATATTCTACCTGGTAGTGACGGAGGCAATGATCGCTAATGTTTGACTTTGTCTTCAACTTTCGCCATTGCAGGGCCATAAATTTCAGATATAAATGGATTTTTTGTTGGCTAATCCAAAAATTCAAATATTTGACAAAAGACATGAAGCATGGAAGAATGTGCTCGAGGGTTGAAGGATGTGCACTGGAGGTAAGTGGGGATATCGAGGATTTATTTCAATGTATGGATATACCAAACAATTGTTTGAAAATTGTAAACTTATTAATCATGAGGACAAGGTTACAGATTGGGTCACTGAGATAAAGTGTGATGTCATCAGCGTAAAACAAAATAACAAGTGAAATTTAGGCCTCTAGGTGAATGGCACTGTCTAATAGCATCAAGCGCTAGAGCAGATAATCTATAAACTAGTGGTCTCACTTGACAGGTGCCTCTCCTAATTGAAATAGGGCCATAAGAAGTCCATTAAGATGAATCCTAGTTGTTGGCTCCACGTAAAGAAGCTGAATCCAACCCCGGAAGCTAGTTAGGTCCCCATTCTGGCCAGGATACGAAAAAGATATTCCCATTCCAAGAAATCAAAGGATTTGGTGGCTCCAATAGGATTACCACAGCTTGTAGGTTGTGCTCCAGATGATGCATTAGGGCAAATATACAGCTCAGGGTATGTAAGGTGGACTTACATTGGATGAAGCCCTCTTGATCTGGGCACACCATGCCAGATAACATTAGCAGAACCTGTAAGCTAATACTTTGGGAAGTAACATCTATGTTTATGAGAGAGAGGGGTATGAATGATTCACATAGAATGGACGGTTTGTCAGGGTTTGAGTGTGTGATCAATAGGGTATCCCGCATTGATTGGGGAAGGGTGCCCCGACCATGGGCCTCCTCATAAACCCACAGTAGCCAGGGAGCTAGTAAGTCAGCATAGGCTTTGTAGAATTAATTCAGAAGCCTGTCACTGCTAGGTGCTTTGCGTGTGGTCAGACCCAAAATAACCGCTTTAGTCTCTTCCAGAAATAAGGGGGTCTCAAGAAACTTGTGCTTATCACAGCATTTCTGTATGAAAATACTGTACATACTTTAGGTGGGGGAGATGCATACAGGGCAGTGTAGAATTCACTGAATTCTGAAGAATAGATACTCCACTCTGTACAGCATGACCCTATTGTCACTTTGGGGTTGAGTTATATATTGAGACGGTCTGGGGGAGGGAGGGTGGGGGGATGGCAGGAACGTTGCAAGTGTCCTAACCAGCTTCCCACCTTCACCATAAACCTTAGACTTGGTGTGGCGACCCATGTCTAGGTTTGTTTCTGTTACCTCTGTGAATTCAATAATTTTCAAATTGATGTCCCCCAGTGTCTGTTTTTCATTGGTCAGAAACGAATCCACCGCTATTGAACTAGTTTCCCCCTCTAGCCTATTCAAGTGATCAGTCAATGGATCAATGTAAAGTTGAATGGTGTAGTAGCCACTAATAAGATACCTCTCCTTGGAATATGAAGAGTGCTTAGAATGATACAGGCGTCCTCTCCGTCTCTTGTAAAATTTCACACTTTTCTCCTTTTTTGGGTTGTACTTTTATAGTAGTGGAATCTGTACGCCGTGCCGCTTGAGAAATGACCTTCATTTACTTTTGACTTTTTTACCTTACTGAGCTCTTGTGCTGTGTAGCAGATGGGGGTAGAAGTTCCGCTGTCATGGGAGCAGGGCAGTCCACAAAGTTGTTAAGGGCAACCTGTGAGGGGACCCGAGGCAAGCCTCTGCTGTAGTTTTTAGGAAAACCACAAGATCGAGTGACCAACTGCTGGGAAAATGAAGGCCTCCCAGCACAGATAAAGAGGGGGAGCCAACAGAGACACAGAGGTCTCTATCAACAGCATTACAGGAACTGAGATTGGAGAAGAGCTCCCAGGGCAATAGAAAGAGAACCTTGACAGTTGTTGTCAATATTAGGGAAGGATCTGCCACCTTATTGTTATACATAGAGCAGTCTATATGGCAATACTGGGTATTCTGTAATACCAGGCCCCCATCAGTGAGGACACCACTATACAAAGCAATTTTGGATCACTACATGAAATAACTACCATTTGAGCCTTCTGAGCCATTCTGCCACTCCTTCCTTCTACTAACCTAACCTTCACCTGTGCACAATGCTTACCTTCAGACCTAGATGCCAATTGGCACACAATACTCATCACTCCGCACTGACATTTTAAAAAATCCAGTAATGTGCACTGTTGTTCCCCGAGCCCCTTAAGAGTAAAGCAGCAGCCAGTAAGGTGTACACTAAGAGAACTAGACCCACCCTTCATTACAAGCGCATAATGGTGGTGACTGCATCTTCAACACCCACAATGAAATGTAAGTGCAGATAGCAAAGTCACTGCTTCTCTCTCATGCTATCCTACAAGAAATCATCCTGCAATAAGACGGCAATATGCATACTTGTAAAACACTGATATCCTTTGGGATCTTGTTCACGCTATATAAAACTCAATAAAGAAATAAATAAAACAGCCCCATGGAAGTGAAACATTTGGCAACATCACCCCCATGTTGAAGTCGGCACAACAGCTGCTATTAGCAGAGGCAGCGGCAGGGAAAACTACAAAATCAGCAATACCACCAACCATCGCGTTGAAGGGCATGGCTCTGATGGGACTTACTGCATCGCATAAATGAAATTTCCATTTATACCACTGAAGGAAACACTGCCAAGACCACAAATCAGAAATATCATATTTCAGGGCTGATATTACAATGTTCAATATCCACTTGATGGCAAAAGAAGACAGACTGACAATTTGTAGAACAAACATTCACTAATACCATTGACCCATTGAATGAGAACAGGCTCATTGGCATATGCACTCAAAACTCATAGAGTTGGAGGACAGGAACCACAGGATGAACCAATGGTTTTCAGGGGTGCCCAAGAAGATGGAAAAGATTAAATAATGATCTTTCTCAAGAGTTTCATACAAGACGTTATGGGCCTTTAGGTTTTTGTCCACCGCTCGACTTCTAGCAAGACCATAGAGTACATTCTTGTCCTAGCAGCAATTCCAATACCCTGCTACAAATCATAGCATGCTTGTCCAATAACAACAAAGACGCTAAATAATGCAGAAAGCTAAACATAATGGTGCCTTTGTTTCAGGAGATCTCAAAATATCTGCTTTCGATGACTTCTCTGCAGAAACGCAACAAAAGATAAAATGATTTCTTGGCAAAAAGAACAAGACTCAAAAAGCTCAAGAGTTGGTATGGCCTACTGAAGCCTGCCAACTGAATCAAATAAGGACCCCCTAAAACTGCTAGGAGTTCCTAGGACAGGTAAACAATTCCTATAATAATAACATTCCTAGGCAACTGGGAACCTGGCGAAAATCAGGTCTTATACATAAAGAATGATAAATACAGGCTCAGTGTACTACCATAAAGCTGTTAAAAACAGTTCATTTTATTCATACACATTTTTTAGAAAAGTTCGACACTACCATTCATAATGACATAACAGTGATATGACAACCAATATAACAATACATAAAATCAAATTAAATTCACATACATTATATCACAACAATATAAAAAACAAATAAACATGCATATTGAGGTGGTATAGACCACAGGCGGCTAGGTTTTGTAGATAGAGGTATTATTCTCTACGCACGTTTCACACGTGACATACGCCTTCTTCAGGAGAAGCTACTTGAATTTTTACATGAAAAAAATCTAATAACATGGCATCAAACATATAACAATGCAGTACAAATTATACACTGTACACTGTAGATGCATGCAAAGTGCTCCATTTGTACAGAAAGATAACCTGGAAGAAACAACGAATGTCAAATATTTCAGGTCTACAAAACAAGGGGAAAGCAAAAGAAGACGTAAAAGATCAAAGACTTACCACCTGATAAGTGAAAGGAAAAATGTAACTGTGAATCAGAAAAGAAAAAACATATCCCAATAGACCTGCTAATGTGCAGGAAGGATAATAAGTGCTCTTAGAGGACCTTATGTTGAAAATGACGCTTACCTAAGTACCAGGTAAAAAGCGGGTACGAGCCATGATCTTAAAGGGACTGATAAAACTGAAAGGAAGATTGATCAAAGAACCTATTAAATATTCAAATATAAAACCTTGACAAGTTTGCTGGATATCTTAGTATGTTGCAGCAAATTACCTATCTGAGGCCCTTAGCCCACCCAATCAATGATGTATGAAAAGGTAGAATAAAATGTTGGTTTTTCACGTATGAAGGATCTAAAAAAGTATATAATAACCATATGTGCAATTAAATACAAGAACTAAAAGGCAGAAATATACCTGATAATAAATCATAGCGACTCTGTTACGTGATGACCCATTCAAAAGAGAACACATTGAAAATGTTACAATTCACTGGATGATGGGCGATAAGCATAAATAACATGAAAGTAGTATATTCTTTAGTATAAACAAAAACATTGAGATTGACGTAACATTGCGACCTAGTGATTAGTAGCTCTTCTTTATCCCATCGCTGAAACATTGCAAATGGATCATGTACCTTTTTTACCTATTCCTTAACCATTATGTAATCAGTTTCACTATTAGAGGGGATTCTGAGTGAGGGTAAATTGGTTGTTATACTGCCCATTTCAGATATGCAGAATATCTCCTTGGCTGTATGTGTAACACATGGTTTAGATTTAAAATCTCCACCCCCCCCCACCTCTTCTCACTTCAGTATGAGTAAAAATAGTATGACTCCTCACATAACACCTCTGTGCATGATAGGGAATCCACTCTGTGAGATAAAGCTGGTGTGACACTTGCATCTTTCAGCTCTGCAATCATATCCAAGCATCTTCTAATATGATCCACTGAAATGGATGGTAAAAACTCACCCTAACAGTATTGTTTTATATAACAGAGCAGGAGCCAGACCCCTTCCTCAGCTCCCTAGTACACTGCCTCTTCAAAGCAGTGACCTTCATGACCACTACATTTTCACCAGTAATCTTCTCAAGGGCAGCTATCTCCCGCTACGTCCTCTACATGGATTTGGCTGTATACCCATGCAACACCCTATCCCTCAAGTAATTTACATTTATTCATCCAAATGTTTTATGACCCAGCACAGTTAGGAGCCTCAATTTTACCATAAAGGATTCGCCTGTGCATCTTTCCCTTTCTCTTCTTACAGAATTAACTCAAATTGCAAGCAGCAAAGTCCTAACGCATTTATCACCCACAACCCTGCCCCAGCTGCATGATTGATCTACAGGACCTGTCTACTGTATTGCTGAAAGTTAATGGCCTTACATACTATGTAAAAAGGAAAACTATCCTCTCATACCCAAAGTCATTGTCTCCTGAGTTCAACACACATCTCTCCACAAGAGACTGATAATCTTAAGTGCGAATTGGTGTGAAAGGTTACTTTGGCAAACACAGGCGCTGGATCACCGAGCACTTACTCCAAAACATACAGGAAAGGGAGTGGTTATAATTCTACGATGTAAGGAAATCTCCATTTGAGTCTCACTGACCTGGTCTGATCAGGCTGGACACTATATACTAATCAAGAGACACTATGTCCGTATCTAGACAAAACAGATCACCACACAATAACTCGCCCCAAAGACAGACCCCTGCTCAAAGACCTGCTCTAAGATTTCTCACTTACAGATCTCTTATGGGAGACGCACCCAGGGGAGAATGACTACACATTTATGCACCTGTATTGACTTTTATGTCAAATTAAAATACCTTACTGCCTAAGGTTATGTCCTACACCATTGCTTCTTGTAGTATACTTGATCACAACACAATACAAATTTACTTAGGACCTGGTTTGCAGAACAACTCTCTTAATATGTCATATTACAAATTGAAAGAAGACCAGGAAAGAATGCATCCCTTCTTAATCACTTCTCACATGGAAAACAAGAGCTCAATCTATTCTTCACAGCTACTCTGGGCAGCATGCAAGCCTGTATTAGAATAGATATCATGAGGAACTCATTGCTACGCAAATGAAAAGCAGATAAACAATTGGTGCTACTGGAAAAAAAGTAACAGACTTATCAAAGCAGCCACTCAAGGGAGACACTCACGCTACTTTTAAATATAAAGCATGAACTGAACTCTTTACTTACACCACAGAGAGAGAAGGTTTATTCCATCTGCATCAGCGTCATCATGAGCGTGGGGAAAAGGCTGGATGCCTCCATGCCTTTTGGCTCTGGCAAAGGGAAGCACAAAGCACATACCGGCGATCCTTGAAAACAAGGCAATATAGTGACAAAACCACTTAACATACTTACAGGTGTTGAAGATTTTCAAAAGTCACTCTATAGGCCAGTTGAGTTAGACTTCCAGCTACAGGAAGACACTTTCTTTAATCCTCTCCCACTATGGATGATGTCTTCTGAGCAAGGTGAGTCTCTAAAAAGAGATATTATAGAGGAAGGATAGCTCAAGCCATTGGTTTAATTCCACAGGTAAAGCCCTAGACCCAATGAACTATCACATGGTATTTTATAAGATTAAGTAAAGCAAATTAGTACTGCTTCTGCAGAAACTCTTGTGGAGATCTCTCCAAGCACAACACCTTTCCCAGACTTAAACACTGCGAACATTTCTCTAATTTTAAACCAGGTAAAGACCATTGATTTTCAGGAGCTGACTTCTTTCATTAATGTGAACCTCACAATTTTAGGCAAAGTACTAGCTAACCATTTAGTTTAATACACATAGCCCAGACAGGCTTCATTCGCATTGATCCTTAGCATCTTTTCATTCAGCTTCTCATCACTCTTGTAATACTATTGCAGGTGTGACTAAACAGAGAGAAAAAGACAGCGGTGTCCCTTGATGCTGAAAAGGCATTCAATAGTGTAGTGTGGGGATACCTGTACTAGCACTAGTAGGGCTGGAATACAGATTCATTACTAAAGTTAAATGGCAATTTCTAACCCAGTGACACAGTGTTCTGCTACACCTTAATATCTCTGCTGATCGCTATTCACCTAGGCACCAGAGAAGGAGGCCCCCTATTGCTTCTGTACTTCATTAGTTCATTAGAAGGTTTGGCCATTGAAATATGCCCTCATCCCTTGATTAAAGGAATTCATACACCTGGAGGTGAGAATATAGGCGTTTTGTATGCTTGTGATTGCCAGGTAACATTATAGAAAATTCAAAAATCTATCAAAATAGCCCTAAATAATCTTATCTCTGTATTCTCTGTCTTCTCGGTTTTCTCTGGTTACTGGATTAACTGGAACAAGTGTGAAGCCTTTTCCCTGACCTAAGTGATGACTAAAGCTTTTCTCTGGAACTTGCCTTCCCACTTGATGAAATGCAATCTAAAACACCTAGGAATTCACCATAACAGGATGTTACAGGACATGATGAAATGGTACAAGCAACTTGTGTCTACTGCACAGTGATCTCCAGAGTGATAGAACACACTGGTCCCTTCCTAATCTATCTTTATAGGGGAGAGTGCAAATTAAAAAAATGAATGTCGTGCCTAGATTAAATGATATCTTTGCAATGCTATTGCTGTGAATTTCAATGCCCCTACGGCACGCATTATCCAGCTCCTGAAAATCCCTTTTCTGGCAAGTGCAAAAGCCAAGACTCAAACTATCCAAATCACTTGCATCCACAGAATCCTTTCAGTTAACACCTCTGAGGTATCGTACAGATCCTAATCTGGAAACACCACAAAGAGTAAGAATTGATAATGGAATTCTGGTGAAATGAAGGAGGATCAGCTCAGTTTATACCAGAGACATAGATCAGACTGAAAGAATGAAATGTATTCTCTAAGTCACAGCTTAACCCAGGCGCAGAGCACACAATATAGACATTAATGTCCAGAAGGAGGCATGATTTTGGAGAAATGGGTCAATTTCTATGGGGGGACTGAGCAATACTAGCTTGACTTTGATGGAAGAGGTATCTTCCTGTAGACCATCTGCTCCCAGAAGGTAAGCTGAAAACCTTTGTAAGAATGCAAGCCGAATTCCAACTTCTCCACTGTCACTTCTAGAATCACCAAGGACTGGGGCATTGCATTTCCACTACCCTAGTTGTAGGACCATTTGACACACCAAAATATTTAAGTCTGAAATATCTGACAACCCAGGAAACTTAAAAAGACGCAATCTCAGGTTTCTACAAAGTCATCATGGAACAATTGTTATTGCTTACTATTGCCAACTTCCTCAATGACTAGTGGACAGAGAGACTGGGACCAGACTACAATAACAAAAGGCTGGGATAATGTACTATTAATAAAGAACAAATCCCTGAGAGAGGCGAGGATGAATATCAACAATTTTAAAATTCTACATAGATGGCCTGAGCACCTTCGCGACAGTGTAAAATGGACCTGTCCCCTGACTCAAAATTGTGGAGGTTCCTCACCCGTGATTAAAACTTTGTTCACTCTCTGTGGAAGTGCAACGTTCTTCACAGCTAGTGGCGAGCAGCCAGGATACTGTCCTACATGATACCACTAATTTCCCAGAAATCAAACTTCAAAGAGGCAGGTGGCTAGTGACGGCATGGACCACAGTGAACATATTTATCAAACGCTCATGGAAATCATATAGAACTTCATCTATAGAATTATGGATTCAGAAAATAAGCCATCTGGCCTCACACAAGCAGTTAATTTACATGCTTCACAATCATGCTGATAAATTCTCTAAGATTTGGTGAAATTTCATGTCAGAAAAGGGAAGACGTGTAATGCAAATGATTAGTCAGGCATGCGGCCCCAATGTGGCTCACGATTACAGAGACATAGAACACCCTTTCTATTGTAACCCTACTATGGGATGAGGAAGTATTTTGATATTTTTTCTTACCTTTTCTATTGTTCTCATATACATTTTCCTAGTCCCATCTTTCTAAGAGTACTCTTTCTGCACCCTTGGTTATTCGAGGAAACAGACTCTATTATTTTTAAGTTTCAGGTTTCTGAGAAGAAGGCAATGACACCTATCTAATCGTCCTCAGTAGCTGCTATTGGAGTAAACACATTTAAAATGGTGGTATATCTCCATATAACTGTAGTGTTCCATTTTACACAGCAACACACTGTTATATGATAGGCCTCATAATAGTCATTCACATTCAAATGTTGCAATGTGCTTATTGGGCAATTTTGCTGTATAAAAATTGACTCATCCAATCATGCTATTTTCCCTCATTGTTCCTTTTCTTTGATCATATATCTTGATTGATGAGGTGAAAAGTGAAGAGGAAAGAGGATGAAGGGGGAAAAATTATTATATTAATTATGAAAGTCATTCTTTTTTTAACTGATATTGACTTCAAAGTGATTTTTGCGCTGAGTTCTGAATGTAAACTCCGCCCTGTATACTAGTACATGCACAGTCTTATTTTTGGCAATAATAAAAATTAAATAAAATATTCAATACCAAAAAAGCGAATGAATCCTAACTTAGAGACCTCAGGCACCATGCTCTGCTACTACTGATGATAACACCAGTCAGTCCACTCTCCCCCCCAACCTTTAAGCCACAAAACAACTTAGCATTTGTCAAAACTACCATAAACAATTTAATAAGCTCGAAATCCATAATGATGGTCACCTTGAATGAATCAAAGGTCCGCATGCCTCACAGGACTCGTGAGGTGCCACAAGTGTAAGACCAAATGCCAGAATCTCCATATGGTTCAGGACTTAGACGTCTGCAATATCTGGGAAAGAACAACTAGAAACTTCACAACAGCCAGGAGCCTCCAGCTCACCCATATATTTTCAAACACGAACACAGTGTTATGGTACATTATCGAGCCCCAGCCACTCTTTATGAAAGGACTGGTTCACACTATAGAATTCCACTTCTGCGTGTTTCTCCCCATCCCATAAGGTTTTGAGGTGAAAAAGACAGGGACGAAAACCGTACTGTAACAAAGCCTTCACTACAATCTAAACCTTGCATTTGTTTCTCTGTTTTTCCACATAGAAATAAACAAGGCACTATAAAGAAAATTACAGATCGCAGGGAGTCTTGAATACAGACTATGGGCCTTATTATGAGTTCGACCGCCGTTAGCTCAGTGGTCTGACCGCCGTATTACAAAATGTGAGTATTGCGATTGCAAAGACTGCGGGTAAACCGCCAACACCACAAGCACACCACTGACCACTGAGGTCGCAGGCTGGGAAAACCAGCTGCCATAAGGCGGTACTGAGGAGTCTCATTGCCATCCGTATTACGAGTGGGCTTTCCGACGAGCCAACTGTGGCAATGGGACCACCGACTCAGTGGAAATGAAGGATTTGGGGTGAAAACTCACCATCAGGATTTGACGTGGATCACTTTCTCCAGGTCACCCCCTACACATCAACATCTACACCCCGAGGAATACTATCCCGTCTGCAGCGATATACAGGTAAGTGCTCATTGTACCTTATACCCTTTGTCGGGACTGCCCACATTTGAGTTGTATTCCAGCAAGGGTAAGTTGTGTTTTTCAACATGTATCATGAATGTGTGCATTCGACACATATGCAGTAAAAATGCTCACACAGGCATCGATAGGTGTGGAAAACCATTCACCACCGCTTCAAGACTGAGGCAGCAACACAGCGAACACTCGTAATATGGTGGCCAAAATACCCCCGGCACTGTGGCCTTCGGGAGGACATGGACGCGGTCTTCGGCCGTCGGCTGCCTAACTCATAATAAGGCCTTGCTTGCTGCTAAGGCTGTGCCCTGGTGAGTTGATGCATTGCATTTGATGTTATGGTAAAGCTAGTTAAAAACTGTAAACGGAAAAAATGCATACCTTACATTGTAGATTCATTGTGGCCTCTTAGTACTCATGTTTTGTAGAAAGCACGGTGCCTCTATATTAGTATTGTACAGATACTTTCCAAATCCCACAGTCTTGTATTATATTTACTAAATTATGAATGGTATGCTTTTTGACTAAAGAATAATTGATTTTTATTTCCTCACACTGGGCCACAAAACTAAAGTGAAAGCTCAGGCTAGCAAAATCGAAAAAAAAGTCTGGCAAAACCTGGATCTATTGGCTTGTTGGCAATGCTCCTTTTTCAAAAGAACGTTTGTCACTTAAGTGAAAGAAAGGTGACAATTTGCAACAATATGAGACAGCAACTCAAATCATATTATGCTATGTGGCACCTTAGAAATCCCAGGTATATACACATCCTACTTCAACTTTGTGCAGTAAACCATAAAAGCATGCACTCATATTGTATTGCAGTCTTGTTCTCCAAAAGAAATAACATCGTGCACCCATCATTTTAAATGAAATTAGGATAAAATGTGTATAATAATATCAGTTACTCTAGCTTTAGTGTGCATTACTAATTTTAATTACATCTTATTTTCAGTACATGGAACATGTTCTGTTTAACAACAATGTTGAGTCGGAAATACAAAGGAAAACAAAATCTGCTTCATTACTCTAATCATGATACTTGAACGCCTTCCAGTAAAGCATCACCCAGCAGCAGAAGTTTGAATTTCTGATTATTTCACCCAGCAGTCAGTAACAGTGATTCATTTATGATAAGATTTGCTACAGATTGCAGCCTGTTTTGTTGCTGTTAGCTGTGAAAGGAGTAGACAGAGGAACTGCAGCATTTACATTAAAATGTTTAAGTATCATTTCGAAAACTATACTAGTAAAGTAGTTAAATGAGAGCTGTGGTGTTCCTTTATCTCAGAAAGCGCCAACCAAACAGCTGCTTTCACTGCCAGAGTCCGTGACTATTTTACACTCCTCGACACCATGCAATTAATGCTTGCAGAGGTTCCAGGTTATTTATTTAAATATTCACTTCTTTAAAGCGCCGACCGCGGCCAGTAGGGTGTCGGAGCGCTGTGCTGGAAAGCCAGCAACAGAACAAAAAGCAGCGTTATAACAGTTGTATAGCTAAGTAAAGTACAGCATGAGTGAGATTAAAAGAAATCCAGTACCCTTAAGAAGCCCAATTGGAGGGCTGGAGTACACACATCCAGACACTAACTTTTTGACCCCTGTGGTAAATATTTTACTGTATACGAGTTTGCCAGATAATTTCGGAAAATTAAAGAAGATAGCTCAATCAAATGAGAGGCAGAGTCCGTGGTGTCTGAGTCATAAGGGCTTTAATCATGAATGATGACTCGAGCCATGGAAATCTATTCCATCAATACAAGGGTTCGGGTATGCAATGATGGCAGGGAAGATGTCAACGATTTATTCACAGTACATGACATATATAGCAAAAATGACACAATAGCATTGAATACAGTAGGCGTGACAAGTGAAATGTATATGATAAGAACACATGTGCGTAGCAGAAAGGCGTGAACAAGGGTGTGCACATAGGCGTGTACTAGAAACGTCACAAAAAAGTGTCACAAGTGGGTGTATGCTTAGGGAATTCTTGCAGAGTCAGCTGAAACCTGTGGCCTGAATGCGTGCGCAGCTAATATGACGTGTAATTGACGTGCATCTGGAGGAAGCTAAGGGTCTGACTTTTAGCACTAGTAGAAGAGACACAAGTCTGGCATGTCAGATCGACCTGTCCCTATAACATATCTGATATCTAATATTTGGAGGATGTTTAATCTAGAGGAAAAAGTCACTTGGGCAGAGGCTACTCTATACTGAATGTTAGTGCGTGCATAGGTGTCTGCGTGTCTACGTGCGGGGCCATGGGCCTATTCTGGTAACGGGAACTGTAAATTACTTGCACGGAGACAGGGAGACTTGCTCTGTGCTCTGCAGCCGGGGATATGTTTACCTAAATCACTAGACAGGAATGTGTTTTCGAGGAGCTGAGCTGGCTACGCTGATAACTTGAACATCTTGTGTGGGGTCCCTGACTGTCATACAATGTGTCAGTGAAGTTACATCAGTCTTTGTCATGTCCGTTGTTTGAGTATGAGTCAGTGCTGTATGTTTCGCTATTCGATCTGCAAAATCGTTGCCCTGAGAAATCTTGTCTGTGACTTTCGTATGTGCCTTGCACTTCATGATAGCTATAGCTGTAGGAAAATGTATTGCTTCTAACAGAGCTTGAATGAGGGGGCCATGCTGTATCTTGGCTCCGTGAGAGGTCAAGAAACCTCTTTCTTGCCAGAGGACACCGAAGTCGTGAACGACTCCAAATGCATAATGTGAATCTGTGTATATATTTACTTTCAAGTTCTTAGCTCGTATACAGGCTTGGGTCAGAGCGATGAGCTCTGCTGCTTAGGCTGACAGGGTGTCAATGCGATGTGTTTCTATGACTTCAGTTTCAGTGGTTACTGCATATGCGGCCACTAACTCTCCTGTGCTTGTTCTTAAACATGAACCATCCACATAAAGTGTCAGATCTGGATCGGATAATGCGACATCTGTCAAGTCTTGTCTGGGTTTCGTAACTGTGTCAACTACATCCACGCAATCATGTGGAGTAGGGTCTGTTGTGCTCGATGGTAAAAGTGTAGCAGGATTCAGTGTATTACAACGTCTGATTTCTATGTGTGGTTGAAATAATGTCAATTCATAACCTGTCAGTCGTGCTACAGTCAAGTGTTGAGTCTGGGTTCTGTTTAGGAGAACCTCTACAAAATGTGGAACTTGTACTGTCAATTGATGTCCTAATACGATGGTATCACTTTGTCGGATTGCTAGAGCTGTTGCTGCAACTGACTTCAAGCACGCAGGCAGGGCCTGTGCTACTGGATCCAATGTACTCGAAAAATAAGCGCACGGTTTGTGTTTGTCTGCTTGTACCTGAGTGAGAACCGATAACGCTGTGCCATCGCGTTCTGTGACAAAAAGTGTAAAAGGTTTGCTGTAACATGGTGTCGCTAAAACAGGTGCTTGACATAAGGCTTTCTTTAATTCGTCAAAAGCTTGTGTATGTTCCTGAGTCCAAGGGAGGACAGTCGAAGACGCTGCCTCCTGTGTTGTCAACTGTATGAGTGGTTTAGCTAGAAATGCATATTGTGGAATCCATTGTCTGCAATAGGAAGTGAGTCCAATAAAAGCTCGTACTTCTTTCTGTGTCTTGGGTTGCGGAAGATGTGCAATTAACTGAATTCGTTCAGGTGTCAGCTGCCTACCCCACTTGGACAGCAAGTGCCCAAGGTACACCACTTGCTGGGCACAGAATTGTAGCTTCGAAGGAGACACCTTGTGTCCCTTGTCCGCCAAGAAATGCAAAACTGTCAGTGATGCTTGTTCACATTCTGGTTCACTACGGGCGGTGATCAATAGATCATCGACGTATTGGAGTAGGGCAGTGTTGACAGGCATGCGAATACTGTCAAGTTGTCGTTTTAATGCTTGGCTGTAGATGCTGGGACTTTCTGTAAATCCTTGAGGTGCGCGTGCAAATTTGAAGCTTCGGCCATTTAAACAGAATCCGAAAAGATATTGGCTTTCCGGATCAATGGGGACACTAAAGAAGGCGTTCTTGAGGTCAATTACAGTAAAGAACGTCGCCTCAGAATCAATAGCAGTCAATAGGGATGAAATATCTGGGACCACAGGATACTGTGGTATAATACATTTATTCAATTCTCGTAAATCGATGACTAATCGATAAACAGGAGGTGCATTAGGATCTGTACGTTTAAGAATTGGAATGATCGGGGAATTACAAACATTTGAGTCGGTTTCTACAACCACTCCTTGTGCAATGAGCTCGTCAATGATATTCAGTAAAGCCACTACAGCATCTGGTGGTAACTTGTATTGTCGAATACGTGGTAGTACTACTCCTGGCTTGAGTGTAACACGATATGGAGTAATGTGCATACAACCTACATCAGTGGGGCCTTGTGCCCATAAATGTGCCGGAACATTCTGTAGCCTGGGGTCAAAATCTCTCAATACATAATGGTCTTTGAAATCACGAAGAAACAACCTTACTCCTTCCGGAGAACAACAAATTACAGCTCCTAGAGCTTTCAGGGTCTTTATACCAAGCAAGTTTTCTGGACACGATTTCGTGAGCAATAAGTCTGTAGTACGAGATAATGGACCAACTGCTAGGGGAACAGGTTTCGATACTTCATTGACTATAGGTTTTCCTGAAAATCCAAGGGAAACATTCTGTGAGCCTGAGAGGGGTGCCCCTGGAACCTCTTCATGACTGATGGTCGTTCTGCTTGCCCCTGTGTCAATCAAAAATTTTCTATCCTTCCCTAATACCTGACTGTGTACATAAGGGCCTTCTTGATCTACAGGAACCTCAATAAGGGGCAAGCCAACCTCCCTCTCTAGGCTGTTTCATGTGTATTGCTGATAATCGGGATAGTCAGATTGTGCATACTGATACATCTGCTGTGTAACATGTTGTGTTGCGGCAATGGGTTGTGGCTGTGGTACCGCTACGGTCTGTTGTGGAACCTGCACAGGCTGAACATTCTGTGGAACGTGTTGTTGGACTTGATCCTGTCTAGAAGGACGCGGTCTCTCTTTCGTTTTACCTGTGGCTATGTTGTGTTTCAGAACTGCACAATCGTTTACATAGTGACCTGGCTGTTTACAATAGTTGCATATCCCTTTAACAGGAGCTGCTGAATTTGAATTATTGGATAATGTCGTACCCCTTTTATGACCATCAGCTGGAACTGACTGAGCAACTAGTACTTTCATTTTCGTGTCTTTCATACGTCTCTGTTCGTGATCATGTTCTTCTCTGATTCTGTTCTGGTGGTACTGTAACATTTGTAACATTTGGGAAGGCGTATTAGCTTGCCATGTGCTCTCGACTTTCAGTACACGGTTCTTAACCTGGGGCAGTGAGTTCTCGACTAACTTTGATACAAAAAGGTGTGGGTATGACTCGCTACTTGTTTTCAGGCCACTATTAATAATAAAACATTTCTCGAATCGGGAATAAAAATCACTAGTGTCTTCGTCGTGTTTCTGTTTGCAGGCTGAGATTGCATCCCAATCCTCCTTTTTAGTTGCCAATAATCTTGGTAAGACCTGTACTAACAATCCTGGTAATGCTTTAGTTTTCGCCCCAAGACCTAAACCTGGGGTTCGACCAGTTTCTTCGGTTTCTAATTCAGCCCAATTAATCTTTTTGTCTCCCACCTCCCATTCTTTTTCCTTGAGTTTCTCGTAAATACCGGCAGGCAATAACACTTTCAGTATCTTCATAATGTCGGGATAGGTATAGTCTCCCATGAGTAACATGTCCTTTATTTCACGGTGGAAACCTGCAGGGTCTTTATCGTGACTGGGCACTATTTTCTTCATTTCTAACAATTCCATTTTAGTTATAGGCGTGTATACAAACACGCGTTCAAGGGTATCATCGGCTTTCCTGACTGGATGTACTTCTCGTAAAGGGTTTTGTTTGTCTAGGTGATATGGTTGCCTGACTGGGGGGTGGAACGGAAACAAGATGTGGAGTTAAGAAGGTTCTATACTTGTGACGTTGTTCTAGAATCATTTCAATTAGATCGGTACCTAGACCTCTCCATCTTCTCATGAGTAAGTCCTGCAATAAATTATACAATGGACCTGGGTCGGATGCTTGGTTTTCATACTGTATAATGAGGTGTTGGGTCATATATATACCAGCTAGTCGCTGTTCTTCTGGAGTAAAACTTAAAAATGTTTGCACTACTGAATCATCTTTATATATGCTGTCATCCCCGGCCCACTGTACCGCAGACCGGGCTAGTTCCTGATCACGTAAGGTATTGAGTTCGTGATAACCTACTCTTTCTTTCAGTACTTTATCAGTAATCTGGAATATATGTTCAAGGGAACATCGCTCTGGTATCGGACAAAGGTAACGTTTCTTGTTTTCTAAACGAATGGGTCTGTCGAAGGGCCTATCAAGAGGGTACTGTCTATGTAGTTTCTCTCTACCTACATATGCCATCATGTCTCCCCCCGCCTGTTGCGAGGTTTCTGCTGTGTTCTCTGGTTCTTCCTCATCTGAGGTCTCTTTATCGTCTGACCCAGAATGCCTTTCAGATTCTCGACGGGCATGAATTACTATTATTTCTTTACGGATCTTTCTAACCATAGCATGAATACTCCTCTCTCTATCATGTTTACCCTCTGCAATATTCTGACTCCATCTTGACAATCGCCCCATCTCTTCTTGTGGCAAGCTAGGCTGATCTTGTTCCCTTATCAGACAATTAACCAAAAATCGCATTATTAAACCTTGTGTCTCAACTTTCTGACGTGACATGGCTTCACCAACACACTCCGGTCTTTCTCCTGTTCTAATAAAATGATATATATTGTCTAGATGGTCTGGCATTTCTGGTAATAACACCAAGTAATCTGTAACACGTCTTAAACGTAGGGATGCTAACATCATGGGTCCTGTTTTACCGGGCACTGTATCATATCTGCAATCTGTAAGCTGTTCTTTAAGCTTTTCGGCTGGGGCTGCTTTAGGCGTACGCTGCATTGCTAATTCTCTCATTGTCATTCGTTGTACCTGTGGCGGGGTGCGGTAACCTCCTGTAGCACCTCCTGAGGCGGAGGCTTGAGCATAACCTGGCTGTAGAGTCGGTACTTGTAACGGAGTTGGAACCTGAGCAGCGCCAGCCCCAAAGGGATTAAGCGGATGAATACCAGGGGGAACAATAGGGAAAGTGGCAATAGGTGCGGGAAGTGGTGCGGGAGGGGTCTGCTGTTGCGGACCTGGGGGCAGATGATCAACAGGGGGTACAGGTACAGGTGGTACGTGTACATCGGTATATGCGGGAGCTACGTCGTCTAAATAGGAAGAAAGGAAGATATCTGCTGCGGTTTTGTGACGTAATTTAGTCGGAACCAATGGAGGGGGCAGATCTTTCGGTATTTCCGGGGTCGCCTTGGGACTCGCTGTCCTTCTTCTAGTAGTTCTTTTTCTTTAGCTTTTTCTGAATCTTCTCTGCTTTTCTCTACCTTTCTGAGCGCCTTCTCTGTCCGTCTATGTGATTCTTTACGCCATAATTCAATGGCATCTTTCTGTGATTGTCTGGCTTTCTTTTTCCATAACGCTTCCTCTACTCTCATGATGCACTCGGCATCCCATGTCCCTGTAATGGGCCATCTCTGATTCTCTGCTAAGTCTTTCGTATAATCCACCCACAAGTCTAGATATAATATGGCATCTAAGCCGTGCTTGTGGTACATAAAATGTCCGGGAGTGTCCCTGGGTGGGATGGGAACTGCTTCTTCGAGTATCCCTTTCCTAGTTCCTATCTGTCGCAATTTCGAAAATAAAGGCATAGCTACCTCGGTCTAGACACAATAAACACAGTAAGAAAATGCAAACAATCACTCATACCACGGCATTAAAACACATTGAAACATTTCAAAACGAAACAAAAAATAACTGGATATCTGGATACTAGATGCACTGCTAAACAGTACAGATACACTGCTAAAACAGTGCAGACCGGATTTGTGTACCCAAACCCGTCTTGACCGGACACAAATTAATGCACCCGTCTTGATGCGTCCCCAGCAACGGTACTCACCGGGAAGCACAGAACAGAAGGCCTCGGAAACTCGACTGGACTGGACCGCTACGACGTCACTGCTGCTGCTGCGCACTACGCATGCGCCTCGACACTACTGGTGGGCCTCTCGATACCTCGGACACTGCTCTCTCGGCTGGGCTCTGGTCGGGATCCTCCGCACTCCTCACCGCCTCGTCTGGATGTCGACCGCAGTCTCCGTCACCTCCGTAGGCCTGAGGGAGATACAGGAAAACCTGCAGATGCGCATGGGGTCCGTCACAGCTGTAGTCGGGGGCAAAGCCTGCGACGCATCGCCGGCGCGTGGGGTGGGGGAGGGGTCCCTATTCGGGCGCCAAATTATGTGGTAAATATTTTACCGTATACGAGTTTGCCAGATAATTTCGGAAAATTAAAGAAGATAGCTCAATCAAATGAGAGGCAGAGTCCGTGGTGTCTGAGTCATAAGGGCTTTAATCATGAATGATGACTCGAGCCATGGAAATCTATTCCATCAATACAAGGGTTCGGGTATGCAATGATGGCAGGGAAGATGTCAACGATTTATTCACAGTACATGACATATATAGCAAAAATGACACAATAGCATTGAATACAGTAGGCGTGACAAGTGAAATGTATATGATAAGAACACATGTGCGTAGCAGAAAGGCGTGAACAAGGGTGTGCACATAGGCGTGTACTAGAAACGTCACAAAAAAGTGTCACAAGTGGGTGTATGCTTAGGGAATTCTTGCAGAGTCAGCTGAAACCTGTGGCCTGAATGCGTGCGCAGCTCATATGACGTGTGATTGACGTGCATCTGGAGGAAGCTAAGGGTCTGACTTTTAGCACTAGTAGAAGAGACAGAAGTCTGGCATGTCAGATCGACCTGTCCCTATAACATATCTGATATCTAATATTTGGAGGATGTTTAATCTAGAGGAAAAAGTCACTTGGGCAGAGGCTACTCTATACTGAATGTTAGTGCGTGCATAGGTGTCTGCGTGTCTACGTGCGGGGCCATGGGCCTATTCTGGTAACGGGAACTGTAAATTACTTGCACGGAGACAGGGAGACTTGCTCTGTGCTCTGCAGCCGGGGATATGTTTACCTAAATCACTAGACAGGAATGTGTTTTCGAGGAGCTGAGCTGGCTACGCTGATAACTTGAAGGTAAAATACTGTTTTTGGCAGGCAGGCCAGGCCGAGCCGGGCTCCGCTCGCTAGGCAGGAAGTAAGGCAGAGGTCAGGGATGCATCTTCATGCTGCAGCTTTCAGAGGCAGAGGCAGACATGGCTTGGAGACAGAAAATCAGGGCCTAGCTCGGCAGAGCCAGGAAAAACGTGAAAGTACACCATATAAAGACGATGGCACGGCATACTTAGGAACTGAATTATCAATCCATTCATGGTGGATCTGATAGAGGACATGTTAACGGTCGACGCAAATGTATTTGCGTCTTCATATTCGGTTGTGGAGGGAAATTACATGTACTTGAAACTCGTACATGGAGCCGTTGGGGTATACGTTAGGGGACACTATTGACCATAAAAATTTCAATTACCTCACTGCTCTCGGAGGAGGCCAAAGCTATGCCAAGAACAGAAGGCAAACAGTGTCCTGATGAGCTGTGTTTACTTTCTGCAGCTCCTACTGGAGCATTACACTTTCAGTGTAATGAAGTAAAAACAAACAGCTGTAAAGTGCACTCTGTAAAATACATCATCAAATATATTTTAAAAATTTACCCCCAGGTTCATCATGCTCCACTTTTGCGAGTCCTTAATAGCGATTATTAAGGAATCGCTATTAAAGACTCGCAAAACGGGATGCATGTAGAAATCGCAAAATTTATAGCGATTTCTACATCTTCCTTATTTGCGATTCGCTAATTGCGAATCGCATATAAGGAATGACTCCCCATACATTCCTATGGGCCAAAGGCCCATAGGAATGAATGGGGAGTCAATCCATATTTGCGTTAGCAATTAGCGAATTGCAAATAAGGAAGTGATTTCAAGGGTGCCAGGGTGTCCAAAGGACACCCTGTGGAACCCCTGAAATGGTGATTTACACTGGTTTTGCGCACACACATGTCCAAAGTACATGTGTGGGTGTAAAATCCAACTTAGAAAAATGCACTAAAGAGCATTTTTCAAAGTTTTTGCTATTTACCACAAAGTCAGACTTTGCGGTAAATAGCGGCCAAAAATTGCGAATTCGCAATTCTAAAATGGTTCATGAATTGCATTTAAGGAATCTCAAATAGAGATTCCTTAAATGTAATTCTTCGCAATTTAGCGATTTCAGATTTTGCGAATATTGCATTTGGGATGATGATTTGGGAGACTTTACGGATAGTGCGGAGGGATAGGAAAGAGGAGGAAACCACCGAGCTCACCTGGGAGTGCATGGTGAGTTGATCGTTGATTTTTATGCCCAGGGTTTTGACGGAGGAGGTAGGGGGTGGGGGGAGACCAAGTGAGGAGGGCCAGAAGAGGGGGGACCAGGGACTGGAGCAACCACCTGTCAGAACAAGCTCTGTCTTATCTGGATTTAGTTTCAGGTGGTTGTGATTCATCCAGTCCCGGATGAAAAGCATGGTGGATTGGAATTTGGATTTGGAGTCAGGGGAGTGAGACAGGGAAAAAATGAGCTGGAGGTCATCCGCATAATTGTATACGGAGACCTCCATCTGTTGAAGAGCAAAGATGAGGGGGGCTATATACAAATTAAACAGTAGGGGGGAGAGGGAGGAGCCCTGGGGAACCCCGCACACTACCTTCCGTGGTTCGGCCCAGAAGTCACCCAGGCGAACTGCCTGGGTGCGTCCGCTTAGAAAGGAGGACAGCCAGACCAGGGCGGTGCCTCCGATCCCCGCCGCTCCGACACGGGAGAGTAAGATGGAGTGATCTACTGTGTCGAATGCGGCAGAGAGATCAAGTAGCACCAGGGCCTGGGGGATGCTTGTGTCCAATCCCTCTCTAAGGTTGTCCAGTACTGAAAGCACGACCGACTCGGTGGAGTGAGCCGGTCGAAAGCCGGCCTGGCAGGGCGCCAGGATTCGGTTTGATTCCACGTAGGAAGATAGTGCTTTGGTGACATGCCGCTCCAGGACTTTCCCTAGGAAGGGGAGAAGGGAGATGGGGCGGTAGTTAGCAGGGACGGAAAGATCTGAGCCAGGTTTTTTTAGAATGGGCAGAATTATGGCAGATTTGAGAGCGGGAGTGACCACGCCTTGGGCCAGGGAACTGTTAAGAAAGGTGAGGGGGGGTAGCGGACAGTTAGTGAAGACATGAGCAAGAATATGAGCAGGACAAGGGTCGTGAGGGGAGCCAGATTTGACCAGAGGGAGGAGGGAAAGAAAAGAATCTTCTGTTAAAGGAGGGAATGAGTGGAGGCGGGCGTCTGTCGGGGGACAAGGAGGGACGCGGAAAGAGGGGGAAGGGGGAGGAATATTAGCCCTGATTGTCGAGATTTTATCCAAAAAGTAGGAGTTCAGGGTGTCACAAAGAGGTTGAGAGGGGGAGGGTTTGAGGGTGGTTCGATCAGAGTATGCGAGTTTGTTAATAATGGCAAAAATTTCTCTGGATTTGTTCTCTGCAATAAGGA
Source organism: Lissotriton vulgaris (assembly GCF_964263255.1). Classification (NCBI taxonomy): domain Eukaryota; kingdom Metazoa; phylum Chordata; class Amphibia; order Caudata; family Salamandridae; genus Lissotriton; species Lissotriton vulgaris. The sequence goes on from NC_141694.1 coordinate 798,761,379, forward strand.
TTTTGGAGGAGAAGTACTCTTTTTTAGTGGACAAAATGGAATTCTTATATTGCTGCAAGAGGGAAGTGTAGTGTGATTTAAGCTGAGGGCAGTACTGTCTTCTCCATGCTCGTTCTGCGTGGCGGACCGCTAGTTTTTGTGCCTTCAGATCGTTATTGAACCACAGGTTAGAATCATTAGTCCGTTTGGAGGAGATACACCTCAGGGGAGCGATGGAATCGCAAGCTAAGAGTAGCCACGAGTTGATGGAATTAGCTTGATCCGCTGAGGGCAGGCCGGACAGGTCGGGGCAGGAGGAGGAGAGAGAGGAGGCTAAGGCAGCCAAGTCTACCCGCCCCCAGGAACGGGCCCAGATGTTTTTGGGGTGCGAGGGCTTGATAGGCGGTCCAAGTTGAGAGGAGAAGGAGATCAGTGAGTGATCACACCAGGGGCAGGGAGAGATGGACAGAGAAGCAATAGGCCAGTTCAGAGACCAGATTTGGTCGAGCGTGTGCCCATAAATATGGGTCGGGGTGTTGACATGCGAGATGAAATTAAGAGAGCGTAAGGTTTCAGAAAATTCCTTGGAAGTGGAGCATTCAGCTGGGTCGGAAGGCCAGAAATTAAAATCACCAAGGACCAGGACGGATGAATTGTTTACTGCTAGGGAGGCCACCAGTTCTTGAAATCCATCCAGGAAGGTAGGCGACGGTTGAGGAGGGCGGTACATAAGTAGGCAGGTGAGGGGAGTATTGTAACAAAGAGAGCGAGCGACTAAGAAGTCGGCCGTGCCTATCGAGGGAAAACTGATAGGTTGGAATGGTAGATCCTTTCTAGCGATCAGGGCGACACCCCCTCCGGATTTACCCGTGGGGCGGTCAGCCCGGAGGGCATAGTAGGTGGCTGGAAGGGAGGCGAGGAGATTGGGGAGGGAGCTGTCGCGGAACCAGGTCTCCGTAAGGAATAGAAGGTCTGGTTTATGGATATCAAGCAAAACAGACAGTTCGTGACAATGCTTAACCGCAGACCGCGTGTTGAGGTAGAATATGGTAAGTGGGACCAGACTGGGTCCGGCTGGGGGATAAGGACGGGGAGGAAAGGGCGGGGGGGGAGGGGGGGGCGAAGTGAGAGGGACGGTCGGAGTTGTTACGGCTGTGAGGCCCAGATTCTTGATATGGATGGTCAGGGAGGCTTCAATGGGCCAGCTGGCTTGAAGAGCGAGTAGCTGTGCCGATGAATATTGTAATGGGCCGGACAAGAGAAGGGGCCTAGGCCCTAGGCGCGTTTGGTCGCGGACGGGCGCAGACGGGCTTGCCTTGAGCGCGCCTTCGGCGCGCAATCGGCGCGCCCGCTGCGCTCGTCCGCTGCGCGTCCGGTGCTGGCACATGATTTATGGGAGTTGAGGGAAGGGGAACATGGGCGTGGCCTCCGAGAGGGGGCGTGGCCTCGGCGCTCGCCAAAGTGGCGTGATGTTATGTCAAAAGGTCGGTGACCTCCCGCCGCAGCGATGAATCGGCTGCGCGGGGAACCGGAACTGAGCAGGTGAAGTAGGTATTTTTAAAAGCAGGTACACAAGTAAAATACACACAATTTTATCTATTAATCAGGGTAAAATTGCTTAGGATCCGCTCCTGGCTTCCGCCTCAGGAGGACTCGCAAGACTGGGCAGGACGCTAGTAAGCAGCGTCTATTTAAACACGCTGAAAGTGGGCGTGGCCTCCGAGAGGGGGCGTGGCCTCGGCGCTCGCCAAAGTGGCGTGATGTTATGTCAAAAGGTCGGTGACCTCCCACCGCAGCGATGAATCGGCTGCGCGGGGAACCGGAACTGAGCAGGTGAAGTAGGTATTTTTAAAGGCAGGTACACAAGTAAAATACACACAATTTTATCTATTATTCAGGGTAAAATTGCTTAGGATCCGCTCCCGGCTTCCGCCTCAAGAGGACTCGCAAGACTGGGCAGGACGCTAGTAAGCAGCGTCTATTTAAACGTGCTGAAAGTGGGCGTGGCCTCCGAGAGGGGGCGTGGCCTCGGCACTCGCCAAAGTGGCGTGATGTTATGTCAAAAGGTCGGTGACCTCCCGCCGCAGCGATAAATCGGCTGCGCGGGGATCCATGATAGCAATAACTCTCCGTACATGATCTGCTGTATCCCTATTTGGGATAGACCCATGTTGCCATCGGGATACGATTGTTGCTATTATTTTTGACAAACGTGTTGCTAATATTTTTGAATATATCTTGCTGTCTGTATTTATCAGGGATATTGGTCTATATGACGCAGGGTTTAACGGATCCTTATCTTTTTTAAGAAATGTAATTATTAAAGATTGTGTCCAGGACTCCGGTGGAAAACCTCTTTGTGCCTCAAGAAAAGTAATGAGTATGTCTTGTTTTATGATATTTCTAAAAACCCTATAGAATTTCGATGGGATACCATCAGGTCCCATTGCTTTTCCTATTGCTAACGATGTTAATGCATTTTCGATTTCTTCCCAGGAAATTACTGTTTCTAGAGCTATTTTTTGGTCGTTAGACAGGGATGGTAGGGCATTATCTCTAGAAAAATTCATACATTGTTGTGACGAATAACAGTCATCATTATATTGATATAATTTTTGATAAAATTGCCGAAAAATTTCAAGGATCGACTCGGGATTATTATGTGTCTGTCCTGTTTTGTCTTTAATTGAATCTATTGTATTAAATACTTCTTTTTGTCTAGTTCTTTTAGCCAGTATTTTCCCTGCATTTTCAACCATCTCGTATGATTGAGATCTACAGGTTGCTATTTTTCCCGCCAGGGTAGAGGCAAAAGATTCATACAGAGCAGCTTTATGAATCGCTAGGTTCGTTTCAATATCTAATGTTGATTGTTTTTGTATAATGGCAGTTGATAATTTTTTTCCCATAATAAGACATTTTTATAGCCTTGATCAACCCTTTCTTGTATAATTTTTTGTTTTTTAATGACGTACGATAGTGACTCCCCTCTGATCGCGCCTTAAAAGCATCCCATGTATTCTGAACCAAGGCCGTTCCTCTATTAATGTCAAGAAATTCTTTTATCCATTTTGTCATCAAATCTAAATACTCGGGGTCAACTAAAAGTTTTCTATCAAATGTCCAGGTCCTAACATGAGAGCTTGATAGATTAGTTTTAATTTCGATTACTATTGGATTGTGATCCGAAATTATACGCGGATAGAGATCAAATTTAATATCACAGAGTAGTAACTTCTTAATAAAAAAGTAATCAAGACGTACACATTTTTTATGGGGAAAAGAAAAAAATGTAAACCCGGGTGTTGAAAGATTTTTTTCATGAGCAACATCAAATAAACCGTGATCCATTATCAGAGAATGTAGAGCTTTAAATGATATTTTTTTGCCCCTTGATAATCTAAGATATTGCGTACGTTCTTATTAAGGTCTACATGGAGATTGAGATCCCCGCATAATATTAATGATGAAGCCCAGTTAGCTAATTCTAAATTTAAAAAGTTCAATATACTTGGACCATCTAGATTTGGGCATATACAGAACAAATAGTCCAAATTTTACTATCAATTTTTAACTCCACTATTGCCCATCTCCCATATTGATCAGCCTTATTACGAATAGAGGTTCCCAGACCTTTTCTGACTAGGATTGCCACTCCTTTTCGTCGTTGTACCTTGTGAGGTACAAACTATCAGTTGCATCCCCAAGTCTTCATACATTTTTCTATCATTCCACATAATATTTGACTCTTGTATACATAAAATATCCAGTTTCATGGTCTGTATAATCTGTGCAGCAACTCCCCTCTTTTTTCTATTATTTATCCCACATATGTTCCAAGAGCAAATTCGTAATTTTCCCATTTTGATAAAAAAAAATCCATTCCTCCTACCAAGCATAGTCTATATATGATATTTGTGAAAACATATATTACGCAATTCAACTTGTATCTCCCTATATGTCTCAGACCTTTAGAGAAATTTAAGGAGCAGAAAAAAGCAAAGAGAAAGAAAGATTTCAATATATACATCTTTAGGTAGTTTCTAGTTCTGTTTGCAACCCTTTTTTTTCCCCCTGACCACCCTAACCACCCAGAGCTCAACATGAGCCTGCCCACCCGCATTCCCACCCCCAAACTATCAGGGCAAAGGGACTGAATAGTCCCTCTCATTGATGATGTGATAGGCGCTTCGAGGCTCTCGGCCCGTGGCTCCACATCATATTTAGTGTTCCACAAAAAATCACAACAAAATCACACCAAACCCAGCATCCAAACACTGTGTTACCGCCATAGGATATACCACTTTTATAGTATCATTATAAGAGATCATTCTGAAAAAAAAACAAATTTGATGCCGGTAAAGCAAAGCAAAAAAAAAGAACATAAGTACAAATACCTAAAAAGAAATCAGAGACTTGATTTTATCTCCTAAGCAAAATATAGAAAAGGGTATTGTACTTATATAATATACTCAATCTTTTTGAATCTTTTTGGAACACATTAAAGCCTTAAATTAAAGATCCGCTACTACTTGCATTAGAACCCTTTTTTTTCCTTTTTTTTTTCACAGCGAAAGTAATAACTCTTTAGCAGCCCCCTCTGAGGTTAGAAAATAAGTGCGCTCCTTATGGATTATTTTAAGTTTTGCAGGATTCAACAGAAAAGCCTGTGCACCTTTAGCCTGAAATAGAGGGATAAGCTGGCGAAATTGCAAGCGAAGCTGGACCGTAGTATGGCAATAGTCAGGGCGCACAAAAAATTCAGTATCTTTACCCTTGCGCTTTCTATTTGGCCTAGCCAGGTCATAGAGGTCTTCCCTAGCTAAAAAATTGTTCAATGAAATCAAGATAGCGCGAGGTTTTGTGGCTGCGTCTTGTCGATTTTTTTGAAAAGGAAATCTATGAGCCCTCTGGATTTCAGTTTCTCATCTCCATTGTTTTAAATCGGGGAAGGCTTCTGTAAAGAGCTCTATGATATACTGTCGAGGATTAGACCCTTCATTCCCTTCCGGAACTCCTAGGACTCGGAGGTTGTTCCGACGTGATCTATTTTCCAAATCAACCAGTTTCCAGTTGATATCTTCCTTTATCCCTTCCATAGCCTTTATTTGGAAATTTTGCTGAACCATTGAGTCTTCCAGTTGAGAAATCCTAGTTTCGGTTTCTGTAACTCTTGCCACTGTATCATTAGATACCTTCATCACTTTCCTCAAATTATTTTGCAATTTCCTTACCGCACCTTGAGTGCGGAGATTCTCTGCTTTTGTCTCTTCTCTGTGATGTAACATGACTTGATAAAGGACCTCAAATGTTATTTCTGGTGTTTCAGGTCCTTCTTTAGTTACATTAGGTGAATTAGAGGTAAGGGTAAGAACAGCTCCATTATCATCCTGCCTTAGTCTATTAGGAGACTCTTCAGGATCTGAGTCTTCCGGTTCACTTAGATCATTCTGTCCCGGATCAGAAAAAGATTTTTCGAAGTCTTGCAAAGATTGAGCCCTTCTTACTACCTCCAAGTCTTCCATATCGTCCGAGTCTAAGGCTTGAGAGAGATCAGTCATGGAATAGAAATTTCCAGCAGAGTCTATAGATTCCATATCTTCACCTAGATTAAGAGGTGCTGAATCCAACTGTTTTAATACCTCCACAGATTGCTAATTTACCAGGGTAGTTATATCGCTGTTAAGTGACTCGGCAGCATGAGCTTTATCTCTAGTTATGTTTATATTGTCGGGGCTTTTTAAGGGGTTGGCTGTATTAACCGCTTTTTTTATAAACATCCCTGGTATTTTTGGAATGGCGCCTTCCCTACAGCTCCCAGAATTCACCACATTTGAGTCTTGTATATTGGCTACTACTGGCACTTCTAAAGGAACCTCGCTAGAAGAGATAGGAGTTTCAGTCATATTTTTAGGCATACTCATACATGGGGCTCCAACAGAAACTGAAGCTGCATTAGTTGTACTCACTATGCCAGCTGCTGATGAAACTATTGCTGTTACTTCCCCTGCAGGTTGTGTAGTCTCTTGTGTAGCCGCTGTAGCTGTAGCTGTAGCTGCCCTTGTTTTTGGCTTTTGTTACCTTTGGGCACTGGTGGTGGGGTTTTTTGGAGCCATCTCCAGCTCCGAAAAACAGAGCACCTTTTGCTTTGCTCGTGCCTGCTGAAACTGCTGGCAATCTCCGCGCTCTCCGTGCTCCGACGATTCCAGGCGTGTGCTCTGAGCAGGTGTGCCTCTGGGAGGCAAGGGGTGAGTCGGGCGTAGCCACGCCGCTTGAAGGAAACGCGAGTAGCTTTTCCACGGATCAAGTCGCATTCCCACAAGCCCGCAACAGCCCAGGATCCGTAAGTGTATATTTATCTTCTCCTTCTCAGAATGTGTAAACAGGGTCACATCTAATACGTTTCTTATGCACACCCGCACTAGTGTTGATCCGGTAGCAGTAGCGGTAGCGATATCTCACGGAGCCGGTCAGGACGGGAGCCTCCTTCTGCGCTGCTCACACGGACACTGCTGCGTCCGCCATCTTGCCCCTCTGAGACCACCCTCCTTTGGACCCCCCCTGCACCCATGGAATGCATTAACATTTTGCGAATCGCAAATAGAAATTCGCAAAATGTCAATGCCTTCCCATTGATTCCTATGAGCCTTTTGCCCATAGGAATCAATGGGAAATGCGAAATCGCAAATTGGAATTCGCATAATATTTGCGATTCGGTAAAAATTGCGATTTTTACAGAATCGCAAATTTTATGCGATTTTAATCATGCATCCCGTTTTGCGATTCCTTATTTGCGATTCCCTAAAAATCGCAAATAAGGAATCGCAAAACCGGACTTTGATGCATGTGGCCCATTATCTATATGAATACACAGACATGCTATATGCACTATTATTCTTTTTAAATCTGTTTTTTGCGTGTCCCCTACATTTTCTCTTTGAGGTATACACTAGACTTCATTAAAGACAATTATTGTGATATCACGATCGAGGTCATGTGTCATCACTGCCTGTTAGGGTGACCATCTGGCATTGGTGCAAATTCAGGACGGTGAGTGTAAAAATTCAGGACAAAGGGTCAAAATTCAGGACACAAGTTCAGGACAGGAGGTCAAAATTCAGGACAAAACCTCAGGACAATTGGATAAGTTTTACAGACAAATCAGAGGTCCCACAATAGTATATAAGTAGGACCATCCAGCTACCCTTCCACCCAACATCCAGCTATTTACCTTTTCTCTCTTCCCTCCTTCCACTCACTCACCAATCCATCCATCCTCTCTCACTATCCATCCATTCAATCTGTCATTCATCCATTCACCCTTTCACTAATTCATCCAGCCATCCACACATTCCTTCACTTACTCACCCACCCACCTTTTCATATTAATTTTGAGGTAAGCCTTTTTTGAGAAGAGGCCCATCAAGAACTTCGCTCTCGCTGCAGGAGCCATTCCAGGACTGACTGGGACAGAAGCCACCCAGGGCAGAAACAGGATCCACCACAGGGGGGGCAGGGGCCATCACAGGTTGGGGGGACAGGAGCCACATCATGGGGGGACAGGAGCCATTACTGGGGGGGCAGGAGCCATCACAGGAGAGGGAACAGGATTCACTAGGGTGGGCATGCAGTATTCTAGTATCATCTTGGTCTCTTCCAGGGTGGGGTAGGGCTCCTCACCCCCTCCTGGACAAGACAACGAGAAGACAGGCTCTCTTTCCAAAATGTTAGTTTTGCCTTCCCCCACTGTGATGTACAGTACTTAAAGGAGATAGTCCAAGAGAACTGATTTAACTGATTGTCCTCCATACTTTGCTAATCAGTGTGGGTGCGATTGTGCCATTTCTTTATTTTATTACATTATAGACTGCATGTTTTAAGAACCGAGGTTTGTTTACAATTTAGGAACAGTAATTAGGCTCTGTGAAGAGAACCGCGTGCTGCCTCTGTGTAATCAGTAAAGAAATGGGGTAACCCAAAACGGTTGTTGGACCTGGGTAGTCAAAGTAATTAGCAAAAAACAATGGCCCAACCCGAAATAGATTGTTGGCTCAATGAATCAGTACTCACAGTTAATCATTTTTTGTGACTGAAGGGGTGTTAGAAATAATCACCTCTTGTAGAGTTTATCTAACCACTTCACAAGCATCCACCTCGAGAAAACTGATTTATTCAAAAAAGGGAGTTTTAATGGATTACTCCAAAACAGCGAGAAAATTTCATATATACATTAATAAAAAATTTTTTAACAACGAACGGTAACAAAGAGAGCAGCGTGCTTCTATAGAGGTGCCGGAAAAAAGAAAAAAGAAGTGATTTTTAAAAGAAAGGGTGTAAGCCTCAAAAGAATAGTGACATAGGGTTATTTTTAAAGTTGAAAGAACAATGCTGTACAAAAATCAGCAAAATTATGTAATGAGGCCACTGATTGCTTGTTTCTCTTTTAGCATTTATACATTCTTTAACTGGCATGTATAATGTTTGGAAAAGCAGTGGTCCTATTTTTTGGAGTTGAGCGTCGACGTTTCGACCCGTCTGGTGGTACAGGGGTAGCTGGGGACCTCGACCTGCGGGTCTTCCTCAGGACGTGTATGACACAAAACTTCGTACCGTGGTTAATAAAGCTGTCAGCCTACAATAAATTAAGGCAATATTCAGGTGGGTGCATGAGATAAATACTGAAAAAGAGGTACATCGACCTCGACTAACATATAGGACTTAATCCGTTAATGCAGCGCCCTGAATTGCCAGTTGGGACTTTTTCGACCTTGGCGAACAATTCTTAGTGAGGGCTGCCCTTCTATGAATCCTAAAGGTAAATAATAGATCGCGAGCCATCTGTCACTCACAAACACGCTGTACCTATTTCTTTAATAAATACAACCCAGGTAACACTCATTTCTGCGTGTTCTTGCAGGAATTTCTGGCGCATAAATCTGAGCTTCTTCTATACTCACTATGATGTCCGTACACGAACACAGTAAGGTATGAACCACCCTTTATCCTCCATATAAATAGATCGAATATATTGGTTGACACAACGGTAAATACATCCATTATATGTTCCCTTGCAGTAACGGATTAAGTCCTATATGTTACCTCTGACATCATCATCAAAATTACTTTGTGGAAGGCCAACGACCATTAACTCGGTAAGCCTTTGTAAATAGTTCTTGACAAATTTCACGGTTACCCAACCAGATGAGGAATTGACACTTAATATATCAACTCCTCCCTAGGCACTGTAGGAGTGGGACTGTGACCAATCAGTTGCCTATGATCATCCAGATGTAGGAGTTTCTTGATCATCCCATAAAAAGAAAATTTTGGGTAAGGAAGCAGTCGAGGTCGATGTACCTCTTTTTCAGTATTTATCTCATGCACCCACCTGAATATTGCGTTAATTTATTGTAGGCTGACAGCTTTATTAACCACGGTACGAAGTTTTGTGTCATACACGTCCTGAGGAAGACCCGCAGGTCGAGGTCCCCAGCTACCCCTGTACCACCAGACGGGTCGAAACGTCGACGCTCAACTCCAAAAAATAGGACCACTGCTTTTCCAAACATTATACATGCCAGTTAAAGAATGTATAAATGCTAAAAGAGAAACAAGCAATCAGTGGCCTCATTACATAATTTTGCTGATTTTTGTACAGCATTGTTCTTTCAACTTTAAAAATAACCCTATGTCACTATTCTTTTGAGGCTTACACCCTTTCTTTTTTCCGGCACCTCTATAGAAGCACGCTGCTCTCTTTGTTACCGTTCGTTGTTAAAAAAATTTTTATTAATGTATATATGAAATTTTCTCGCTGTTTTGGAGTAATCCATTAAAACTCCCTTTTTTGAATAAATCAGTTTTCTCGAGGTGGATGCTTGTGAAGTGGTTAGATAAACTCTACAAGAGGTGATTATTTCTAACACCCCTTCAGTCACAAAAAATGATTAACTGTGAGTACTGATTCATTGAGCCAACAATCTATTTCGGGTTGGGCCATTGTTTTTTGCTAATTTCTGTGTAATCAGGGCTGGTTCTAGGATGTTTGGGGCCCTGGGCAGAAAGGGAATGTGTGAGGCCCCTCTAAATTGCAGAGACATAACACATTCAGGGCTGTTTGCATCTGAAGAGATGCCCCTGCTCCTGAAGCTGCAGCTCCTCCCTCTCAGTCACCTTCAAGCACCTCTTAACAGCTCATCAAGGGCTGAACGTGTGAGGGTTGCCATCCCGCTGTGCCTTTCCAATGCTGCTGGGTATCTGACGTTTGGTAATGCATCCGAGTCTCTTACACCCGACCTCAACAGCATCTGAGTCAAGAAGGGAGGTGGGTGGAAGCTGTGCCGGATTTAGGGTGGTGCGACTGGTTCCCGGTTAAAATTACGGACAAATGGCGTCCGTTAAAGAATCCTTCACGGACAACGGACAGATGGACGAAATTACGGACTGTCCGTGAAATTTATGGACGGTTGGTCACCCTACTTCCTGTGATCTAAGGGCTATGGTTATATAATGAAACATCCTGTGACGTCATTGAGGTCAATGGTTGTGGGATGTCACTTCCATTATCCCAGGCATTTTGATGAATCAATGTCAATGGATCAATTGTGTAAAGGCATGCATCTTTCAGGTAAAGGCATGGTTCAATCTTGTAAACCCAACAAACTCTTTTTTTAACGTTTTAATTCAGCAAAGATTATGTGACTCATTCTGTTTCATGCCAGTTTGCTATGGTTCACACTGGTTCAAGCATCAGTCTGTGGGGTACATTCCATGCAAACCATAACATTGTGTAAAATAAACCCAACAGAACAGATTTGCAAAAAAAGCGCCTACTCTGTTTAATGGGTGAAATTTCCCCACTAGTGGATTTCACAGCTTTTGTATTTTGGGAGAAATTATTCATCGGGCTAGTCAGTTCAGTTAAGTTCAATAGTCTTTTTTCGATCACAGCAATGACCATAAAAACACAAAATTAAAATACATCATTTAGTTTTTCGAATTCAGAGATTAATAAAAGGCTTCACACATCAAATTAAAACGGATTTTAAACATCATTAAATATAATCTATGTAAACATTTGACCAATTATAATAAATAACTGTATTGGCACCCCTATTGGTTAGTGTTCATTTAAAACTATTAGCAGTTTCATCAGAGCTAAAATAAGCATAATGTAGACAAAATATAATTGAGGACAGAGAAACAAACCGTGGGCGTATCTAAGCATTTTAAACATATCAACCTCTCTTGGTGCGACTCTTTAAAAGTGGTCGCAAAAAGCATATTCTCAAGCTACTATGTAAAGTGCAAAAAAGTATAAAGTGAGCTGCCATTTGTAGTGAGAGATTATTTCATGGGAAAACTAGAAGAGATTCAATCCAGGAGCCAGGGTTAGGGAAAGCAACCAAATAGTGAATTGTATGTAACTTGAACCTCGCACGACAACATCTATGTTCTGGTTTTTCTACCTAGATTAAATACTGCTCTGTCCCATGCATTGTGGAAATAGGCAAATAGTTAAGAACTGAAGTTAATCGACTTGCCCTTGTGATTCTAATCTCTTCATTTATCAAAATACTTTTTTCCTTAACTATGGCCGTAGTTTGAGTCCCAATGCAATCTTGAGAATCAAAAAGGTTAATCAGGCCCATGTCAAAAGAACTTTTCTTGACATATACCAGCCAAGAGAAAAAGCATCTATTATCCAATTTGAGGCAGTCACCCAAAATGTCTCTTGAAAAACTTGCTTGTTCGGTAGACCATATTTTAACCCAGGGTAAGATAGGGGGGCATTTTTACTTTGTCTTCTAAAATGCACATTCCCAATTCACTTTGGAAGATAAAACTTGGGATCGATTTCGGGATAGTCAGTAACCGACAGAGGAATTTCTTTTCAAAGGCCTGCATTCTAGGTTGTATTTGGTGGCTAGTCATAAATGCTTGGATCTGCCCGATAATGGAATGGGTCAACCTCTAAAAGGCATTACTCTGTCTTGCACAGGCCTTGCTCAGTTTCCTCGATGATATTGTTACGATTTGGTCTGGAACGCAGGAACAACTCATGGCGTTCCACAATTGGTTGAATACACGTTCAATTGATCTTAATTTTACTATCACGTACAGTGATTCTAAAATTAATTTCCTTGATGTATCAGTTTGTAATAATGATGGGTCTTTAGAAGTATGTTTGTTTACCAAACCAACAGATCGCAATACGCTATTGCATTTTGCGAGTGGCCACCCCAGATCCTTAAAAGAAAATTTGCCGTATGGCCAATTTTTAAGGATTAGACTTAATTGCACTAACAAAATGGATTACTTCCAGAATGCTGAAAAACTTCGAACCAAGTTGTGAAACCCGGTTACCCGAGAAAGCTAGTGAGAACAGCTTTAAAAAGGGCATGGTTTACCCAGTGCGAAACCTTACTAACCGCTAAAGAAAAGAAGACATCTGATAGACTCACTTGTGTGCTCACATATAACCCCAAAACTAACAAGATCAAAAAAATAATCTTGCGTAATTGGAGACTATTTGAGCAATTTGATATTCCCAAGCTGTTATTTGCATTTCGCAAAGGAAAAAACTTACGGCAATATCTTGTTAAGGCAGCCCGAGAAACACAACCAAAAGGCGGACTAAGAAATATGCTGGGTCTCCCACCAGTTACTGGACATTTTAAATGTAATAACTGTGGGGTATGTATCTATACGACCAATTCGAAGTGCGTGATGCTGAATAATGAGAAACATGTACAAAATAGCTTCTCCAATTGCAACACAAAACATGTCATATATTGCTTTTCATGCCCGTGTGATAAGGTATATATTGGTCAGACTACACAAGCAGTAAAGTTAAGAATTATCCAACACCAATCAAGAATCCGTTGCAAAACTCTGGGGGCCCCCTTAGTTCAGCACTTCTTGGAGCACAACCACAGTGAAAGTGACATCAAGTGGTCAGTACTTTTAGTTGTGAAATCCCAAAATAAGGTGACCCAACAAATGACTTTAAACAAACTTGAAGCTCGCATGATAGAGAAGTACCACACAGCAACACACGGTTTTCGTGACAAAATATGGGTGCTGATGTGATCACTGTTACTCTTTATTAGAGAGAGTAGGACGATTCTGTTCTGTGTACACATTGATTTTCTGTATTATGCCTTGTATATACCTGAGTGTGTGTGAGGTCATTCTCCAGCACATATGTGCATTTTTGTGAATATTTCTGTACATATGTGTAACTAGTGTTGTATGTTTTGATTGTCTGTTTTTTCCTACATGTTATGTATATGTATATTTATTTTTGTTTTACATTTATTGTTGGTCCATCTCGGCGTTTCCGTTTGGTGCTGCGGGGTTGCCATCATTCACCGCGGAGTTAGAAAATAATTGTGGGGTATTTTTTTAGCTATATGGTTGCTTGAATTAATGATTGCATCAACATTAGCTTGGTTGCCCATAGAAATATGGGTTTTATTTGTTGGGTGATTTGCCATGTCTTTCCCCCATTAGTTGTTGTATTTTGTTGTTTCGATCCGTGTTTTCATTTTTTTCCCTTTAATTAAACTCCCGCGCTAAGAACCGACAACTGGGGGTGATTTTCTTTGTTTACACATGGGAACGTGAGCTGTTTTTCATTTCAGTGCTCCTTGCTGCCCTTATCTAGACACAGAGGACCATGTTTGGATAGTCTGTTTTTTCTAGCGTCAACACTCTGAGACATGAGTGCACTGTTAGTAGTTGTGATTGAAGTCTGTCCTTAGTTTCCAGTGACATTGGTTCCGATCACGTGGTACGCCTAGATGCGATCACGTGAGACGCCGTAGTTTGGTGTTTTTAGGCGCCCGACCAAGTAAGGAGTGTGTGCCTTGATCAAGTGCACCAGTTGAAAACTGTTTGCCGCGTTTAAATCACGGAAAGAGAAGGTATGTAGGGCGAGGCTCTTTATCTGCTTGGATAGTTTTGGCAGATTGTAACGCTGGGGGTTATTCTGTATTAGGTGTTTAGTACCCCGTGTGGTGAACTGTGTGTGCCTGTGTGGTTTGTTTGCAGAGTTACCGGACTTCATAGAAGTAGAAGAGGAGCTGGTGGTCCGCTGCGATAGGGCCTTAAGCAGACAGGCCGTGACTGTGACCGTCTGTCAGGTAAGAGATTCTCATTTTTGGCTATAGTTTTAGAATGTAGATGTAGGACAATTGGTGTGCTTCCTTAATTACATTATGGGGGGGCACTCCGTTCATGCTTCACAGATGCCATTGTACTCTTTTCAGTTTGAGAATAATTAATTGAGTCCCTGAGGTGCTAATTGACGCACAGCGAAGTTTGGGAGAGTAGTACGTTTTTTTACCTTTTTCTCGGTGTACCTCTCGGGTTGAGATCATAATGTAGATTTATAAGTTGTGCAATGTGATAGGTAGTTATGTCATCATTTGCTTTGTCTACACTGAGTATTTTGTTTAAGGTGGCTCATGTTCTTGATATTGTAGTATTCCCTTGATTTTTCCCATGCACAATTCTTTCGTTTCACTTCTTAGGTTGATTGATATCTTGGGTAAATGGTTCTTCCTTTAGTTCTCACTCTCTGTGTTGGTGGTGGCGACGTTGGGTCTAGGTGACGTAGAGATGGACGAAATATGCATGGATAGGTGTAATACCTTGTGGGTTCCTTTTTCTTTGTGTATTTTTTTAGGTTCTTTATTCACCCTTGTCCTGAGGAGGCCAAGATTCCTGGAGGCCGAAACGCGTCCGCGTCGACATGCCATTATGAGAAGAGGAGTCTTTGTGATATTTTGTACCTGATTTAATTGTATGGGTGTACATAATCTTTGAACTTAGGTTCAGAACTTATTAGAACTGATTGTGCAAATACACCACTTCCTCTTAAGTGTACCATCTGATCTTATAGGAGGAGACCTCTTTGATTTTGTAAGACCTTTTGGGTGAAAATAAGAAAACAAAACTTATTAGTTTGTATTGTTTGCTGTTGGTATTCATTGTTTGTATTTGATTGCGAAATAATGATGAGTATGTATACGTGTATTTTGTATGACTAATAACATTATATATAAAAAAAGAAAATACTACTTTGAAGTAAAGATTGCCATAAATATAATTTGTGATCGTGATGACTACATGGCATGTGATCATTGTGTTAAAAGTTGAAAATTAGGACTGAGAATTGTGTACTCACTGTAGGGGGAATTTACAGACCCTGTACTCGAAGCAAAGTCAGTGATTGATCACTCCCTACCACTTTCTGTACTTTGCGGTATTACAAAGTCATGCATCAATCTCATAAATGAATGCAAGGAATGTAGCAATCTCATAAAGGCAAATATAAATCTCGTAAAGGCATGCATCAATCTCATAAAGGCATTCTTCAATCTCATAAAGGCATGTATCAATCTCGTAAAGGCATGTATAAATCTCTTAAAGGCATGCATCAATCTCATAAAACTTGCATCAATCTCATATAGGCATTTATCAATTTCGTAAAGGCTTGTACAAATCTCATAAAGGCATGCATCAATCCCATAGAGACATGTATCAATTTCATAAAGGCATGCATCAATCTCATAAAGGCGTGTATAAATCTCATAAAAGCATGCATTAATCCCATAAAGGCATGTATCAATCTCATAAAGGCATGCATCAATCTCATAAAGAGATGTATCAATCCCATGAAGGCATGCATCAGTCTCCTAAAGGCATGCATCAATCTCATAAAACGTGCATCAATCTCATATAGGCATTTAGCAATCTCGTTAAGGCATATATAAATCTCATAAAGGCATGCATCAATCCCATAGAGGCACGTATCAATCTCATAAAGGCATGCATCAATCTCATAAAGGCATGCATCAATCTCATAAAAGCAAATATAAATCTCGTAAAGGCATGCATCAATCCCATAAAGGCATGCATCAATCTCATAAAGGAATGTATCAATCTCGTAAAGGCATTTATAAATCTCGTAAAGGCATGCATCAATTTCATAAAGGCATGCATCCATCTCGTAAAGGCATGTATAAATCTCGTAAAGGCATGCATCAATCTCGTAAAGACATGCATCAATCTCATAAAGGCATGCATCAATCTCATGAAGGCAAATATAAATCTTGTAAAGGCATGTATAAATCTCATAAAGGCATTTATCAATTTTGCAAAGGCCCGTATAAATTTCATAAAGGCATGCATCAATCCCATAGAGGCATGTATCAATCTCATAAAGGCATGCATCAATCTCATAAAGACATGTATCAATCCCATGAAGGCATGCATCAGTCTCGTAAAGGCATGCATCAATCTCATAAAACGTGCATAAATCTTATATAGGCATTTATCAATCTCGTTAAGGCATATATAAATCTCATAAAGGCATGCATCAATCCCATAGAGGCATGTATCAATCTCATAAAGACATGCATCAATCTCATAAAGGCATGCATCAATCTCATAAAGGCAAATATAAATCTCGTAAAGGCATGCATCAATCTCATAAAAGCATGCATCAATCTCATAAAGGAATGCATCAATCTCGTAAAGACATGCATCAATCTCATAAAGGCATGCATCAATCTCATAAACGCTTGTATCTATCTCGAAAAGGCATTTATAAATCTCGTAAAGGCATGCATCAATTTCATAAAGGCATGTATCCATCTCGTAAAGGCATGTATAAATCTCATAAAGGCATGCATCAATCTCATAAAGACATGCATCAATCTCGTAAAGGCATGCATCAATCTCATTAAGGCAAATATAAATCTCGTAAAGGCATGTATCAATCTCATAAAGGCATGCATAAATCTCATAAAGGCAAGTATAATTCTTGTAAAGTCATGCATCAATCTCATAAAGGCATGCATCAATCTCATAAACAGATGTATCAATCTGGTAAAGGCATTTATAAATCTCGTAAAGGCATGCATCAATCTCATAAAGGCATGTATCCATCTCGTAAAGGCATGTATAAATCTCGTAAAGGCATGCATCATTCTCATAAAGGCATGTATCAATCTCATAAAGTCATGCATCAATCTCATAAAGGCATGCATCAATCTCATAAACAGATGTATCAATCTGGTAAAGGCATTTATAAATCTCGTAAAGGCATGCATCAATCTCATAACGGCATGTATCCATCTCGTAAAGGCATGTATAAATCTCGTAAAGGCATGCATCATTCTCATAAAGGCATGTATCAATCTCATAAATGCATGCATCAATCTCATAAAGGCATGCATCAATCTCATAAAGGAATTTATACATCTCGTAAAGGCATGCATCAATCACATAAAACGTGCATCAATCTCATATAGGCATTTAGCAATCTCGTTAAGGCATATATAAATCTCATAAAGGCATGCATCAATCCCATAGAGGCACGTATCAATCTCATAAAGGCCTGCATCAATCTCATAAAGGCATGCATCAATCTCATAAAAGCAAATATAAATCTCGTAAAGGCATGCATCAATCCCATAAAGGCATGCATCAATCTCTTAAAGGAATGTATCAATCTCGTAAAGGCATTTAAAAATCTCGTAAAGGCATGCATCAATTTCATAAAGGCATGCATCCATCTCGTAAAGGCATGTATAAATCTCGTAAAGGCATGCATCAATCTCGTAAAGACATGCATCAATCTCATAAAGGCATGCATCAATCTCATGAAGGCAAATATAAATCTCGTAAAGGCATGTATAAATCTCATGAAGGCATTTATCAATTTTGCAAAGGCGCGTATAAATTTCATAAAGGCATGCATCAATCCCATAGAGGCATGTATCAATCTCATAAAGGCATGCATCAATCTCATAAAGACATGTATCAATCCCATGAAGGCATGCATCAGTCTCGTAAAGGCAAATATAAATCTTGTAAAGGCATGCATCAATCTCATAAAGGCATGCATCAATCTCATAAAGGAATGCATCAATCTCGTAAAGACATGCATCAATTTCATAAAGGCATGCATTAATCTCATATAGGCATTTAGCAATCTCGTTAAGGCATATATAAATCTCATAAAGGCATGCATCAATCCCATAGAGGCACGTATCAATCTCATAAAGGCCTGCATCAATCTCATAAAGGCATGCATCAATCTCATAAAAGCAAATATAAATCTCGTAAAGGCATGCATCAATCCCATAAAGGCATGCATCAATCTCTTAAAGGAATGTATCAATCTCGTAAAGGCATTTAAAAATCTCGTAAAGGCATGCATCAATTTCATAAAGGCATGCATCCATCTCGTAAAGGCATGTATAAATCTCGTAAAGGCATGCATCAATCTCGTAAAGACATGCATCAATCTCATAAAGGCATGCATCAATCTCATGAAGGCAAATATAAATCTCGTAAAGGCATGTATAAATCTCATGAAGGCATTTATCAATTTTGCAAAGGCGCGTATAAATTTCATAAAGGCATGCATCAATCCCATAGAGGCATGTATCAATCTCATAAAGGCATGCATCAATCTCATAAAAACATGTATCAATCCCATGAAGGCATGCATCAGTCTCGTAAAGGCAAATATAAATCTTGTAAAGGCATGCATCAATCTCATAAAGGCATGCATCAATCTCATAAAGGAATGCATCAATCTCGTAAAGACATGCATCAATTTCATAAAGGCATGCATCAATCTCATAAACGCATGTATCAATCTCTTAAAGGCATTTATAAATCTCATAAAGGCATGCATCAATTTCATAAAGGCATGTATCCATCTCGTAAAGGCATGTATAAATCTCATAAAGGCATGCATCAATCTCATAAAGGCATGCATCAATCTCATAAAGGCATGTATACATCTCGTAAAGGCATGTATAAATCTCGTAAAGGCATGCATCATTCTCATAAAGGCATGTATCAATCTCATAAAGTCATGCATAAATCTCATAAACGCATGCATCAATCTCATAAAAAGATGTATCAATCTGGTAAAGGCATTTATAAATCTCGTAAAGGCATGCATCAATCTCATAAGGGCATGTATCCATCTCGTAAAGGCATGTATAAATCTCGTAAAGGCATGCATCATTCTCATAAAGGCATGTATCAATCTCATAAAGGCATGCATCAATCTCTTAAAGGAATGTATACATCTCGTAAAGGCATGCATCATTCTCATAAAGGCATGTATCAATCTCATAAAGTCATGCATCAATCTCATAAACGCATGCATCAATCTCATAAACAGATGTATCAATCTCGTAAAGGCATTTATAAATCTCGTAAAGGTATGCATCAATTTCATAAAGGCATGCATCAATCTCATAAAGGCATGCATCAATCTCATGAAGGCAAATATAAATCTCGTAAAGGCATGTATAAATCTCATAAAGGCATTTATCAATTTTGCAAAGGCGCGTATAAATTTCATAAAGGCATGCATCAATCCCATAGAGGCATGTATCAATCTCATGAAGGCATGCATCAATCTCATAAAGACATGTATGAATCCCATGAAGGCATGCATCAGTCTCGTAAAGGCAAATATAAATCTCGTAAAGGCATGCATCAATCTCATAAAGGCATGCATCAATCTCATAAAGGAATGCATCAATCTCGTAAAGACATGCATCAATCTCATAAAGGCATGCATCAATCTCATAAACGCATGTATCAATCTCGTAAAGGCATTTATAAATCTCGTAAAGGCATGCATCAATTTCATAAAGGCATGTATCCATCTCGTAAAAGCATGTATAAATCTCATAAAGGCATGCATCAATCTCATAAAGGCATGCATCAATCTCGTAAAGGCATGCATCAATCTCATAAAGGCAAATATAAATCTCGTAAAGGCATGTATCAATCTCATAAAGGCATGCATAAATCTCATAAAGGCAAGTATAATTCTTGTAAAGTCATGCATCAATCTCATAAAGGCATGCATCAATCTCATAAACAGATGTATCAATCTGGTAAAGGCATTTATAAATCTCATAAAGGCATGCATCAATCTCATAAAGGCATGTATCCATCTCGTAAAGGCATGTATAAATCTCGTAAAGGCATGCATCATTCTCATAAAGGCATGTATCAATCTCATAAAGTCATGCATCAATCTCATAAAGGCATGCATCAATCTCATAAACAGATGTATCAATCTGGTAAAGGCATTTATAAATCTCGTAAAGGCATGTATCAATCTCATAAAGGCATTTATCCATCTCGTAAAGGCATGTATAAATCTCGTAAAGGCATGCATCATTCTCATAAAGGCATGTATCAATCTCATAAAGGCATGCATCAATCTCATAAAGGAATGTATACATCTCATAAAGGCATGCATCAATCAAATAAAGGCATGTATCAATCTCGTAAAGTCATGCATCAATCTCATAAAGACATGTATCAATCTCATAATGGCATGCATCAATCTAATAAAGGCATGTATCAATCTCGAACTGGTTCTCTTTCTCAGCGCCGGGACACTCCAGGGAGTAGCCATGCACTTTATAAGTGCCCAGAAACATAACATAAGTGCCCAGTAAAGACATGCATAAATCTCGTAAATGCGTGCATCAATCTCATAAAGGCATGTATTAATCTCATAAGGCATGCATCAATCTCATAAAGGCAAGTATAATTCTCATAAAGGCTTGCATCTATCTCATAAAGACATGAACCTATCGCATAAAGGCATGTAACAATCTCATTAAGGCATGTATAAATCTCATAAAGGCAAGTATCAATTGCATTAAGGCATGCATCAATCTCATGAAGGCATGTATCAGTCTCGTAAAGGCATGCATCAATCACACAAAGGCATGCATCAATCTCATGAAGGCATGTCTCAATCTCGTAAAGGCATGTATAAATATCGTAAAGCCATGCATCAATCTCATATAGGCATGTAGCAATCTTATAAAGACATGCATCAATCTCATAAAGGCATGCATGAATTTCATAAAGGCAAGAACAAATCTTGTAAAGGCATGTTTTAATCTCATAAAGTCATGTATCAATCTCATAAATGAATGTATCAATCTCATAAAGGCATGTATCAATCTCATAAGAGCAGTACAAATATCATAAGGGCATGCATCCTTCATATAAAAGTGAAGATCACCCCATAAATGCTGGGATAAATGTCATGGGAACAGCAAAGTGACTGTTTATTAGCCAGAATTTTGATTTCCTTTTTGAAGGTAGAGAATGCAGGGCTTCTGAATTAATATACCGATTATAATATGGTTGTTAGTTATATGGTTATTGAAATTCTTTCCTCACTCATTTTGGAATTTTTAGTTTTTTCAGATTTCTGCTTCAGTCTTTGATTTTAGAAAAACATTTCCTCTTCAGCCCTGGTACATCTTGACTTGGTAGACTGATTTATTGCAGTATTATCCTTCTACCTGTGTTTGGTACTCTTTTGTAACATGCACACATCACTTTTCTCTTGTAACACCCTGTTTGCTACCTCTTACATTTTGTTTGCTTTAGATACTTGCACAAGTGCCACAATTGCCTACGTAACGTTTGTTCTTGGGTTTGAGTGTCTGCCATTTATTGCAGTATTATACCTCTACTTGTACTTTGTATGCTTTTGTAACTTGCACACATATCACTTTTTCCTCCTGTAATGTACTGTTTGCTACCTCTTGTATTTTGTTTGCTCACAATTGTCACTTTTGCCTCATGTAACTTAACGTTTGCTTTTGTAATTTGTTCATTTGTAATTTTCTCCTCATATATCATTACTGTTCCTATTGTGAAGCACTCTGACACATTCGGGTAAAGTCTGCGCTATATAAAAACGCATTAAATAAATAAATAAATAAATTATATTACAACTGCATTAACGGATTCTCACAGCACATCTGATTTTTCACAAAAACTTCTCAATACGCAATAATTAAAAATTAGTTAATGCGAACGTTTAGCTCATTGTTGTTTCAGGGTCTATCATTGAACAGCAACTTTTGTAGATAGCTTAATGCCACAGCTTTGCCTCTTCAAAGCACTGTAATCATCAGTTGTGACTACCCAATGTATCATCCTCACTAGGATGAAAAGTTGTGGTGACTCTCTGGGATTTGTACTCGTGATCTTCAAGGTGCACACAGGTTTCAACATTAAGCACATATTACACTTTACTATTTATCTGTCTTGTGGAAATTTACATACAGGCCTTATTTTTTTTAAATACAGCTGCATTCATTTTAGCATCAATTCTCATTAAAGATTAACAGGCACATGCATCAATGTTGGCTTTTGCGATTCCTTAATTGCGATTTTTAAGGAATCGCAATTAAGGAATCGCAAAAGCCTATGCATGTAGAAATCGCTTAAAAAATAGTGATTTCTAAACATTCCTTAATTGCGACTCGCAAGTTGCGAATTGCAATCAAGGAATACCTCCCCATTCATGAAGGAATGAATGGGAACACATTCTCAATTTGCGATTCTCAATTAGAGAATCGCAAATTGAGAATGCAGTTTCAAGGGTGCCAGGGTGTCAAAAGGACACCCTGTTGCACCCCTAAAATTGATCTGTGCACATATGTTGCGCACACACATGCCCTAAGGGCATGTGTGTCCGCAACATGAAACTTTGAAAAATGCACAAAAGTGAATTTTTCAAAGTTTTTGCAAATTACCATGAAGTTCAACTTCATAGTAATTTGATACTCCTATTAGCGAAATCGCTAATTTTTTTACTTTGATGCATTGCATTTAAGGAATCTCAATTTGGGATTCCTTAAATGCAATCGCAATTTAAAGAATCTCAATTTAGAGATTCCCTAAATTGCGATTTTTGCTTTTGGGAAGATGCATCCCAAATGCAAAAATACCGGTTGCAAAAGCGCAGATTCTGAGAATCTGCCCGTTTGTGTCCGTTTTTTAGCTTGATGCATGTGGCTGTAAATGAGAACTGCATCGCAGCTCTGCTACTTACCACCAGGTTTTTCCTGTTGGTAGTTTTCCGGTCTAATTAGCGTCTGGAAGGTAATCACACGTGCAGAACTGGAGCAATTGTTGTTTGAGCATATTATTCAATGTTTTTCACTTACCTGTTAAAAGCGTTATCTGTGCCAGGGTTTTAATTTCAGTTATCTGTGCTTTGTGCAAACGACCTTGTTTGACAACTGCCTCGCACATTTGAGCAAAGTGGAGCTCATTCGTTGTGCTTTTGCAATACCAAGATTGTGAATAACAACATGCATGTTTACGTTAAGAAGTCCTGCTTTGCAGTTCAGCATATGTTGAAAATTGCCTCAAGGCACTTGTACTGACCTAGTTAGTGATTCACACATCCATTAGCAACGAAAACTAAAGGACAGTGGCTAATATCGCCATAGATCGATGGAAGCCATTTCATACATTTTAGTGGTGACAGAACCCAGGAACACAACAAAAAATACAGTTATTCGGACAGAATGCTTACATGTTTCAGGCCAGACAATAATTATCGACTGCAGGAATAAACAAGCATTTGCAATGCAATCAGTCTCGCCTTTGGGACCTTATAAGTATTTAGCAATGCAATGTGAGCACTCCAGGGGGTTATGGACAATAGAAGATGTGCACTTTTGGGTAGGAAAGTTGAGGAAGGCAACCCACAGGGGCTGCATGAAGTAAAGCACAAAGAGTTATTGCAAGGTGGTAGAGGTGCAAAGAAAAGCTGGAGATGCAAGCAAAACAGAAAGGGCTGAAGGGGGGGTGAGACACACCGAGCAGCCACAGGACAGGTGGGTGACATGCAGAGGTACTGTAATGTGCAGAGTGGCACATAGTTTGCCCAGCAGGAAGGGAGGATGATGTCACAGAAGGCCTGTAGCGGTGGGAACACATAGGGCATGCAGGGGCATATAAAAGGGTTGGAGGGGCAAAGAAAGTTGGTCTGGGGCACATAGAGTAAGAGCAGAGTCATAGCAGGGTGACTCACAGATTGGCTGCAAAGGTGAGGCTAACTGGCATGCAGAAAGACTGCAGGTCCAGTGCCAATGCTGCGCCAAGAGGGGCTTCAAAGTGATAAAAGGACAGCAGTGGTGTGACAAGTAGTCATGAGTTCACACACATTTTATACATTAACAGCCCATATGACAAAACAACACCATCATATGCTAATATAACCATATAAATGTGTCCACACATCCAAGATAGTACACCAGCATACACCATCCCATGCCAACACAACTAAAATCTTAAAGTTACATCCATTATATGTCAACACACCAACATCAAAAGAAATGACACCATCATCATATGTTAACATAAGCAACACAATACATCCGCAAACCTCCCATCATGCACCAATATACCCATTGTTGGTCCACAATGTACGCCAGAAGTCCCATCATCATGCACTAATAAGCACACCATTATATATATAAACTCAACCAAAATCTCACTCTAACACACCCACCACCATACCTGTAAAAGAAACCAAACACAGGGCATTTCAAGTTGTAATATGTTTAGTTATAATATGTGAATCACACAATCAACAAGGCGGTAACCTCAGCAACTGCTAAAAAGTGAGCGCTTTTAAGCAAAGTTGAGATGATCAATTTGTATTTTAAAACTGGTCTCTTTATATGAATGAACTCTGAAATGTGCTATTCCAAAAGTGGAAAACGTCACCAAGCTGCACACTGGAATTAATTTAAAAAATAGTAGACCACAATTCCTAAATTTTTGTATTATGTTTTTTTATTCTTCATGTCTTCAAATTTCTTGATTCATAATAATGATTTTATTCATAATATTATTTGTTTGTACGCCCAATGCATTTCGGGGCTTGCCCTTCTTCAGGGGTATTTTTTTCTGTAATAGGTAAAATACACAGCATTTCACAATTCGATCAAGGTTACAAAGCCGATCAATAACTGGCACTTGTGGAATATCATCATAGGTGGACACCTTATATTCCCAAGTGACTGTTTTAACTTGTGCTGGTGCTTGGTAACATTCAATAAAGTTTTTTGAAACCATTGCGTACATGAAGGTTAAAATATCGAATTGAAGCTACAAAAGAACCCTAGTAAAACATAAACTTTATTTAAAGAAAGTCAGAGCAGTGTCGCAACCTGTGTGTCACGAGTGTTCAAAGAAACATTCTTTCAACCAAAAACACTTACACAATTTTGGTCAGTAAGCTTGTGTACAATCTTCACGACTACGAGTACTTCAAGTTTTACGGAGTCTGCGAAATAATACAAGGAACACACTGTAGTAAATGAAATCATGCCAGCGCATATGACTGCGATTAACATCATGGTTCAATTAGATAAAAAAGTACAGTGAAAAAACTCACAAGAAAGATGTCCGTAGACACGCAGTATCCCATTCCGTACGCGTCCTTCGGTTGAAAGAATGTTTCTTTGAACACTCGTGACACACAGTTTGCAACACTTCTCTGACTTTCTTTAAATTAAGTTTATGTTTTACAAGGGTTCTTTTGTAGCTTCAATTCGATATTTTAACCTTCATGTACGCACTGGTTTCAAAAATCTTTATTGAGTGTTACCAAGCACCAGCACAAGTTAAAACATTAACTTGGGGACATAAGGTGTCCACCTATGATGATATTCCACAAATACCAGTTAATGATCGACTTTGTAACCTTTATCGAATTGCGAAATGTTGTGTATTTTACCTATTACAGAAAAAAGTTACCTGAAGAAGGGCAAGCCCCGAAATTCATTGGGCGTACAAACAAATAATATGATAAATAAAATCATTATTATGAAACAAGAAATTTAAAGAAATGAAGAATAAAAAACCATAATACGAACATTTAGGAATTGTGGTCTACTATTTTTTAAATGAATTCCAGTGTGCAGCTTGGTGACGTTTTCCACTGTTGGGATAGGACATTTCAGGGTTCATTCATCACCCTTGTACTCAGGAGGGTCAGCCTAGCTGCACCTACTTACATTTTTACCTGGATTACCATATTCACCACAGGAGTGAGACCGTTCATTCACATAGATTGGATCACTCTTTATATGAATCACATGGTTTCAGTAAACTAAGAGTGCAAATAGATGATTATCAACAGCTTCAGGAAAACAAACATAACTGATGCACAGGCTGTTCTGCTCAAAATCCTTCTTTGGGTGAAGCACACTGGTTTAATGTTACACCTTTATGTAGCAGTTTATGTGGAAATCAGCTCATAAAATGTGATCCTCCATTACATTTTTAATGAGCCTTCAGTATATCGATCAGCATTCGAAAAATGGCAAACTGGAAAGTTCAGGGATTGTGACCAGAAAGAACTTTCCACTGAAATGTACTAAATTAGAGCATCACAAAGTGATGCTTGTGATAATTACGGAGAGAGGTGAATCGTAAATATCTGCCAGTAAGAAGACCTCCCCCCTTAGGGCCTCTCATCTTGCAGCTAATACTCACTACACACAGCGCAGGGAATCAGTGCATGATAATGTCAAGAGTGCGTGTCCAGTGATATCACGAGTTACGGTTGAACCATAGAGATTATTTAGGCTGTCTCCTGGGTAGTTCCAGGCTTTGTTGCCCCCACCCTGTCGATTGGGGGACCCCTCACCTCGAGTGAGATCTCGTGGGAAGTTCAGCTCGCCGCTGGAAAATAAACAGGGAAAATAACTTTAGCTGGTGGGTAAAGCTAAAGACCATGTGCATGGAACAGTACTACGATGGGACGTACCTATCTTTCGTCACTTCTGTGCAGCCCCCGAGTGAGCTAATCCCACAGTTTGGAGGATTTGAGTAATGTGGCAGTGAGCGGTGCGGGTGAATGTGTTACACTGTAAAGACGCTGTCCCTTTAAACACTCGACCCGTCATCAGAACATTGAAGCAACCAAGACATTGCACAATTTCACTTGTAATTTTGAAATAAACAAGCAGCATTTCAATACCCCCAAGAGGGACACAGAGTGGCAGACTCTCCTTGGAGCAGTTAGTGCCCACACCGCCATCGCTCGCTCCACTTGTACCCACTACATTCACAACCAAGAAGACTCATGAGACATAATTGTGGGAAAACGGTGGTGCAGGTTTATTTGCATACAACTAGCAGATAGGTGGGTCATCTTACAGGCGATCCAAGACGGCAGCCCCTCGCTGACCCGCCTGCCTAATTAGCCAATTTGCACGGTAAGTCGATGCTCTTGACGGTGCAATACCTTTAATAGTTATCTCGTTTACTCCCGCCCCCCCTGTCGGGGCGGAGCGATGAGGCACACCCCCGGTCGGTTTAGGCCCCCCGACCGCCCGAAGGACTAACGGGGCGCCGATGTTGTTTCCTGGAACCCCCTCGGCTCCAGGTTCTTGGCTCGGGCACCCCTACTGTGCCAGGCAGAGGTATTGCTGACTCCTTCTGCCGCAGAGGTACCCTTACTGTCCATCTGCTTCCAGATCGCCCTGTGACTCCGCCTGCAACACAAAACAGACCATTAATTGTTCACACCAACCTGCTGCTCTGCCGCTGGGTCTGGGCCAGGGCGGGAACAGCGCAGAGTAGCCAGAGTCCAGATGAAACGCGGCGGAAAAGAGGAAGTACTGAACCGGGCTGGCCTAGATAAAGGCCCTAGGACCGCCCACCACCTTACGTGCTTGAACCTGCATTGGCCACCCCCTAAAGGGGGCGGCGCCCTGACTGTCGCGCTGATGATGTTACGTTCGCGAGGCATGTGTCACTAAGACGCTGTCTCGCGTTATCTCCCCTTCGCGTCGCGCGGCCAGCGGCATAGTGCCCACACCGCCATCGCTCGCTCCACTTGTACCCACTACATTCACAACCAAGAAGACTCATGAGACATAATTGTGGGAAAACGGTGGTGCAGGTTTATTTGCATACAACTAGCAGATAGGTGAGTCATCTTACAGGCGATCCAAGACGGCAGCCCCTCGCTGACCCGCCTGCCTAATTAGCCAATTTGCACGGTAAGTCGATGCTCTTGACGGTGCAATACCTTTAATAGTTATCTCGTTTACTCCCACCCCCCCTGTCGGGGCGGAGCGATGAGGCACACCCCCGGTCGGTTTAGGCCCCCCGACCGCCCGAAGGACTAAGGGGGCGCCGACGTTGTTTCCTGGAACCCCCTCGGCTCCAGGTTCTTGGCTCGGGCACCCCTACTGTGCCAGGCAGAGGTATTGCTGACTCCTTCTGCCGCAGAGGTACCCTTACTGTCCATCTGCTTCCAGATCGCCCTGTACTCCGCCACAGCTCTGGAGGAGGCCCCCGTCGATGACAGAGCCCCCCACCACCTAGCCACCTTTATACCTAGCACCCTCCAATCATTGGCACCCTGCTGCTGCCAGAGCTTCCTGTAAGTCAAGAAGGAAAACATCCATCCCAATCCCAGACAAGTGAACCCCATCCTTTCATAGTAGCCAACCGTCCTGACCTGTATCAGCGCATGCCTAATAAACCCCAGGCCCCTCTTCTCCATGGATTTTTGCCTGGCCCTGTTCACCCTCCTCCTGCCTTGCTCGATGGCAAGGTGTGACCGCGCTCCCCTCCCGGCCCTGCTGGGGACAATATCCGACCATATAAATTCCGTGGCCCCCAGTTCGTTAGTTATCACGGTAACATCCCGCTGCATGGCATCCACTAATGCTCGCCTCCCCATCGACAGCAGATCATTCCCTCCCAGGTGTATCACGAGGATGTTGGGAGGCCCCCCCCAGCTGACAAGCATTGGTCCAGTCTGAGCCTCAGCTGACCCCATCTCATTCCCGAGGTGCCCATCCACACTATTTGTGTCCTTGCCAAGGCCAAATCCCACTTCCTGTATGACGCCCACTGTTCGAGTCTGGTCCCCTACGAATGGCCCATCACCCACACGAAACAGTCCACTGCAAGAAAAGAGACTGCTGGCATTTCTGTTCTATTCATAACGACTGCACAGCAAACGAAAATTCAAAACGTATCAACCATCCCCAATGGCATTACTTAAAACACTGAGAGACGCACTAGCACCGGGCGGCACTAGTGTCACAAAGGGCACTGATTATTCGTGTGCTAGATCAACCAGCGAATTTTAATCAATAAAGTATTCCAAGCTTAAAGTTCCTTTTCATTGCAGTATTTTATTCATACTTCGATAGAGGTATTCAGTAGTTCATAATCAGTATTCATTTATTTTTTGCTACAGTTCATGTGTTCCCAACCATCCATTAGTTCCAATGCATTTCGGCCCACTGGCCTTCATCTGGGAAATCTCTGAAACAAGGAGTGGTATCTGTCACTATTTATACTTTAACAGCAGTATATAAATCATTTACATTTTATAACTAGCGTCATTAACTTGAAATTCATGCATTTTTGGTGCAACCATTTAAAACAACCCGTGTCTAAATGCACATTCAGCATTGCAATCCATAGTCAAAGCCTTAAATACACAATGTCTGTGAACCGGTAATTCAATACGAGGAACCTAGTAGGTTAGTTTCATGCTTAACAGAACGCATTGAGTAGCTACCGTATGTAACGATACACATTCAGGGTAATACCATTCAAAAAGTTCACGTGTCTTTTAAATGAGCTCAAGTCGTTAAGCATAATGCGGCATGGTTGTTTAGATAACAGTTCCCGAAGCGCTATGTTTACATGCGTGCGCGAGCACTCTTAATGAATGCTCTCAATGCTGGGATTAACACAATATGTGATATTACGAGTGAACTGCCCACAGTTCCTTCTTACCGGGTATGCGGGAACGTAGTTTCTCTTAGCGCTGCAACCGAAGCTGTCAGCGCGGTACTAAGTTGGCGTGTGACGCGTGTGGGTTGTACTCAAGAGTTTTAAAGGCGCGCCTGCATTTGTTAAAGGGCCAGTACAAAATTTGTAGTGATTTTTCAAAACGATACAAACATTTCACAGCTAAACGATATTTGTGGTTAATCTACCATGGAGACAGAAATACATAATGCATATTAGTATAATCATTACAAGCTTATAAATAGCAGCCAAATTCAGTTCTTTCATTAATCCCCTGGGGGCGCAGAGTCTGTAGATGAAATATCCAGTAGTTTTCACGTTTTAGCAAAGTCTTTCTATTATCTCTCTCCTCATCTTTTTCCACAATTTCCAGTATACATGCTCTGATCTGATTAATCTGGTGGTTTTGTTCAATGAAGTGATTGGCAACCGCTGATTTGGCTGCTTTTGTTCTTATATTACTTTTATGCTCAGTCAATCTTGTTTTGAGCTTGCGTTCAGTTTGTCCCACATATGCTTTACCACACGGGCATTTTAACATATAGATGACATTTTTCGTGTCGCAAGTTCCATTGACCAGTAGTCTGATTTTATTACCCCGCATTGGGTGTGTGATGGTGTTGCCCTCCATAATGTTATTGCAGTTACTGCAGTTTCTGCAAGGGATGGTACCTTTGAAAATAGTTGGTTGTTTTGTGGGGGTCGATTTTTTTATGATTTCGCCAAGGTTCTTCGCTCTGGTAAATGCAAAAATGGGTTCATCCTGGAAGATGTTATTGAAGTCTAATTCTGTTTTGAGCAAACGCCAATGTTTTTTGATAATTTTCTTAAATTGTGGAGTGATTGTGGAGTATTTGCTCACACATGTGATTTTGGTGGTTTCCTTACTGGTTTTGGATGTAAGTAAGGTCTGTCTATTCTTTGCTGTGGCTCTTTTATGAGCTTCCTCCAATATTTCATCTGGGTACCCTCTTTTTTTGAATTTATTAATCATGCTGATTGCTTGTGTCTTGGATTCCTTCGGGTCTGAGACAATTCTTTGTACACGTAGTAATTGAGAATATGGAAGGTGTTGCTTGAGAGGTATGGGGTGGAAGCTTTGGTAGGCCAGGAGGTTATTGCGGTCAGTCGCCTTGGTGTATAGGGTAGTTTCAAACTTGTCACCTGTTTTAGAAATGGTTACATCCAAGTAGTTGATATGTGTGTCATGTATATCGTAAGTGAATTGGATTCTGGGATCAATCAAGTTCAACTGTTGAATATTAGTGATGAGTTGGTCTTGTGTATCCATAGGATAAAGATGTCGTCTATAAATCGCAGGTATAGACGTAGCCCTTGTTGCCATTGAGTGTTCTGTAGAATATGTTTATTTTCATATTGATGCATGAAAATATTCGCATATGCTGGAGCAGCTGGATTTCCCATGGCGGTGCCAGACTTTTGTAGGAACCATTTGTCCTCCCATTTGAAGAAACTGTGCATCAACGTGAAATTGAGTAGCTCAAGTAAGAATATTTTCATGTTTTCATCATATTCCATCTCAAGTAAAGCAGCTTCCACGGCCTCGATCCCCAAAGTGTGGGGTATGGAGGTGTACAGTGCTTGTACGTCAATTGTACACATGAGTATCTTTTCATTCGGTTCCAATTTCACGTTGTCCAACTTGTTTAAGAAGTCTGTAGTGTCCTTAATGAAGGAGTTCATTGTGATGACATAAGGTTGGAGATATTTATCTATCAGTTTCCCAATCGGTTCCTGTATACTGCCACATGTTGATACTATAGGGCGACAAGGTGGGTGCAGAGGGTCCTTGTGGATCTTGGGTGTGAGGTAAAATCTAGGTGTCTTAGGGTGATCCATGATGAGGTATTTTTTCATTTTGTCATCCACGCATCCTTTGTTGATGCCTTCTGTGATAATGTTTTGTAGTACTGCTTGGATGTCCTTGGTGGGGTTTGTGTGTAGTTCCATATAAGTGTTCTCATCGTTTAAGTGCACCTGGGCTTGTGACATATAGTACTCTTTGTTCATGATGACCAGAGCGCCACCCTTGTCCGCTCTCTGACAGATGATGTGAGGATTAGATGCTATGTTTTTTAAAATAGCCAGTTATTTCTGAGTGAGGTTTTTACTTTTTGTTCTTTTGCGATAGTTGATTTTACTAAGATCTTGTTTAACCAGTTGTTCGAACAAATCCAAAGTTTTATGGCTAATTGGGGCCATGTAGGTACTGGTGGTGGTGAGACCTTTCAATGAATCTTCCTTGCTTGGTTGTTGGTCCTGTTGTTCTCCTACTATGTTGGTAAAAAAATGACGCAATCTGAGTTTTCTCATCAACTTGAAGAAACTTATATTGACTTCTAGGTGGTTGGTGTTGGTAGTAGGTACGAATGACGTGCCTTTTTGTAAAGTGTTCATCTGTACTTTATTTAGGTGGATATCAGAAATGTTAATGACTAAGTTGTCTTGGTCTTCTTCTTGTCTTTCTTGGACATCATGTGTCTGGTTTGTGGAGGATCTTTCTCCTTCGTCTGTTCTGTGCTTTCGTCTTGACCTCCTCGGTCGTCCCCTTCGTTGGGGCCTTCTCCTAAAAAAGGCTGAGCTGAAGTGCTTGTGGTGGCTGTAGTTGGTGCTCTTGTGGGTCTTTTACCAGCTGTATCGGAAGTGCCATCTGTGTCTGAAGATGAAGTATCAGTCTGTTGGGTGTATGGGCGGTTTTGTCTCCTTTTAGCATATACTTCTGCCCAGCTATATACTTCATTTAATTTATAGTCGATGGTATCACGACGATATTTCCGTAATTTTCTTTCATTAACCTCCTCCGTGTGTTTTGCCAGTTGGGTCTTGGTTTCCTCTAGTATTTGGTCAAGTTCTTCTGTTGTCATCATTTTACCTAGCTCTTCCTTTACTGTTGTTAGCTCATTTTCAAGTTCCTCCAATATTTGAGACAGTTCTTCAACTATCAACAGGATAAGGTCCAAGGAACATTTGTTCAGGATGGCATACCATTTGTCTGTGAATTTTTTCGAATTTTTACATAATGATGGTTTTAATATTATTCTCAGTCCCCTCGGGATTCTAGACGCTTTATGGTATCTGACCATGGTGCTCGCGTGGAGTCGTTGATTAATGATCTTACGTGACAGGTACAACAGTTGTTTCATTTGTTGGTCCTTGGATTTAGTTGTGGTGTACGTAAATGTTTCCTCATGGATGAGTGAATATATTTTTGCAGACTCCTCATTTGTGTATGCGAAAGTATCAGCTTTTGTCTCCGTGAGTTTTGTAATTTCATCGTATTGCATTTTGATCATATGCGTGCTCCAACTATGAGGCAGGACTGTGATTCTATGATTTGGATTATAGTTGTGCACAGCTTTATATTAGGTTATAGATTAAGGCGTGAATCGTGCTCCTTTGTATACTCCCTGCTTTGGAGTATTGCTATGAACTGAGAGACGCACTAGCACCGGGCGGCACTAGTGTCACAAAGGGCACTGATTATTCGTGTGCTAGATCAACCAGCGAATTTTAATCAATAAAGTATTCCAAGCTTAAAGTTCCTTTTCATTGCAGTATTTTATTCATACTTCGATAGAGGTATTCAGTAGTTCATAATCAGTATTCATTTATTTTTTGCTACAGTTCATGTGTTCCCAACCATCCATTAGTTCCAATGCATTTTGGCCCACTGGCCTTCATCTGGGAAATCTCTGAAACAAGGAGTGGTATCTGTCACTATTTATACTTTAACAGCAGTATATAAATCATTTACATTTTATAACTAGCGTCATTAACTTGAAATTCATGCATTTTTGGTGCAACCATTTAAAACAACCCGTGTCTAAATGCACATTCAGCATTGCAATCCATAGTCAAAGCCTTAAATACACAATGTCTGTGAACCGGTAATTCAATACGAGGAACCTAGTAGGTTAGTTTCATGCTTAACAGAACGCATTGAGTAGCTACCGTATGTAACGATACACATTCAGGGTAATACCATTCAAAAAGTTCACGTGTCTTTTAAATGAGCTCAAGTCGTTAAGCATAATGCGGCATGGTTGTTTAGATAACAGTTCCCGAAGCGCTATGTTTACATGCGTGCGCGAGCACTCTTAATGAATGCTCTCAATGCTGGGATTAACACAATATGTGATATTACGAGTGAACTGCCAGCAGTTCCTTCTTACCGGGTATGCGGGAACGTAGTTTCTCTTAGCGCTGCAACCGAAGCTGTCAGCGCGGTACTAAGTTGGCGTGTGACGCGTGTGGGTTGTACTCAAGAGTTTTAAAGGCGCGCCTGCATTTGTTAAAGGGCCAGTACAAAATTTGTAGTGATTTTTCAAAACGATACAAACATTTCACAGCTAAACGATATTTGTGGTTAATCTACCATGGAGACAGAAATACATAATGCATATTAGTATAATCATTACAAGCTTATAAATAGCAGCCAAATTCAGTTCTTTCATTAATCCCCTGGGGGCGCAGAGTCTGTAGATGAAATATCCAGTAGTTTTCACGTTTTAGCAAAGTCTTTCTATTATCTCTCTCCTCATCTTTTTCCACAATTTCCAGTATACATGCTCTGATCTGATTAATCTGGTGGTTTTGTTCAATGAAGTGATTGGCAACCGCTGATTTGGCTGCTTTTGTTCTTATATTACTTTTATGCTCAGTCAATCTTGTTTTGAGCTTGCGTTCAGTTTGTCCCACATATGCTTTACCACACGGGCATTTTAACATATAGATGACATTTTTCGTGTCGCAAGTTCCATTGACCAGTAGTCTGATTTTATTACCCCGCATTGGGTGTGTGATGGTGTTGCCCTCCATAATGTTATTGCAGTTACTGCAGTTTCTGCAAGGGATGGTACCTTTGAAAATAGTTGGTTGTTTTGTGGGGGTCGATTTTTTTATGATTTCGCCAAGGTTCTTCGCTCTGGTAAATGCAAAAATGGGTTCATCCTGGAAGATGTTATTGAAGTCTAATTCTGTTTTGAGCAAACGCCAATGTTTTTTGATAATTTTCTTAAATTGTGGAGTGATTGTGGAGTATTTGCTCACACATGTGATTTTGGTGGTTTCCTTACTGGTTTTGGATGTAAGTAAGGTCTGTCTATTCTTTGCTGTGGCTCTTTTATGAGCTTCCTCCAATATTTCATCTGGGTACCCTCTTTTTTTGAATTTATTAATCATGCTGATTGCTTGTGTCTTGGATTCCTTCGGGTCTGAGACAATTCTTTGTACACGTAGTAATTGAGAATATGGAAGGTGTTGCTTGAGAGGTATGGGGTGGAAGCTTTGGTAGGCCAGGAGGTTATTGCGGTCAGTCGCCTTGGTGTATAGGGTAGTTTCAAACTTGTCACCTGTTTTAGAAATGGTTACATCCAAGTAGTTGATATGTGTGTCATGTATATCGTAAGTGAATTGGATTCTGGGATCAATCAAGTTCAACTGTTGAATATTAGTGATGAGTTGGTCTTGTGTATCTTTCCATAGGATAAAGATGTCGTCTATAAATCGCAGGTATAGACGTAGCCCTTGTTGCCATTGAGTGTTCTGTAGAATATGTTTATTTTCATATTGATGCATGAAAATATTCGCGTATGCTGGAGCAGCTGGATTTCCCATGGCGGTGCCAGACTTTTGTAGGAACCATTTGTCCTCCCATTTGAAGAAACTGTGCATCAACGTGAAATTGAGTAGCTCAAGTAAGAATATTTTCATGTTTTCATCATATTCCATCTCAAGTAAAGCAGCTTCCACGGCCTCGATCCCCAAAGTGTGGGGTATGGAGGTGTACAGTGCTTGTACGTCAATTGTACACATGAGTATCTTTTCATTCGGTTCCAATTTCACGTTGTCCAACTTGTTTAAGAAGTCTGTAGTGTCCTTAATGAAGGAGTTCATTGTGATGACATAAGGTTGGAGATATTTATCTATCAGTTTCCCAATCGGTTCCTGTATACTGCCACATGTTGATACTATAGGGCGACAAGGTGGGTGCAGAGGGTCCTTGTGGATCTTGGGTGTGAGGTAAAATCTAGGTGTCTTAGGGTGATCCATGATGAGGTATTTTTTCATTTTGTCATCCACGCATCCTTTGTTGATGCCTTCTGTGATAATGTTTTGTAGTACTGCTTGGATGTCCTTGGTGGGGTTTGTGTGTAGTTCCATATAAGTGTTCTCATCGTTTAAGTGCACCTGGGCTTGTGACATATAGTACTCTTTGTTCATGATGACCAGAGCGCCACCCTTGTCCGCTCTCTGACAGATGATGTGAGGATTAGATGCTATGTTTTTTAAAATAGCCAGTTCTTTCTGAGTGAGGTTTTTACTTTTTGTTCTTTTGCGATAGTTGATTTTACTAAGATCTTGTTTAACCAGTTGTTCGAACAAATCCAAAGTTTTATGGCTAATTGGGGCCATGTAGGTACTGGTGGTGGTGAGACCTTTCAATGAATCTTCCTTGCTTGGTTGTTGGTCCTGTTGTTCTCCTACTATGTTGGTAAAAAAATGACGCAATCTGAGTTTTCTCATCAACTTGAAGAAACTTATATTGACTTCTAGGTGGTTGGTGTTGGTAGTAGGTACGAATGACGTGCCTTTTTGTAAAGTGTTCATCTGTACTTTATTTAGGTGGATATCAGAAATGTTAATGACTAAGTTGTCTTGGTCTTCTTCTTGTCTTTCTTGGACATCATGTGTCTGGTTTGTGGAGGATCTTTCTCCTTCGTCTGTTCTGTGCTTTCGTCTTGACCTCCTCGGTCGTCCCCTTCGTTGGGGCCTTCTCCTAAAAAAGGCTGAGCTGAAGTGCTTGTGGTGGCTGTAGTTGGTGCTCTTGTGGGTCTTTTACCAGCTGTATCGGAAGTGCCATCTGTGTCTGAAGATGAAGTATCAGTCTGTTGGGTGTATGGGCGGTTTTGTCTCCTTTTAGCATATACTTCTGCCCAGCTATATACTTCATTTAATTTATAGTCGATGGTATCACGACGATATTTCCGTAATTTTCTTTCATTAACCTCCTCCGTGTGTTTTGCCAGTTGGGTCTTGGTTTCCTCTAGTATTTGGTCAAGTTCTTCTGTTGTCATCATTTTACCTAGCTCTTCCTTTACTGTTGTTAGCTCATTTTCAAGTTCCTCCAATATTTGAGACAGTTCTTCAACTATCAACAGGATAAGGTCCAAGGAACATTTGTTCAGGATGGCATACCATTTGTCTGTGAATTTTTTCGAATTTTTACATAATGATGGTTTTAATAATATTCTCAGTCCCCTCGGGATTCTAGACGCTTTATGGTATCTGACCATGGTGCTCGCGTGGAGTCGTTGATTAATGATCTTACGTGACAGGTACAACAGTTGTTTCATTTGTTGGTCCTTGGATTTAGTTGTGGTGTACGTAAATGTTTCCTCATGGATGAGTGAATATATTTTTGCAGACTCCTCATTTGTGTATGCGAAAGTATCAGCTTTTGTCTCCGTGAGTTTTGTAATTTCATCGTATTGCATTTTGATCATATGCGTGCTCCAACTATGAGGCAGGACTGTGATTCTATGATTTGGATTATAGTTGTGCACAGCTTTATATTAGGTTATAGATTAAGGCGTGAATCGTGCTCCTTTGTATACTCCCTGCTTTGGAGTATTGCTATGAACTGAGAGACGCACTAGCACCGGGCGGCACTAGTGTCACAAAGGGCACTGATTATTCGTGTGCTAGATCAACCAGCGAATTTTAATCAATAAAGTATTCCAAGCTTAAAGTTCCTTTTCATTGCAGTATTTTATTCATACTGTACACCTCCATACCCCACACTTTGGGGATCGAGGCCGTGGAAGCTGCTTTACTTGAGATGGAATATGATGAAAACATGAAAATATTCTTACTTGAGCTACTCAATTTCACGTTGATGCACAGTTTCTTCAAATGGGAGGACAAATGGTTCCTACAAAAGTCTGGCACCGCCATGGGAAATCCAGCTGCTCCAGCATACGCGAATATTTTCATGCATCAATATGAAAATAAACATATTCTACAGAACACTCAATGGCAACAAGGGCTACGTCTATACCTGCGATTTATAGACGACATCTTTATCCTATGGAAAGATACACAAGACCAACTCATCACTAATATTCAACAGTTGAACTTGATTGATCCCAGAATCCAATTCACTTACGATATACATGACACACATATCAACTACTTGGATGTAACCATTTCTAAAACAGGTGACAAGTTTGAAACTACCCTATACACCAAGGCGACTGACCGCAATAACCTCCTGGCCTACCAAAGCTTCCACCCCATACCTCTCAAGCAACACCTTCCATATTCTCAATTACTACGTGTACAAAGAATTGTCTCAGACCCGAAGGAATCCAAGACACAAGCAATCAGCATGATTAATAAATTCAAAAAAAGAGGGTACCCAGATGAAATATTGGAGGAAGCTCATAAAAGAGCCACAGCAAAGAATAGACAGACCTTACTTACATCCAAAACCAGTAAGGAAACCACCAAAATCACATGTGTGAGCAAATACTCCACAATTTAAGAAAATTATCAAAAAACATTGGCGTTTGCTCAAAACAGAATTAGACTTCAATAACATCTTCCAGGATGAACCCATTTTTGCATTTACCAGAGCGAAGAACCTTGGCGAAATCATAAAAAAATCGACCCCCACAAAACAACCAACTATTTTCAAAGGTACCATCCCTTGCAGAAACTGCAGTAACTGCAATAACATTATGGAGGGCAACACCATCACACACCCAATGCGGGGTAATAAAATCAGACTACTGGTCAATGGAACTTGCGACACGAAAAATGTCATCTATATGTTAAAATGCCCGTGTGGTAAAGCATATGTGGGACAAACTGAACGCAAGCTCAAAACAAGATTGACTGAGCATAAAAGTAATATAAGAACAAAAGCAGCCAAATCAGCGGTTGCCAATCACTTCATTGAACAAAACCACCAGATTAATCAGATCAGAGCATGTATACTGGAAATTGTGGAAAAAGATGAGGAGAGAGATAATAGAAAGACTTTGCTAAAACGTGAAAACTACTGGATATTTCATCTACAGACTCTGCGCCCCCAGGGGATTAATGAAAGAACTGAATTTGGCTGCTATTTATAAGCTTGTAATGATTATACTAATATGCATTATGTATTTCTGTCTCCATGGTAGATTAACCACAAATATCGTTTAGCTGTGAAATGTTTGTATCGTTTTGAAAAATCACTACAAATTTTGTACTGGCCCTTTAACAAATGCAGGCGCGCCTTTAAAACTCTTGAGTACAACCCACACGCGTCACACGCCAACTTAGTACCGCGCTGACAGCTTCGGTTGCAGCGCTAAGAGAAACTACGTTCCCGCATACCCGGTAAGAAGGAACTGCTGGCAGTTCACTCGTAATATCACATATTGTGTTAATCCCAGCATTGAGAGCATTCATTAAGAGTGCTCGCGCACGCATGTAAACATAGCGCTTCGGGAACTGTTATCTAAACAACCATGCCGCATTATGCTTAACGACTTGAGCTCATTTAAAAGACACGTGAACTTTTTGAATGGTATTACCCTGAATGTGTATCGTTACATACGGTAGCTACTCAATGCGTTCTGTTAAGCATGAAACTAACCTACTAGGTTCCTCGTATTGAATTACCGGTTCACAGACATTGTGTATTTAAGGCTTTGACTATGGATTGCAATGCTGAATGTGCATTTAGACACGGGTTGTTTTAAATTGTTGCACCAAAAATGCATGAATTTCAAGTTAATGACGCTAGTTATAAAATGTAAATGATTTATATACTGCTGTTAAAGTATAAATAGTGACAGATACCACTCCTTGTTTCAGAGATTTCCCAGATGAAGGCCAGTGGGCCGAAATGCATTGGAACTAATGGATGGTTGGGAACACATGAACTGTAGCAAAAAATAAATGAATACTGATTATGAACTACTGAATACCTCTATCGAAGTATGAATAAAATACTGCAATGAAAAGGAACTTTAAGCTTGGAATACTTTATTGATTAAAATTCGCTGGTTGATCTAGCACACGAATAATCAGTGCCCTTTGTGACACTAGTGCCGCCCGGTGCTAGTGCGTCTCTCAGTTCATAGCAATACTCCAAAGCAGGGAGTATACAAAGGAGCACGATTCACGCCTTAATCTATAACCTAATATAAAGCTGTGCACAACTATAATCCAAATCATAGAATTACTTAAAACACACCAATGGCTCCTACCCATTATATCGCCTCCTTGCCTAGCCAACTGAGAGAAAACTTGATTCCTGATCCCCTTATTTATCGAATATTACTAGGCATCAGACTATTCTCTCCCAGACAGCATTTAATGTTTGCATTTTTGCTGTCTGCCCAGTTCGCTACTGCCCTGTGTGGCATCTCCATCCTTTCGATGCACCACGAGTGACGCCAACTAAGAATGACACTTTGGCTCTAAACAATGGGGATGAGGGGGACCCGTTCCAGTAATTACTCCCATTTGACCCTCAATGACTCTAAGGATACCATGGTGTGGGACAGCCCTTGTGAAATAATCCCGATCCTAGAGTGCGTATGCGTGGCGCAGACATATATCCAGCATTTTGGGAAACAACCTACCCTTGTGGTTACTCCCCTGTTACCTACGAGCTGATGTCAGCGGCTGCCTACAGTACTTGGGCACACTTGGGGCACATGTCATAGTAAAATTAAATCTGTGCTAATTCCCCGTTATTTAGGGCAGCTACACTAACAAACACTCCTTCCTCCACCTTTTGTCCAGTATAGGGATCACGTTCATGAGATTTACCAGCAACACTTATGTGGAAACTATAGTACCTCACCTATTTCATGTCAACCTGTCGCGCTGATGATGTTACGTTCGCGAGGCATGTGTCACTAAGACGCTGTCTCGCGTTATCTCCCCTTCGCGTTCCGCGGCCAGCGGCAAAGTACTTACAAAGCGCGGAAAGCAGGCAGCCTACCCCAGTGGGTGCAGAGTTTTTCCACAGCCGGCACTCGTGCAAGCAGCGACTTGCGGCCTTATGGCCAGAACTGCGCTTTAGAGCTGGGGAAACAGTTTGACAACCCCAGTCGGTGTGGTGTTTTTCCACAGTCAGCACTCGCGCAAGCAGCAACTTGTGGCCTTACGGCCAGAACTGCGCCTTGGAGCTGGGGAAACAGTTTGATCCTCTGTGTTGTCTCAACATCCGGTGATTCTGTGCAAAATACTTCATCTTCCTGTGCCTACTAAAAACGTTTGTGTCCTTGTGTAACGTAACTGGGTCTCATCTAAAGCTCTCCAGTATAAGATAACAAGTATTCATGTAAAGCACACGAGTAAACGCACAGCCCACATACGAATAATGGTAAAAAAAAGTGGCAACAGTCAT
The DNA here is from genome assembly GCF_964263255.1 of Lissotriton vulgaris. Lineage (NCBI taxonomy): Eukaryota > Metazoa > Chordata > Amphibia > Caudata > Salamandridae > Lissotriton > Lissotriton vulgaris. The sequence continues at coordinate 798,802,471 of NC_141694.1, forward strand.
TATAAAACTCACCGTGTCAGGCCGCCAGTAAAAGATCCAGTCCCAGGGGCGGAGCAAAAAGTGGACAAGGTGGCAACCAGGAGGGACTACCAAGCTTCCGGTACAATCATTTCACTGTTCAGCATATTCAATGACGCCAAAAGAAGCAGTCTAATGAAAAGTACGGGCGGAGCAAAGACAGGACATCTGGAACCGTATTGATCCCAAGAAGCCCTCGCATGGCGAGACAGTGCATTCGTGTGGCTAGCACCAGGTGAGACATAAAAAGGTGGATTCAACCCACAGGACGTATTCGGTGGAAACTAAATGCAATCTGCTAGAAGGCTGCTTATGTAAGAGAGCTATTGTGAGTCTAAAAAAGACACTATGCTTCGGCTTAGGAGACAGCTAACTTCTTGCTAAAACACTGACCATATACTGATATGTTCCACACTTAGTAAAGGGCTGTTTATGACTGCGGAAAAAATGTAGATTTTTGAGGAAATTAATAAACAGAAACTATGTGACCATACCAAGCTCGTGAGGAGACATGTGCAGAATCCAACATTTTCAACTCAGTGGAAAATTCCAGAGACTTTCTCCACGTTTAGAATTACAGTCTGGAAAACCACTTCAGTAAAAACACGAAGATTTCAAAAGGACAGTTTCTGAAAACGCTGTCAGTAACTCATATATTCTGGGATATTTCAGAGCTCTGAGCTCATTTCGAAACTAAACCGGACATTTTTGATTTCACATTGTGTACATGGGGCAATTGAGCATGTTCAGTATGGGATTGATAAAAGTCCTGGAAGCGAAAAATACAGGTATCTACCGCAAGGAGAGGTAGCAATAATTTAGGTTGATGGTGTGGATTTGTAATTTTTATATGACTATTCCATATGTTTAGTCTTATTTTATTTACAATAATCAAACACAGGCCCTGATGTAATCGGTTCCAGTTGTAGCTGTAAGTACAAGCAGTGCTCATGTAAAATATTACCTTGACTCAGGGTATATTGTACCTCTTATAAAAGGTACATCACAAAGTAAAGACTCTGAGAGGGTAGTGGGGGGGGTCTTTAGATATGGGGTCTGCGACTGGTGGAAGTTGTGTTTTTATTGTAGATCGAGGGGCTGTAGCGTAGTTCAGGTTAAAGTATTTTGGAATATTTATTTTAATATCACTGGACAGGTTAATGGCCCACCCCATGGTGAAGGGATTATTTTGCGAAAAAATGTTTTTGTTGATGATTGTATATTTTGCATGCAGTCTATTGCTATAAGGAGTTTGATTGAAACGTGTAAGTGAATGATTTGGAAGTCTGGATTTGTGTTTGATTTGCACACTGCTTGCAATAATGCCAGAGAGGTTGAGTGATGGGACCTTAATTGCTGCTTTATCAGAGTATTCGCGGTTTAACCTCCTGCCAACAAACCCTTCAAATGCACACATAGTGAAAATATTGGTATGGCCCATGGTGTTTGAGCTAGTCCAGATTCATGGGTTAAAGCATCTATCGTTGGAGTTTCTCCTCCTGCTGTCCCATTTAACCCAATTTACCAGCTCCTCCTGAATCCTCACCCATTGCACCTTCAACCCCAGCTTCATCCATTTCAAAATTATTGACAAGGCAAAAGTCAAAACAGTCTGAGAAATCTGATCTTGGCAAAGAAAAATGCAGATCCTGGGGACACTATGGCCCAGATTTACAAAGAATTTGCGACCGGGTTGCTGCAATTTTGTGTTACAGCTTAACACAAAATCTACATTGGGATTTACCATGACAACCAAATCAAGGTTTGTCATTTCTGTGGAGCTTGGACCAAGTACTCATTCCTTTCAAAATCTTCATCTGCTTTTCATTTTGTAGCTGGCTCTACTTTTTTCTTTGCATGTAGTTTTGTAACTGTGGTTCTTCAGAACATCATTTCTGTTCAATGGACCGTCAAACCACCACACTGTTTGTTTACATGTTTGTCACCCTCCAGGTGGTGTCACTGCTCGATCCTAGCAAAGAAATGACTTTGACCTTTTTTATGTATGGCATGATCGTCCCAAAGGTATTGCCATGCTTTATATGAGCACCTATTAAATTACACAACATATTCATTTTTTTGTGACATGGGAGTTTAAGGGATTTACTCAGGATGACAGGATGCTGAACATGCTCCGAGACTTGAACCTGGTTCCCGAGCTCCAAGCTCAGCAGCTCTTGTCCTTATGCTACATCATCTCCCCTCTCTCAGAACCTTGCTTTCTTCAGTTGTCTGAAAGGAGGGTGCTTTAAGCACATCTAGCAGAGGCATAGCAAAGATGCATTTGGGCTAAAACAATCAAGAAAAATGATTATGCAGCCAAGTCGCCGAAATATTCACCTTTTCCATGCAATCTTAAAGTACTGTTTTCTCCAATTCATTTGAGAGCTGAGCTTGCCGGAGGAGAGCACCTGTGGTGGGTGCTGCATAAGAAGCACTGTCTAAACTGATGGCATTGAACTGGTATATACTGCACATACTAAATGCAGGCTAGTTAGGGAAGCAGGTGTCTACATGCCACAGCCTGCATCAGACATATTTCCTACCCTCCTCTCTCATGTTCATTTACCCTCAACCATCCACGCTGTTTTTTTTACGTTGATCACCCTCCGAGTGGTGTCTCCCTTCCCCTCTTCTCCAACTCACACATTTTCACTTAACCCTCCTGCTCTTCAGTGTCTTTCCCACCCTCCACCCTCGAATTGCATGACCCCATCCCCCAGCTTGGGCTGCTGTGCATCATGGCTTAAGATAAAATAAATATCAGTGCTATGAGTCAGTCATTGGTGTCCACATCATAATGCCTTTGTACATTTAATATTTACAACAAGGGGTGGTGAGGGACAGAGTCTCTGAATTAAGCAGAAAGCTCTCACCCAGTCAAGAGATCAGGGCTAGATCCAACACCGTTTTTTAGCTCACTGCACCATCCCAGTTTCAGAACCTGGCTGTATGCAAATTAGTCTGTTCCTGTCCCAGTGCATGATGGGAACAGGGCAAACCAAACTACAAAAGCCAATTCTTACACTGGGAAGGAAACAAGCTCCCGGGGACCGGTTTCTGGCATTACAGCCGTCTTCGGCCCGGTTTGCTTGAATCCTGATGGTGCAATGAGCAAGGGTCTCACATCTGAGAATACCCTTCCACGCTTAGGGTGGACAAAAATATTTACAACAAGGGGTGGTGAGGGACAGAGTCTCTGAATTAAGCAGAAAGCTCTCACCCAGTCAAGAGATCAGGGCTAGATCCAACACCGTTTTTTAGCTCACTGCACCATCCCAGTTTCAGAACCTGGCTGTATGCAAATTAGTCTGTTCCTGTCCCAGTGCATGATGGGAACAGGGCAAACCAAACTACAAAAGCCAATTCTTACACTGGGAAGGAAACAAGCTCCCAGGGACCGGTTTCTGGCATTACAGCCGTCTTCGGCCCGGTTTGCTTGAATCCTGATGGTGCAATGAGCAAGGGTCTCACATCTGAGAATACCCTTCCACGCTTAGGGTGGACAGGGACAGACTGATTTGCATATAGCCAGGTTCTGACTGATTTGCATATAGCCAGGTTCTGAGCTGGGGTGGGGCAGTGAGATAAATAACGGTGATGGATCAAGCCCTGATCTTTGGACTGGGTAAGAGTGGTCTGCTTAACTCAGACACTCTGTTCATCACCACCCCCTTTTCTGAATCGTTTTTGGCCACTATAGGTGTGGCAGGGTATACTCAGACATGAGTCCCTTTCTCACTGCTCCATCAGGATTCAAGCAAGCCGGGCCGAAGACGGCTGAAATGCCAGAAACCGGTCCCCGGTAGCTTGTCTCCTTTCTGGTGAAGAATTGGCTTGGTAGTTTAGTCTGCCCTGTTCCCATGATGCACTGGGCCAGGGACAGACTGATTTGCATATAGCCAGGTTCTGAGCTGGGGTGGGGCAGTGAGATAAATAACGGTGATGGATCAAACCCTGATCTTTGGACTGGGTAAGAGTGGTCTGCTTAACTCAGACACTCTGTTCATCACCACCCCCTTTTCTGAATCGTTTTTGGCCACTATAGGTGTGGCAGGGTATACTCAGACATGAGTCCCTTTCTCACTGCTCCATCAGGATTCAAGCAAGCCGGGCCGAAGACGGCTGAAATGCCAGAAACCGGTCCCCGATAGCTTGTCTCCTTTCTGGTGAAGAATTGGCTTGGTAGTTTAGTCTGCCCTGTTCCCATGATGCACTGGGCCAGGGACAGACTGATTTGCATATAGCCAGGTTCTGAGCTGGGGTGGGGCAGTGAGATAAATAACGGTGATGGATCAAGCCCTGATCTTTGGACTGGGTAAGAGTGGTCTGCTTAACTCAGACACTCTGTTCATCACCACCCCCTTTTTTGTACATTTAAGACATGTTGCCCAGCTCTACAACATTTAAAACAATTCCAAACCAAATAGATTTAGCAAAGGCGAAACACATTGGCTTTGCCAATGCTTGCGATAATACTGGAAAGCACATTTTTGGAGAGCAGCCATATTGAAGCCGTATATTGATAGAAAACCCCACCATGCCATGTGCCTGGCTTAACTGTTTCTTGTCATAATGGTGACTGGCCCTTGCTAATTAGGTAGAGTGTAATGATGCAGCAATGGAGGGGTGAAATCAGTAAACTCAAGGTCTTGTCTTTGTGAAGGACATTGTGTGTCCTCTTAGCTGGCCCAGAAGGATGAAATTGCAAAACAGCTGAAGGAAGTCAATTCTGACTTTTGTGTATATCTGGATGTTTAGACCTCCCGGGTGATGCTCTTAGTGGCAACATCCCAACAATGTTGGCATCCTGCCAAGGACGACATACTCTACTATTCACTGACTTGAAACACACAATTTCCATAAGTTAGTCCATCTGCCTAATTTTACTATGGGCCATATGTATCAAGCACTAATGTGTTTGCGTTTGCGAACACATTAGTGCTAAATGGTATGTATGAAAGAAAAATGCCTGCAAAATAAGGAATCGCAAAATTTGCGATTCCTTATTTTGCAATTGCATTTCAGGAATCACAAATTTTGCAATTCCTTAAATGCAATGTAAGAAGCAAAAAAAAATGCAAATTGTCCTTAAGGAATCGCAAATTACCACCAACTTCAAGTTGGTAGTAATTTGCGAATTCATTGAAAAATGCACTTTTTTGCATTTTTCAAAGTGCAATGTGAAGCACATACATGCCCTTAGGGCATGTGTGTGCACCACATGTGCACCCATGCAAATTTCAGGGGTGCAACAGGATGTCCTTTGGATACCCCTGCACCCTTGAAATTATTCTCAATTTGGGATTCTCAAATTGCGAATCGCAAATTGAGAATAACTTCCCATTCCTTCCTATGGGCCTCCTGGCCCATAGAAATGAATGGAAAAGTATTCCTTAATTGCGATTCGCAATTTGCAGACCGCAATTAAGGAATACTAAGAAATCGCTAAAAAATTGCGATTTTGTACATACATCCCTATTAGCGATTCTCAAATAGCGATTTCTAAAAAATCACTTTTTGAGAATCTCAAATCAGGTTGTTGATACATATGGCCCTTATCCCTTCTTTAGTAATCTTCCCCTTTTATATGTCACTGCCTACATCTCAGAATCTACATATGTTTTGATGACTGTCACTAACCCAGCCAGGTTTTAAATGTTTACTAGCCCATGTATCCATCTTCTCTTTATTCCCCTTTGCACAATCCTTGTTTAAGCAACCCTGGGCCTGATGTACAAAATTTCCATTTGCAAAAAGTGGTTGCAAATTGCGCACTGACTTTTTGTGAATTTAAGGGAACTTTGCAAACCAACCTACCTTATCAATATTTATGATGTAAGTCGTAAATTGCAACTCACTACAATTGGATGTCATCACAGGGATGGTGGTCTTCTGGGGTCATGAGACCACCATGTCTGTAATCACATTTTAATGAATTCACTTGAAAGGAAACGGGTCTGCATTTTAAAAGATAATTCCGCTGATGGTATATCTACCACGTTGTTATAGAGAATCCCATCTACCAAACTCTAAATGAAGCTCACAAGGTTTGCATACCTAGTGTAGTGATGTTGCTCAAGTTATATAGTGTTACGTGTTCTGAATTTTCACAAAATAACATCATTTTCATTGAAAAACACATTACCTGTCCTGAAGTACCAGCTTTTAATTTTTAATAAATGTATATTAAGTTGTCCAGTCTGAATTTCTCATGTTCATCAAGTATGTAGTTCTACAACAGTATCGAGTCTTCCATAAAATCCTGACATAATACTGGGTTCAGTATATTGACTAGCACAATATCATGAAGGTAAGTGACTACAGGTAAATATGGATTTTAGATACATATCTCTTCAAGGTTAGTAGAGTTTAAAATAGTAAATCTATAGTGATTTTCAAGTTATTGTTGTGGTCAATATTTTTCACATAATGTTATGGCAGGTCAATATTTTGTCACTTCATATTGTGATGTACATCCTTAAATAGTACAGCTATTGCCACATATTGATAGATTCTTGCTTGAATGTGCGTGTGATCTATCAGTTCTTCTGAGTTTCTACTATAAGCTTCCTTGCATATTCCCTTGATCTCGCTGCTGCTCTGTGTTCCTCTGTTTATTTGGCACCTTTCTCTGCTCTTATACACTACAAATGTACTGTTTTTATATTTTTTGTAAATCATTCATTTGCCATTGTTTTTATATCCTTGTACTGAGGATAAAATGTAATAAAATATAAAATTAATGCAGCACCATCTTATGTTGTGCATGCCCACAATATGACAGGGAGACCCTTCGTTTTGCTAGTAGTAGCATTGTTCATTTTTGTACATATTTATTAATTCCTTTATTTATTTATTTATTTTGGAGCTTTCTACAGCATCACGTTTTCTCACTGTTGCTTCAGAATTCGGAACTAAGGGGCAGATTTATGAGGCCGTTGCGCCTCTTTGCGCCGCAATTGCGTCACTTTATTTGATGAAACTGTGGCGCAAACAATGCGCCCTATTTACAACGTGATGCATCTAGGAGATGCGTCACGTTGTAAAGCACTGCGCCATAAGGAGGCGTTCCTGCGCAGGGGGGGGGGGGGGGGGGGGGGCGTTCCTGCACGGGAACGCCTCCTGAAAGTGGCTGAGTGAAATCTATGAGATTTCACTCAGTCACTTTCAGGGCAATGCTGCATCAAAACCCTGCGCCTGCTTGAAGCAGGCGTAGGTCTTGACGCAGCATTGTGCACATGGTGTACCCCCGAGCCTTGCTGGAGCTGCGTCGCGCTTGCGACGCAACTCCAGCAATGCGCCACATTTCCGGCACAGATGCGTCACGCGTCTGTGCCGTTTTTGCACCATGGTGCGCCGCATTATAAATGCGGCGCACCATGGGTGGCCATGGGTGGCGCACTGTGGCGCACGTTAACTGGCGCATCCCTGGGGATGCGCCAGTTAACATAAATCTGCCCCTAAGTGTTCAATGTTATGAATTGATTGATATTTCTTACGCATTAACACAATGATAGTAATTAGTCAAACTACTAAGCGCAAACAAATAGGCATTATCAAACCATGGATGGCCACAGTAGACCAGAAAGTGCCACCAGTATGCTAAATTCCAAGGTCAGCTTTATACCAGGGGTGGGCACCATAATGCCATGGATATTTATAATAGGTTAAGAAAAACCACCAACATACATGCGGCCAACATTATGCCAGTGGAGTGCACCATCATGAAAAGATGCCCACAAATGACAGTAATTGCCATCATTATACCATGGCCAGCATGATACAGTGGGCATTGGTGGTCACAATATACTAGGAAATGCCAACAATATTCTAGGTTCACATTATACCAAAGTACAAAATAATTATTACACGGATCCCTATAATGTACCAATCATTAGCACCAACATGCTAAGGCCGGCTGTATCAAGGGTAGTTACCATAACGCAATGGATACCACAATAGGCCAGGAACTACCACCAACATGTCGGACCCAACACACTCACATATATTCAGGCATATATGCACTTGTACACACAAACACATAGCAACAGCACTGAATGTCTTTCTTTCGCTTACATCTATCAGCAGTTTGCATTGGTGTCCCCCGTTCACATCTCCGTCAGCCTTGCAATGTGCAGTTTGGATCTCTTTAACATTGCCCTTGATAAAAACAGGTCACTATCACAGTCACTGATTTTGATTGACCGTTCAGGCCAGATTGGCTGTTGCAATGTCAAACATATGGGACATTTGATGCAGTGGATCCCACTGGATAAGTAGCTCTGACATATTGGGCTCCACGAGAGAGGTGTGTGTGGCATTTGCAATCCCATTCTTCCAAACAATCATACACCCCAGGATTTTGTGTTATTATACATTTTGCGGTAAAAATAGCAACATTTGTGATAATAAACCCCTAAATTAGTGGTCTTTTTGTGGTAGGCTGAACATGCACTTGTGACCAAAATATTGCTTGGTCACTACTACAGACTCTGAGAAGTCACTTTTTGTGACCTAGCAAAGTGTCCAACAGCGCTGTGCCTCAGAACAGGAATATGTCTGATGCCAGAGAGTATATGTTTAAATGTTAAAACTCTGCTCTCTCTGGCATCGGACAACAACTATTCCTAAGTTGCGCAGCTCAGCACTGGGTACATTGATTGGTAGGTACACTGGAGACTCGGGGGGGGCTTATTTACATGCCCCATCCGCCACCGTATGTCACTTTTCCCATGTTAAAAATGACGCAAATGTGGCACAAGGGGCTTGTAAATAAGCCCCGGGATTGGGAGTGAAAAGGGGGTGAGCAAAGCGGCATAATAAATGTCCTGGGGTTGTTTGGGGGAGGGGTGTTTACCATAGGCGAGAGGAGACACAGAAGGGGATGACAGTGTGAAGTAGAGGATGTGAAGTTATGGCCAGAGCTGCCGATTTTGGAGACGAACAACCTGGTTTGAGTCCCAGCATCAGCTCAGCAGCCAGAAATTCTGGTAAAATCACTTTATCTAATGAGTGGCTAAAAAATGAATCCTATTTAGTGTACCTTGCGACATGTAAAGCGCTCCAATACCGGTTGAGTTTGCTCTATATAAAGCTGCAAAAATAAATAAAGAGTCAAGGGGCAGTCGGATCCATGAAAGAAAGGGCAGGGGGAGGGCCATGTGCATTTTAAAGGCAGATGGATGAGCAGCTTAACACCTGTGCAGCCTGATAACCTGTTGCTCACCCTCCTTTTATTGGCCCAGCAAGTGCAGAGCCAATAAAAAGAGGACCAGCCACCATTGATTTGAATTATAATTTTTTGGCAACTTTTGTCAAAATAGAATTTTGTTTATTTTGCTATTCACAATATCCTGGGGATCGAACACTATTTTTTTTATTAGCACTCTAAACCCAGAAGCTCCACAAGTCTAATTGACTACAGAGTTCAGTGCCTAGAGGTGTGCCACAAGGGCACAAGGTGCATTTTCAAGCAAGTTTGATAAAGCACGAAGGTTTATAAAGCTATTGTGAAAGTGTAGACTTAAAATACCGGAGCACTTAAAAATGCTCCATATATTCCTGAATTAAAATTGCTGAACGGTTAGTTTAGTGTGTAAAATTAAATGGTACAGTGCGACAAGCAAGGTTTGCAATTATCTTACCTGGACACATGGTGTTCTCTGCAATGCCTCGGGTTGGTAATTAAAGCTGAAATTCTTCTTCCAATATTGATTATTTTATAATAACAAGTGTGGGTATTGCAAAATGAAAATGTTAATTATATTTTAAGCAAAATATTAACAAGTTGTAATTAACTTAACTATGTTAGCAAACAAGGGTCCCTGCATGCTCGAATCCTGTAAATGTGCCAAGCTGCTAGTGCACAGGATAACTAGTGCACAGGGGGAACAGTCCACGGGACTGAAGTGCTCAATGTGGCTTGTGCTCAGGACTGCCTGCAGAGTTTTCTTGAACAGAGAGACTTCTGTGCAGTGCTACCTGTAAATACGGCTAGCAGAGTGCACACCTGCCTGTAAAGCTGTCAGTGCACAGGACTAGCTTTGCACAACGTCTGCAGTGCTGGGGTCTGCCTCTGTTAGCATGCTAGAGAGAGCATCTGTGTCCTGGGCTCCCATGCACAGAGCTAGCACTATACAAACTCACCAATGCACAAAGCAGTCTTGCACAGGATTGAAGGCAGGACCGGCTTTAGCGCTGTTGGCGCCCTGTGCGTCAATGTTTGTTGGTGCCCTTCCCAATGATCACCTCCACCACAGATTTTCTCACTAGCACCCTTTAACAGTGGCCAAGTCTCCATAACCACACTCTCTCAGATGTATTGAATTAGTTATATAGCGCCTCTCATACCAGTGTAGGGTGTCCGAGCACTTTGCATCACACACACATTACACAGAGACAATCAATCATATGTGTGTAAATCAGTGTATAGGAAATGTTACATAATCCAAAGTACTAAAAGTATAGAAGTCACATGTCATCCATACTGGTAGGCAGTATAGTTTAAGAGTGCTTGGTGTGGAGAAGCACAAACTCAGAGTCGAACAAGAAACAGCATAGTTGGGAGTTTTCTTTAATAATAAGAATCGATTTCTAGCCAAATCAACCCTTTATGCAACATTAGTCAATGTTCTAATGTATAATTTGTAGTGCGTATGCAGTTCTATGATGAAAGTTAATAGCTCACTGTTGAATATGAGGACTTTAAGTTCTAAATTGCAAGTATCAAAAGGATTTCTCTTTTAAAAGCAGTAACCTGCTGATCTGTTTACATTATATGCACTCTGTAATCAACTTGGTACACGTTCTTCAGCAGGCCTATTAACCCTCTGCACTAACTTCACATGAGTCAAAACCTCAACTATATTTTATTTTATTTTTATTTTATTTTATAAACTTGTATGGCGCAACAGCTACCCAAAAAGGGTTTCCCGGCGCCTGATAACACAGCATCATAGATGGACGAGTATAGCTGGCACATTCAGGTTACTGATCGAACAACCAGGTTTTTATCGCTTTACGGAAATTGGAGAGATTTCCCTCCTTTCTTATGTGGAATGGAAGGGAATTCCATATAGTAGGGCCCAGGTGGGAAAAGGATCTTCCACCCATCCTGGAGAGCCTGACTCTTGGCACACAGAACTTTTCAGCTGATAGGGACCGTAAGTTTTTTGTAGGAACATAGGGGAGTGCAAGTGCCTGAAGATATTCCGGGGCAGTACCTGATTTAATTTTAAACATATAGTTCAAAGCCTTAAATCTGATACGACTTTCCACCTTCAACCAATGCAGTTCCCGTAAGTAAGGAGACACACTAGTGTTTTTGGGGATGTGGCAGAGAAGTCGGGCAGCCGTGTTTTGAACTAATTGTAGTCTTTTTATGACTGCTTTATTTGCCCCCAAATACAGGATGTTCCCGTAGTCAAGCCGGGATGTGATTAAGGCATTGACTACTGTTTTCTGCATGGGGACCGGCAGCATCCACAGAATCTTTTTGAGCCATTTGATAATGGTGAAGCAAAGACCCACTACCTTACTTGCCTGTTGCTTCATGGACAGAGTGTTGTCTAGAATTACTCCCAAGTTTCTTGCATGGGTCACTGGCAAAACGCTGATCTCTCTACAGGAAGATAATTAATCGCACAAGTTATCCTGACATTTTTGTGAGGCCTGGTAATTGCTGGGGGAATGAAACGCTACAGCAGGTGCTTCAAAAACATATTAAACTAGCAAACACGACGCCCCCAGGAAGCCAGCACCCGGTGCGGTGATACCGGTCTCACCGCCCTAGAGCCAGCCCTGATTGAAGGTGTGCAGGGATGCTAATGTGCATGGCTCCCCACAGGGCTGTCAACCTGCGTAGTTGCTCTCATGACTGAGAGAATATCTGTTGTCTCCCTCTCGTCCTCTCCAAGCTCCCACCCCTCTCCTGGTTTTGCAGAAATGTAACAGTGTTTTGATCTGTATCGAGATTGAAGAAAGGTTTTGGGTTCGGCTCTGGCCCACAGCAGAGCCTAAATGTTTTATCACGATAAAGTAATAATCAAAACACAACGTAAATAAGGAACCGGGCTAATGGAAGGAAATGCAGGGCTCACACCAGTCGCCTGAGTTACTTACAGTTCAGTACACTGGCGTTGTGTCGAAGTTGACTAGAAACTCGGGCAGCACCAGTGCCACATGCAAGTCCACAACAATCAGCGAGAAACTGTTCCTCATTTTTTTACCTCCTCATATAGTTATATTATTAAAATGTTTACTCAGCAGTGAACACCTTAGCAATTAGCAGCAAACCATAATGTACTGACCAATTCAGAAAGGATGCATGATGAAGATGTGTTCACTCCACTATACCCTTCACATCACTCCAGACAAAAGGTGATCTGTGCAGAGATCTACGTGATCACAAGGCTCAAGGTCTGTACAATTCAAGTGCGAGGCCACGGGGTCGGGTGTGGTCTCGCTCGACGTCTCTCTAGCGCTCCCTTGTTCAATGCGTGCCGTTAGCAAAGCGCGGATCACAAAGAGGGGACAGACTGAGAGAGAGAGAGAGAGAGAGAGAGAGACAGGCTGACTGAACAGCAAGGGCAGAAAATGCAAATCACTGCACAGCTTCAAAATAAAGCCATACAGTGATTGGTCATGCTCCTTGGACAGGATCCTCCCATTCCCACACTGCCTCCTGCACACACCACTGCAGCAGAGAAAAGCGTCTCTCAGTCAATCCAGACACTGCTTCCATGCAGTTACACAGCATGAGAGAAGTGAAAGGATTGGCTTGGGCAGGGAAACTCACCGCTCATTAGGAGACCAGAAGCTGTGGAATTTGATTCATCCTTGACTCACTAATGCTCAGGTGGGTACTCCTGCAGAGAGGCCTTAGTGCGCATGTCGGTCTTGCCGGAGATAGGCAGCAGTCCAACTCAAGATGTACACTTTGTGGGAACAGGTGCGCTCGCTGGAGATTATGGTGTCTGTCAAATTCAAAACATTTTAAGTCCCACCCCCTCAGGCCCGCATACACTGGTTTCCAGGAGCTGCCTCAGACAACTGGCCCGTGGCTGAAGCATGACTACTGCAGGCAGAATAAAATAAACTTTAGAATGTATATTTGTTTATTCACATTTAATAGGGGAGCTTGGGGTGTCCAGAATATGAGTGGGGCAATGCCCCAATGCCCTAAGTTAGAAAGCACCCCCTGTATTCACTTTTAGGCCACAGGTAAAGCAGCTTTTGTTTATTTAGTACTCATTAGGTGTACGGCTCAGTTAATTTAAAAAAATGCATTCAATGTTGAAGTTTTTTCAGTTTGTTCTCATTCTACTTATTTCACAAACAATGCCTCTGGGTTTTGATGAGCTGCATAATTAAGCTGAGTATCCACATTTACAAAAATACTATATGCAAATGGCATGCATGTAGGTAGGATTGAGGCAAACACATTAATTTACTTTTCCTTCGGTTGTAACTACACATAATTATATTTATTGAAGTGTTTAATAACAGCTGTTTTGTTTTTCTAACTAATTGGAAGTAATTCTCCATCTAGTGGGTTACATCTTGCATGAATGCATCACAAAATACACATCCAAATTATTAGCAAGAGGGAAAGCATTATCAAATTAAGTGATTCACAAAGGAAACAGTGCTATCAACTTTTTAACATTTTACACTTCTTTAAAGTATAGCAGATGTGGCCTATCCATGTATTTTACTACAGTGTTTTGTGTACACTTTAAGGTATGTTTGAATGTTTTAAAGTATACTTGTTATTTGTATGGCATCATAGCTCTTTCTTAATGCCACTTTCAAGAGCTCTGGATATTGGTAGTCAATAGTTGTTTGACTTGGGGGGCATGGTCTACGCCCCAATCAAGATGGCAGCTTCCCCATGAGCTCCAGAGTATCGCAGAGCTTCTTTATCTTTTTAAAGTCATGTCGATGTAGCTTATTGTGGCTTTAAGCAGGCCTGGAACCTCCATTTCATTCCTGCATGTTGGGAGCCCTATAAATGTCTCATTGCAGCGTCTTTTGATGGCCCGGAGTTGCATTGGTGAGTCTGTGGTAAAGTGTGTGCGGCTGCCATTATACAAGCACATTAGCCACTTTTCATTTTCTACATCTCTGCACACCGCAAAGTCTCATATAAGTGCTGGCCATATAATTGTCCATCCTCAGTTCATGCATCTTATCCCCTCTGAGGCTCCTCAGCACTGGCAATATTAGAAAAGTGCCCCATGTTAATCTAATGCAGAGCATGGAGTAGTAGCAAAGCTCCCTGATAATAATTCAAAATGCTGCGTAGGTCTAAACTTGTGGCTTCTCCTCATAATTCATTGAAGAACTGATTTTCCAAGTCTACTAGTGTCACTCATTGACTATCGCTATAATGCTTATAAATGACCTAACAGCATTGTAAAAAAGTTCTTTTTAATTCAACTCTGAACTCCTCTGTACCGCACTAACATCACAGAATTTATGTTGAGCTGAGACTTTTGCTTAATTGTTCGTGGTGTTTTCCTGTCAGCTGATGCAGTCACCTTTTTTATCTTTTAACAATCTGCTCACCAGGATTACCACTACTATATAACTAACATTGTTTTCCCCTTAAAGTTGTTGGTCACATATTCTCCACCGTCCTACTACACTTTCAGTCTTTATTCTGTTATATGGGTAGAGGCAAACTTATTAAAAAGATTCCTCATCATACTGAACACAACGATAACATGGCCAGTGACCTCCTGGCATCCGCTAAAGCCTTCTCACCCAGTACAAAGCCTAAAAGGGTGAATAATTATCCTCTGTTACCACTGTGTCATCTAATAACTCAGTATTTGACACCATCCTAGATGAAGGTAGGGGCTTCAAGTCTTTTATGCGTACCACCAATGAAAAACGCAGTAAATTGAGGACCATTGGAAAGTAATGGAAAATAAAATAAAATGGAACAACTTGTTAGCTCCCTCCAAGATATAACAACTAAAATACCTATTCTTGAACAAGAAATTTTAAAACTCAAACTTCACATAGAAGATCTTTAAAAACAGGAATCCCTGGAACAACTTACACCTCTATGGTCTATCAAAGGCTCTTGAAGGTCCTGACCTACTAGAATTCCTGAAGAAGTTTCTCCCTGAGCTTTTTGGAACCCCTACTGCTCCTCCTCTCAACATTCAGAGAGCACATCATCTTTGGTTATGTTCATCCTCATTCTGCCAAACCTAAAGGAATCATTATGCTATTCCTCAAATTTATATTCTTACAAAGCTGCCAAGGAAAAATATCATCTAGTATGGTCTGGATGCAATCGTTTTATTTCTCAATACATTTCCCATGCGACAAATGCCAACTAAAGGAGTTCCTCACCTTAGGGCCTCAAATGTGACAGCTGAAGGTACGATATGGCATCCTATACCCCTGCATTGCAAAATCACCCATGAAGGCACCACAAGATTCTTTGAAGACCTTGTTAAATTGAAGACGTTTCTCCAAATGATTTCACCTCATGCTATGGAAACGAATATTCAGATGTTTTTTTTCTAAAATGTTTTTGCTAGTACTCAATCTCCTTTTCTTCTCAAATTTCATGAATACATGTTTTTTTTCTTCTCCTTCTTTGCTGCTCCCCTTTATATGGTGTCAACACATCCCCTGTCCCTTTAGCATTTGTTTCCTTTCAGATCTGGAGTAATATCCTCACTCTGTCTTTGCTTCTTTTTCTCTAGCTTCTATTTCTCCCTTTCATCCTGTTCCTCTCTTTCCCCCATTTTATGAGTGCCTATATGTCATTCATTATGTCTTCATCACTTATACTTTATCGCATGTTGTTTTTTATATATTGTGTCAATTTGTTTCCCTTTTTGCTTTTGCAGCTTGACACCCATGTTCCTGTACCCTTCTCCTTAAGTCTCCAGTACGTTTAATGTTATTTCATGGAACGTTCGTGATCTTAGACATTCGGTCAAAAGACAAAAGGTATTCTATCATTTGTATAAGCTTAATTCCCATTTTGGTTATTTTTGCAGGAAACTCACTGTAATGATGTTCAATCTGTCAAATTTAAATGACAATGGGTTGGACAGGGTTTTTCTTTCCTGCTATTCATCGCAAGGGTGGTGCCCCTATTCTATGTCACACATCGTTGATAGTGCAGGTTTTATCCTCTGAATGTGATAGTAATGGGCGATAGGTTTTGGTTGATGCCATCATTCATAAGAAACATATCTCCTTGTATAACATTTATGGTTCAGTTAAGCCTGATCCAGACATTTGGTGCAGTATTAAAGAAACATTTGCAAGCATTGGCACTTCTAATATCATTGAGGCAGGTGATTTTAACTAATAGCTCGATCTCTTCTCTGATAGGAAATGTAAATGTAAATGTAATCCAGTTAAATCCCCAAAATTATTCCAATCAGCCATTGTTTCTCGACCTTTGTTTGATGTTTGGAAAACATGTAACCCTGATAAGTTTGAATTTACTTTTTTCTCTAGTTTTCATCAGACAAAGCCCAGACTTGCTTATAACCTAGTTACTAAATCCTTACTCCCTTAGATACAGTCATCTGAACTCCTGATTTAAGACCATGCCCCTGTGGTGACCTTCTTGGATTTATCTCACACAGACTCTAAATCTGACAGATGGAGGTTTAATAACTCTCATTGGTCTGATGCACAATTTATACCTAATGCTACTACTTTTATTCAAGATTTTTTAACATGTATCCAATCCAGTGATACATCCATTTCTAATATTTGGGATGCTTTCAAAGCTTCATTCTGTGCATTTACAATAGCATACATGGCTAGAAAGGGGAATAAATGTTACATTCCCAATATCTAACCTTCCTTCAAAAAATTAAAAAACATAAACATACATAATTAACTTCCAAATCATCCCTGATTTTATACAACTTTATTAAAGCCAAATCTAATCTCAACTAACTTGCTACTGTTGATGCATGCAATACCTTGCTTAGTGTTACATTAATATTTCATAGTGGTCAGAATGGAGAGAGGTGCGCGACCGGCGATCCAAGATGGCCGCGCTATAGGAAGCTCCGAAATTACGAGCGGCGCTCGTACACGAAGGATGACTTCTCGGCGGCGGTTCCCGGCCTGAACAGCAGATTCCGATGTCAGAACCCTTCTGCCTTCTCTGGGCGTCTTTTCGCCTTCTAAAGCGGCCGTTTCAGTGAGTTATTGGCTCTTTTTTGCTCTACTCGAATTGCGGCCGCCATTTTGTTTTGTTTTTCTGATTTCTCCTACGCAGCGTTTTTTCTGCTCTTACATGCTGCCCTGCTGTCAAATTTCTTCTACATGTCTTTTTTTGGATGAAACCTTTCTTTCAACTTCCATGGGTCTCACTGTGTTGACCTTTTACGCTGGATACATATATTTATTCTCAAATATGATGCTGGTTGCCTATTTCAAGGGTTCTTTCTGACTGGAATTTGGACACATTTTTTTTTTCTTTTCTTCAAGTCATACTTGCCTTTATCTCCTCTCATTTAGCCTGGTGATGACTTTTTCATTGTTTGGAACAGCTTTTACATCTCACGTCTGGAACCCTCATTCAAATGCAGCTGTTTCCACTTCTACCTATCATATGCTGTAATTGCTGGCTTATTGGCTATATTTTCATTCTTATCAACTTCACTGTTGTTCTTAACATCGGGCTCCTGTTGTGTGTTTCTTCACATCATTCTGGGCTTCTTTATTCACAATGGAGTCCTCTCACATCACTAAAGTGCATGGAAGCGCTTCTGGCACGCGTAAAGACCCTGCAACTGGCAAGCGTCTTAAAAAAGATCCTCCATCTCCATCGAAATCTCCGCTCCCCGTTACATTGGAAGACATTATGGAAGAACTACGTCTTATTCGCCCTTTTATGACAGACACAGCCACGACTCTTCTGAGGTTAGATGACAAGTGGTCTAGTCTAGATAAGAGGCTGACGGATGTGGAGCAAAATGTGAGCGATGCTCAGGATGTGGACGCCAAGGTTACCAGTCTAACCAAGGAAGTCTATCAACTCAAGAAAACCTCGGAAGATTTGGAAAATCGCAACAGGTGCAATAATCTCCGAATTTATGGTATTCCGGAGAATTCTGAGGGATCAGACATCATTCATTTCTTGAAGACTCAAGTCCTTCCTATTACTGGTATTCCTAAGCACTGAGATGTTACCATTCAAAAAGCTCACCGTCTAGGTCCAAAGAATTCATCTTCTCCTTCATAGCCCAGAGGGATCATTGCATATTTCCTTTTATATTCTGACCTCATGACAATTCTTCAGAACGCTAAACAACATAAGCAATTACTATGGTCTGGTCATAAGGTGTTTTTCACTCAGGATGTTTCCAAGGCAACGGCTGCTCGTCGGAAAGAATTTCTGGATTTGAGGCCCACGCTTCGCTCAATGAATGCCAATATGGTCTCATTCATCCATGTTTCTTCAAAGTGGCCTATAAGGAATGTACTTTCAGCTTCGAGGATCCGGCTGATCTTCGGAAATTCATCTCTATCCACAAAGATGAACACATGGAACTCAGCAATCCTTAGTTTTTCTGTAGTTTTACCTGTTGTTTGGTACTGTTAATATGTTGTTCTCTTGATTCTGTTTATTTCTTTTTATATGGTAATATCTTTCTATTATTTCTTTTTGCTGTAGGTTCCCTTTGTGCTATTGTAATACGTATTTCCCTTCTTCGTACTATCCCGATGTTTGTACTGTCCAACCCAGCTCGCTGCCATTCCTTCCTCATTATTGGTAAGTCACCTTCATTTGTTCTTCTCTGGTTGCAACTAGTCACTGGTTCTCTTCTTTCGACTATTTCTGTTTCTTTCTCTCCTCGTGACTATTGTGACTTTTATTGTTATTTTTGTCTCCTGCTCGTGCGGTAGTCTGGTTTTCGCCGCCCTCCTCTCACTTCATTGTCTCTCACTTGCATGTCCTTTATGACTGAAGCCACCTGGCTCTATGTCATCTTTTTTTTCGCTATATTTTTTGGGGGATTTTTTCACTCTCTTTTCCCCCTCCCCTGTTCTCTCTTCTTTCTTCTTTCCCCTTCTCTCCTTTACATTGATTTTTTCATTCTCAATGCTATTTCCCTTCACTTCTCTCTCCATGGCAACACTTTTCTAATTCACCCTTCTTCCTTCTCTGCTTTTTTCTCGATATTCTCTCTAGTGGTTACGCATTGTTTTTCTGCTTTTTCTTTGTTCTCATATTTCTGGTGGCTCCCTCATGTTTTCACTCATTCCATCAAGCTACACTGTACTTCTCTCTTTTTCACTACCTATTTTGACTTTTTTCGTCTCACTTACTTCTTTCTTAACTGGTATATGCTTTCTCTCTTCTCTTCTCTTTTTCTCCTATTATGAAAGGTTTTCATATTATTTCTTGGAATGTTAAGGGTCTCCGAAACCCTATTAAAAAACAACATATTTTGTCCCATCTTGCTCGTCTGAAAATGTCAAATTGCTCTATTGCAAGAAACACATCTTTCTTCACAGGATTTATCCTCGTTGCGTAAACAATGGGTTGGAGAAGCTTACTGCTCCCTGGCTGCTAATAACAAAAATGGTGTTATCATTTTATTTCATAAATCTTTGTCGGTTCAAATACAAAATTAAATTTATGACTCTAATGGTAGATGGTTGTTTTTGGATGGTATTATTAATAATGTTCCTCTTTCCTTTTGCAATGTATATGGCCCTACTGGCGTTGACCTATCCTTTTGGAGTGAGTTTTCCTCCCTTCTTTCTTCCAATGTGAGTGATGATTTGATTGTTGGGGGGATTGCAACCAATTAATGGATCCTTTTTTGGATCACAAATTGCAAGTACGATATGTCCCTAATAAAATGCAAAAGTCTTTCCATAGGTCCATTTCCTCTAGAGGCTTAATTGATTTATGGAGATTGTCCTATCCCAATTCTTTAGAATTTTCTTTTTTTTCTCCAGTGCATGCTTCACATTCCTGAATTGACTACATTTGTCTTTCACACCACGCTTTCCAATTTATGACTAATTCTGAAATGGGCTCTATCCTTATCTCAGACCACGCACCAGTCATTTTGGATATGGACTATCCTTCCCCCATCCCTGCATCTCGCCGATGGCGTTTCAATAATTCACTATTGCTTGACCCCAATTTCACTGATCATTTTACACAATTCATGCATGAATTTTTTCATAACAATTTAGATACATCTTCTGATTTTCACTACATATGGGATGCTTTCAATGCGGCTGCTCGTGGTTGCATTATAGAGTTTGTATCCCGAAAGAAGAAAAAGGCTCTCACTCAAGCATCTCATTTTCTCAAACAAATTAAAGACCTTGAACACCTATATTTCACTACCAATTCTCCTGACTCTTTATCCTCTCTTATCAAGGCTAAGATGCAATTTAATAGGCATTCTTCGGACTCTGCTTCTAACCAGCTTCTCAAATTTAATGCCAAAATGTACGGTGGGCGTAATAAGGCTGGTAAATCGCTAGCGAATTACCTTAAAGTTAAGCAACAGAGATCTAAGATTGTTATTATAAAGGACTCTCAGGGATCTCCCCAATCTTCGGATGCTAAGATTCTTGATTGTTTTGTTCAATATTACTCTCCCTCTACACACCAGAATCCAATCCTTCTCCTGAACAATTAGATTCCTTCTTTCATTCCATTCCTAAATCCCCTGATACCCTGGTTGATCTTTCTTCCCTTGATGTCCCTATCTCAGAAAAAGACATTCTTACTGCTCTTTCTCTTCTTCCTAAGGATAAAACCCCTGGTCCGGATGGTTGTACAGTGCGATTCTTTCTTCATTTTAAGACGGTTTTAGTTCCACATTTGCTCCATTTAATTAATCACTTCCTTGCTATAGGTGAATCCAGAGGTTCGTTTACACAGGCAATGCTCTGTCTTCTTCCCAAAAAGGACAAAGATCCTTCCCTGTGTAAAAATTATAGACCTATTTCCCTTATAAATACCGACTGCAAAATGTATGCAAAAATTTTGGCTACTTGTCTTAATTCTGTTATTCCTGATCTGGTTAATATTTATCATAACTGATAATTCAAGAGCCCTTTTAAATATTATCTACTTAGCGGCTAAAATGGATCTCCCTATTGCTGCGATTACTTTGGACGCTGAGAAAGCTTTCGACCGAGTCAATTGGGATTTCATGTTTGGAGCGCTTCGTTGGCACGGTTTCAGCCCTACTGTCCTCAGATACATTCAATTACTTTATTCTGACCCTAAAACTTCTACTTGGGTTAATGGCATTCAATCTGATTTTTTCTCTCTTCATAGAGAAACTAGACAAGGCTGCCCTTTATCCCCTCTCCTTTTCATTTTGGCTTTAGAACCTTTCTTGGAAAAAATTAGACGGTCCCCCTCTTACTCCGGCTTTATCTATAAAGATGTTGATATCAAATTTACTGCTTACGCTGACGATATTTTACTTTATATCTCTAATCCCACTGATGCACTTCCTGCATTCTTTTCCATACCTAATGACTATTCTTTGGTCTCTGGCTATAAACTAAATATTGATAAATCAGAGGTCCTTCCTCTTAATAAGATATGCCTTCCTCATATGTTCGAGGGTTCAGGATTTGAATGGAATCCTAGATTTATTAAGTGTTTGGGTATTTTGTATGCTAATAACATTAGAGAGACCACTAAAATTAATCATTCTGATATTCTTAAAAAACTCTCTTCTCTCATAGACCGCTGGACCCCCCTCTTCTTTCATGGTGGGGTCGCTTATCAACTATTAAAATGATGTTGCTTCCTATTGTTAATTTTTACCTCTCCATGCTTCTTGTCTCTCCCAATATTTTTTTAATCCATTAATCGCCTTCTTGTGAAATTTTTATGGAATAATCGTAAAGCTAGGGTCTCGCTTCTCCGTCTTCAACAACCTAAGAATATAGGTGGAGTCAATTTTCCTAATATTTCACGTTTCCACTCTGCTTTTACCCTTAAACAGATCTGGGCTTTTCTTACAGATTCCTCCTCCTCTCCTCTAACGGCTTGGAGCTCTTTAGAATTAGCTCAACTTACTCCCTTCTATTTCCTTACAGCAACCCGATTATCTCAGCTTCCTACAAGATTTATTTCCCCGATTTTCAAGCATTCCAAAGCCCTTACACTCCTACTTTTTCGTTCTTTTTCCTCTCCTTCTGATATCCATTTGTGCACTCCGATTTGGTACAACAAATCTCTCAAGATCAACAATAAAGTGCTTTTTTGGAAGGAATGGATTGATAAAGGCATCATTACTTATCAACATTTACTTACCAATGCTTCATTAAGAACCTTCCAGGACTTATGTGATTCCTTTCGTATAACTAGGAAACACTCTTCACATTTCAAATTGCTTACTCATACCCTATCTTCCATTATTTTACAGGATATTCCCTCTTCCTCTGATACTTCTCTCCTTTCTTCCCCACCAGATTTTACTAGTCCCATTAGAGCTCAGCTATTTATAGACTATTATCACCTTCTCCTATCGAGAGGCTCAAGTCCAAATTAGAACTTGTTTGGGAATTGGATCTGGTTCAAGCCTTTTCCACACAAATCTGGGACTCCGTTTGGTCTAAAATACATACAGTTTCTCGCTCAGCTAGTACCACACATACTTTTTATTTTTTTTATAATAGGCTTTATTATACTCCCTCTGATTTGTATAAATGTAAACTATTAGATTCTAAAAAATGTTGGTCTTGTTCATGCGATAATAGTAATTTGCTAAATATTTTTTTCTATTGTCCTAGGGTTAAATTACTTTGGTCCCGTATTTGGTCTACACTTAATACTATTTTATCTACTGATGTTCCATTTGAAATTGTTCATATTTTTCTGGGTGGGTTGGCTCCCATATGGAATGTCCAATGTCATGTTCGTAAGTTTATTGATCTTTTATCACAATTTCATTTCAAATAATAACCACAAATTGGAAGGACGCAACAAAAATTGCCTATAATGCTTGGTGGAATTTGCTATGTCACCTTCATAGACTTGACCGTGCTTATGCCACATCTGTACCTTTATTAATCAAAAGAGATTTGCTATGGTCATCCTTAACGGACTATCTATCTAGACATGCTACCTGAATACTTTGTTGTCCTTACCCTTTCTTCAGTTATTACTTGAACAGTTTTGTTAATGAGAAATTGTATTATTTGTTGCCTTCTCCCTTCCCTCTTTCCCCCTTTCTCCCCTCTCTGAAAAATTCATATAAGCATTGTTTATTGGTACATGGTTTCCCCCATTATTGGGGTATGTTTTCAATTTGCACTTTTATTATTGATGCCTTTTATTTCCTAGATCTTATTTGCAGATGTAATGATGTTTTACGTTGACTATTTTTACCTAATAAAGCTTACTAAACTAAAAACAAAATAGTGGTCAGAATGAAGCGTACAAAATACTTCCTTGTTTATTAGCTTAAAATAAATTTAGAAAGTAAAAATATAGGTCCCATCCTTAATGGATCTACTAATACTACTTTGACTTCTGACTTTTCCAATGCCATTCAATTATATTATAAAACACTATATGCAGAAGATACAACTCCATCAGAACTTAGGGCCCCATTAGGATGTCGGGCGGACTTTGCCCGCCCGTCATCCCATCGTAAATCGGGACCGCCCGCCATAAGGGCGGGGGTCCCGGGGGTGCCATTAGGATGTGCCCGCCACAGTGTCGGGCACATCCTGTATTTTCAGCATTGTGGCGGGCGGTGCTCTCTGCACCGCCCGCCACAATGCTGAAAATTGAATTGTACATTGTCATTTGCAAAGCGGTAGGCACCGCGCGATGCCTGCCGCTTTGCAAATGACAATGAAGGGGGGTACCACAGGTACCCCCCACGTGCACCCCCCACCTGTACTTCACTCTGGGGGCCCACAGGGGGCCCCCAGAGAGAAGACCGCATGCCTTTCCGTGGCGGCATCGCCGCCGCGGAAAGGCACTGAACACCACGCATCATAATATGTCTGGCGGTGTCTATTAGACACCGCCAGCATATTATTCCTTTTCCGCCCCGGCCGCAAGGCGACCGGGGCGGAAAAGTGGCGGGCGGTGTTTCCCTCCGCAGCGGTCCCCCCCGCCATTGTAATGTGGCGGGGGGGAAAAGGGTGGCGGGCGGGCATTTCTGTCGGGCGGATCGCCACCGCCACCATGGCGGTGGCGATCCGCCCGACATCCTAATGGGGCCCTTAATCTTTAAAACGTTTTTAATAGCATTCCTAAACCTCCATCCCTTTCACATTTATTTGGGGAATTAGAAGTGGACATTACCCTTCAAGAGATATTGGATGCAATTAAATCCTTGAAAAGGTTTAACACGCCTGGTCCTAATGTCTTTTCCAATGAATGTATTTCTCAAATTTCTGCATTTTTTGCTCCCAAATTGCTTGAACTTTTTAACTCATTTCTTTTAAATTAAAAAATTAGCAGCTCTTTTTAGGAAGCTTTAATTTTTATTATTTCCAAACCTGATAAAGACCCCACACTTTGCATAAACTATATACCCATTTCACTGATCAATTCCGACGGCAAGATTTATGCCAAGATGCTTGCATCTCGCCTTCAATCAATCAGGGATTTGTGAAGCCAGCTACTCACCCTTGATGGTCTCAAGGCGTTGGGGGGGAATCATGCAGCAGCGTCTTATCCAAAGAGTCAGGTCGTGAGGCTCTTCCTGGAGGCAGGCAGAGTGGGGAATGTCTGATGCTGAGCAGGCGTTTGTTCCAGGTCTTTGCCACGATGTAGGAGTGGGCTCTTCCACCAGTTCTGGCTCTATGGATATGAGGGGTTTTGGCCAGGGTGAGGTCGGCGGAGCGAGGCTTCTCTTGGGTACGTAGAAAGAGACACTTTCGTTGAGGTACTGGGGTCCAGTGTTGTGGAGGGATTTGTAGGCATGAGTGAGTAGCTTGATGGTCACTCTCTTCTCGACGGGGAGCCAGTGGAGGTCTTGTAGGTGCTGGGTGATGTGGTCTTGTTATTGGATGCTGAGGATGAGTTTTGTGGCTGTGTTCTGGATGGTCTGGAGTTTTTGGAGCAGGTATTTGCTGATTCTGGCATGGAGGGTGTTTCTGTAGTCCCGTCTGCTGGGTATGAGTGCGTGGGTGACGATCTTTCTGAGTTCAGGGGGGATCCATTTGAAGGTCTTGCAGAGGAGTGGTGGAGTGGAGGAGATGGCGTTGACCTGTCGGGTCAGGCTGAGGGATGTGTCGAGTATGACGCTGAGGTTGTGGGCATAGTCCGTGGGTGTGGGGGGATGCCAAGGGCAGAGGGCCACCAGGTGTTGTCCCATGCGGAGGGGGTGGGTCCGAAAATGAGGACTTCTGTCTTCTCTGAGTTGAGCATCATCAGCTCACACCACAACTTGTCAAATCTGATCATTCTGGCTTTATTAAGGATAGACTTGTGGCAGGCAAGGCAAGGATGTTCTCTAACATTCTTGTGCTGACTGGAAAGAGCACTGTTCCTTTTGTAGCCTTGTCTCAAGATGCTGAAAAAGCCTATGAGCGCATTACATGGCAATTTATAATTACTATTATTCATTGGTTTGGTTTAGGCCCAAAATTAATTTTATTTATAAAAGGTATATATTCCAACCCGAAGCTAATATTTTTGTTAATGGTTATTTTCCTCCTTACTTTACTTTTTACATAGAGATTCCAGACAAGTTTGCCCTCGTTCTCCTTTACTGTTTGTCCTTTACCTGGAACCATTTCTTGAACAAATAGTTGTAATCCACTCATCACAGAATTTAAATAAAATTCTTTAGAGGTTAAGTTATCTACTTATGCAGATTATGTGTTCATTTCTATGTCCAACCCCTTGAACTCTTTGGATCCTTTTATACTGGGGATCAATTTCTACTCCAGAATTTTAGGGTATAAACTTAATTTTTCCAAACTTGAAATTTTACCTTTGAACTCATCCTATTATCACTATATGATTGCAGGTACCAACTTTACCTGGTGCCCCTCCAAAAAAAATACCTAGGTGTCTGGCTCTCTTCCAACATATCTAACACACTTAACCAAAATGTTACTGCATTATCTAAATTAGAAACAATACCCTCAAATTGAACTACCTTACATTTAACATGGTAGGGCACAATTGATACCATTAAGATGTTGATTGTTCTTTATACAATATCTATGTAGCCTTTTAAGAACTCCAAATATTATTTGGCACAAATTGACTCACTTTGTTCACAATTCTTGTCGAATAATAAACATCCTTGCATTGCTCTTTCTAAGCTTAAGTGCCCAAAGAATTAAGGGGACGTTCGCTTCCCTGATTATAAGCTCTACCAAAGCGCTTTTATACTTCAATAACTTTATACCTTGAATAATGATTTTCAAAACTCAATTGCTCTGCGCTGGAACATGTTTGAACAATCCATATTGAATGAATTCTCTTTCAAAGATATAATTCATATGTCCAACTGTACTTTCGTTCCAAGAAATCCCATTTTAAAATTTTCATTTAATTTATTACACGTCATTTTCTACTAATCTTGATTTTTACCAATGTTTTTTAGGCTCATCAATTTGATATTGCAAAAAGAACTATTGATGAACAGAATGCAGAACAATGTCATACATTCACCCCAGTACAGAGAACTGGGACTAAATCCATCCTTTTTTTGCTCACCATGCCATTCCAGTTTGGACCCAGCCATATGCAAATCAGTCTTGACTCTGCGTCCAATGGGAATAGTCCAGCCCGAACTGCCAGGCCAGGTCCTCCCTGGACTGCAAACAAGCATCCTAGGAGCGGTTTCAGGGTTTCACCCCTCTTCAGCCAGGATAGCATGATTCCAGCGGCATGGAGAGCACAGGACTCACATCTGAGCATACCCGTCCCACTCAGGGTGACAATTGCAAAAATAACTATTGATGAATTAAACCCAGATTAGTTGACTGGGGTGAGTGTTTGATTTGCTTAAACACTCCATCCATCATCCCCTTTGGTATCACTTTGTTCTCCCTAAGTTGTCAGGGTATGCCCAGGCGTGGGTCCCTTGCCCACTTTGCCACTGGATTCAAGATAGCCTGGCTGATGAGGGTTATGAACCCAAAACTTGTCCCAGGATGCTTGTTTCCAGTCCAGGGAAGACATGGCTTGGCAGTTCGGGCTGGACTGTTTCCATGAGGCAAAGGGTCAGACTGATTTGCATATGGCCATGTCTGAACTGGCGCGGTGGAGAGAGCTAAAGAATGATTATGGGTTAAACCCAGATCAGTTGACTGGGGGGAGTGTTTGATTTGCTCAAATGCTCCGTCCTTCATCCCCTTTGGTATCACTTTGTTCGCCCTAAGTTGGCAGGGTATGCCCAGACGTGGGTCCCTTGCTCACTTTACCACTGGATTCAAGATAGCCTGCTGATGAGGGTTATGAACCCGAAACCGGTCCCAGGATGCTTGTTTCCGGTCGAAGGAAGACAGGGCTTGGCAGTTCGGGCTGGACTGTTCCCATGAGGCACAGGGTCAGACTGATTTGCATATGGCCATGTCTGAACTGGGGTGGTGGAGTGAGCTAAAGAATGATAATGGATTAAACCCAGATCAGTTGACTGGGGGTGAGTGTTTGATTTGCTCAATCGCTCCGACCATCATCCCCTTTGGTATCACTTCATCAATTTGGTATAAGACATTTTTTTAATTTCTTCACAAATCTTTTTACTACAAGCACTGGAAGGAAAAGAGCATTATGTTTGGTCATCAATTTATTACAGACAATTCTATTATACCTGTTCCTCAACACAATATTACTTACCGAGCTCATTTTAAAAATATTATGAATTAGTTTCCTCTGCTATCCAATCCTTTTTTCTCATTCACCAGCATCTTCCTTACCCTGCTACACCTATGCCTCCGACACCTCTAGATTTGATCCAACATGATACTACTCCAAAGCTGCCTCTCTATATAAAACATTGTTGACCCCTACTTCTGTTATAACCAAAGGTTCTCTTGAATTATTTTGGGAGGCTCAACCTAACGTACTGTTTCCTGTACAATTCTAGGGCAAACTTTGGCTTAGGATATTTCACACCCCCAAAGCTGCTCACATTACTCAATCCCTATTTTGTATTTACTGTAGGGCTGTTCTTACCCCAGTATGTATTTCTAAATGTACTCATTCTGCTTCTCCATTTTATCACATGTTAATAAGTTTCGGAAATCAATTTGGTCCAAATGTTTAAAGATTTGTAATCGTAGTATACCTTTCCAAAATGTTTTCTTCTGTTCCTCAGCAAGTAGTTTTGATCATTTATACCCCAAACCTTTGCTATTTGATCTTTTTATTGAACTTGCTTTCAAAGTTTTACTCTCTTGCTGGAAAGATGTTTCTAAGATTTCCATGATAACATGGTGGAATTTTGTTTATGATGAACATAGAATTTATACAGTTTCTTCACTGACACTACATCAAAAAAATAAATCTGCTTCATACTGGCGACCTTTTTCTACCTTTCTCTCCTCGCATACCTCAATATCCTAATCAAATGATCTATTCCTTCTTCTTTCTTTTTTCTCTGCTCTTCTATCTCCTAATACCTTTACCCTCTCCTCATATTCTTTCATCCCCTCTGTTTTCCCCTTTCTTTCTTTCTTACATAAAATGGTAAAATCATTTTTTCTGACATAATTGTTTTCTTTTAGATTGCAATATGTATTGATGTACAATTTCACATAAAAATAGTTCTTTTTCCTGGTAGTGCTTGTAGATTCTTTAATATAAACCATTAATACAATTGTTGCTTGACTGTGTGCACCTGATTTACTAAACATCGCGTTTTGCAATGGTTAGTGTTAGTTAATGTGAAAGAAATATGAGGTGGATTTTTCTATAGCTCTTTCAGGTGTTTTGTTTATGGATGTAGGTGATCCAAAGGATATTTCATTCATCTGGTTTGGTCAAGTTGTACATTTCTTGGCATATGCCGATTAATTTTTAGAAAGCATGTCTAGCTACATAGCTACAGAAAAATTTCTGATGTGACGCTATGTGGAGAGGGTGTGGTATATTTAAGCTAATTTGATCCGATGCTTCATACTTATATATATATATATATATATCCAAGCAAATCCTGCCCGTCCCTCCTCGTCAAGGAACAGTTGCACACAGCTCGCAGGCACAGACCTCAGAAAATAACCTTCAGCAAGTAAAAGGACCTCCACACAAAAATATGTGGTGAAGCAGTGCAGAGTATTTATTTCAGCATAGAGTAACAAAGGCAAGTGCCCTCCATGACGCGTTTCGCTCCTCGTGGAAGCTTGGTCACATGATCCGTCCATTGCCTATGACCACATTTAAAGTGATCTAAAGTGAGTAAAGGGCACGAATAGCCTTAGAAACAAGGCTCAATGTTATCCACACACATAAAAACACAATGCAAAAAGGCAATAGCAAAGAAATGCACAATGGTAATAACGTTCTTCATAGGTATACTGAACAATCAAATGTAATAGTCTGTACACAGTGCAACTAAATAATACACATATTATAATAATTGAACTCATGCTGGTCTCAATGTGCAAAAATACGCAGATGGAGAAAAGTGCTATGTGCAGAATCTAACATAGTATTTGAAATTGTAACATAATCAGAGCGGTCATAATGTAATTTGAATATGCTCAAAAAACTGATAAAATCCAGTTTTAAAATTCAAATCAAATAAATGTTTAAAATATTGCATCAGCAACACTTATGTTCAAATGAATGTGCAAATACGCTACTCAATAAAGTGCCTAGTGCATACAACGATATCAACAATGGATATTTCATCAGCAACACATATGTTCATATAAATGTGCAAATTCGCTACTCAATAAAGTGCCTAGTGCATATAACGATATCGACAATAGATTCCAGCACTATAAATTGGACCTTCACACTGTAACTGATTATAAGTATAGGTTAAAAAAAAGAATGGCTCTGTTGGGTAAGACACATTACTTTGACACTGCTACTTAATGCAATGAAGGTTCAATGCTCTCTGATATGCACATATGATGAGAAATAAATGCTCAAGTAATATAAGAATAAAGGTCATGAGACCAAGAGATTATTTCATGAAATTTATATCAGAATTCAGTCATGTTTCGTCTGAAATACTTCATTCAATGATAACATTTGATTCATAATAAGACCGTCAAGAACAGGTGCAATTAGGTGACATTTGGTGAAAGGGGCTCAGTGCTAGAAACAATATACAGTGGTATGGAATATTACATATATACAGATATATAAAAGAATTTAATTAGCCAGAAGCTAGTTCACATCTAAGGATTCCTAGTGTTTCTAAAGAGATCCTGGAGGTTCTGGACCTATGACAAGCGTTGACGTTTTGACCCTGTTGCGCCCCAATCAGTGGTCGTCGGCGGGTCTTTTTCAAGACAGGTGTGGCATTGGATAATGTTGACAGTTTGTGGTTCAAAGTAATGTGTCTTACCCAACAGAACCATTCTTTTGCTTAACCATTAACTGCCCAGGTTCTGAGAGACACAGGGTTACCCCTTTTCTTTAACTATGATTATAAGTATAGACCAAACTCATAAGATCATGTTCAATATTACGAACGAAATCTACTTCTAAAATCGACCTACATCACAATCATATTTGCAGAAGATACATGCCTCACAATTGTGACCATCAGTCCATTCCAAACATCAGTGCTAGAAATAAAGTGCTAAGATTAAAGTGCTAATGCATGCTCATCTTTTCGCAAGTGCTCTATACACATGGACCAGGTCATACAATATATATAATGACAGATGCAAGTGCAAATTCATATGTACACACCGGGTCATGGCATGTATACAGAACACTGCTATAGAATTAGTTATTATACAGAACAAATGGGTAAAAAACTATACATCCATTTCCCCACTAGCTCCTATGCAGGCACTGATGTAAAAACAGAAAGATTAAATCATCACTAGCGGTTATTTAACTCGCCAGCCAGGTTGGAAAAAAGTCGATGTTGTTCAAAATACAGCTAAGCCTACTGTCTAATGTGTGAAAAAAGTGCTGTGCAAAAAAAGCTAAAATAAATTGCATTTGAAATCTTACCTACATATCAGCGGAAGCAAAAAAAATCTATTTATGAATGTACACAGAGTAGCTTGAGCCCAAGCAATACTATACAGTACAAAAAATCTCTATCTATATAAATATTTACAAACAGTTGAATTAAAACCAAGGAGCCTTCAGAATTATCATGACGCTTGGCAGACTGACTTAAGATATTAAAGAAAGTTGTGCAAATCTTCATTCATATTTAACCCGTTAGGAACTCGAGTATCTAAAGCAAGAATGAATTGGGATTCTCTTTGTCTAAGCAATTTATCACGGTTCCCCCCCATCCGGTTTGGAACCGACCCCAAAACGGTACATTCGAGATCCTTAAGTTTGTTGGCATGGACTGATCTAAAATGCCTGGCTACCGGGTAATTATGGTCTGAATTCACAATCGCCCTGACATGCTGAAGTATACGCTTATTTACAGGAAGCTTTGTGCTACCTATATATTCCAAATTGCATGTACAGCGTAGTTTGTACACAGCGTACTCAGTACGGCATGTCAGGTGTTCCTTATGGCAATCAGCTTCTCACTAAAAGCTGTTACATAGTGAGTTGAGTTTTTTGCAAAAGTACAGGCTCGGCAAGACTTACATTTAAAAAAACCTGGTTTCATCAACCAAGTACTTTTTGCTATTACCTCAGGCTTCCATTTAACCAGGGCATCCCTCCAAGAGGGAGCCCTTCTGAAGGTGATATCTGGCAGATCTGGTAGAATTGGCCTCAAAATGTTGTCTGTCATAATTATTGGCCACTCAGAGTATATAATTCTACGGATAGACTGCTCCTGTACATTAAAGGTAGTAATGAGCCTGACTGGCTGTACTGGAATATCAGCTGCCATAGTTACAGATATTAGAGTCGACTTCAGTTGAAGAAGAATTTCCCTTTGAATGGCATTAGCTTTGTTTAGGGCCAAGGTCAGTTGTTTTTTAGTATAACATCTGTTTAGAAACCGTTGGAAAGCCTCCATTTGACACTGTCTAGATACCTGTTCTGAGCTACAGATACGACGTATGCGAATAAATTCGCCATATGGTATACTATTTATTAAGTGCCTAGGATTTGAACTCTGAGCATGCAGGATGGAGTTCCCGGCAGTAGACTTACGATGTAACATAGTCTGCAGTACTCCCTCTTCAACATATAGCAATACTTCTTGGAATTCTACCTTCTTTTTGTCAATGGTTGCACTAATTCTAAGATTTAGATCATTGATGTTAATATCTTTGACAAACTGTATAGTTTCATCCTCGGACCCTTTCCATATGAGACAAACGTCGTCAATATATCTCCAGTAGTGCCCAATGAGATTCCACCAGCAGCCGTGGGCCGTTCTGACAACATGCTTCTCCCACCAACCTACATGTAAACATGAATAGCTGAGGAAGAAGCATGAACCCATCGCGACGCCACGTAACAGCTGGTAGATCTCATTATTGAATTGGAAGAAATTAGTTGTTAGACATAATTCAATAATTTGCAGCAACATAACATTATGTTCCCTCATGGAGATATCACACTCATCTAGAAAATGTGTACCACCAGTACCTGTCAGCAAAAATTTGGGGGCACAGGAGGACTTTCTGCTCCTCTGTTGGTTCTTTCTGCACATCTCTTGCTTCTTCCTGCACTTTTCTTCATCTTTCTGGACTTCTGTTGCCTCTTTCTGCATTTGTCCTGCTTCTTTCTGTGCCTTTGTTCCTTTATCTTCACATGTCCTACCTCTGTAGGCATAGTTAGAAATTATTTTTATCTGGTTACGAGCACACAGGATCGCCTGGATTCGCAATCCCAGTGCAAATTTGGCCGATTTAAAAAATCAGCCGTGGGACCCCCTGAGCAGGCCTAGGTGGTCAGGGTGATTGTACCCTACCTCCTTTTCATCTTTTTCATCTTTGTTTCACCCTTTTTCTTGTGACTAGGGGGGATATTATCAAGAACGGCGGTAGAATTATCGACACTTTAGCAGCAGGAAACTGCCTCTAAAGCGGCGATAATGGGCTTGATAATATGCCCTTGTGAATTCCCATAGAGGCCCATGTTCACACCAGAACATTGGCTTCTATGGGAAGTCACAAGAGCATATTATCAAGCCCATTATCGCCGCTTCAGCTGCAGTTTCCTGCCGCTACAGCGGCGATAATTTTACCGCCGATCTTGATAATATGGCCCTCAGTTACTGAGTCACAAGATGGCTGCCAACAGTTCCTGGTTTGGAGTGTTGGCAGCCAATCAGAGTGAAGCTCATGCTAGGGAGGGTTTGTAAACCCTCCTCGGTGCTCAAATATCTATATTTTTCTTTTTTAAATTTCTCAGGAACAACTGAATGTATTTACACCATTTAAAAAAAGAAGGGCGCACTCTAAAACTCTAAACCAAGACCTACCTTTTTAGCCAAATTTGGTGAGATTTAGGTCGGGCTGTAGCCTGCAATAAAGTTTCCTATGGAAAATAGCATTGAGAAAACGTGCTTTGGGAGCCCCCTTTTTTCTCGGCCACTTTTTTCTTGGCCCTCGCTTGACGAATGACCCCGAAACGTTCAACACACAAACTGAGCAGTTCAAGCCTATTTTACTGAAAATTTCAAGAAGATTCGTCAAACGGAGCTAAAGATGTTGGCAAATCAATAAATGTTTTTCCTTTGGAAACTAGGTCCTAGCTATAACTACATACTGATGAAATTGAGCCTGTGACGAAGGGCAGGAGCCCGAAATGCGTTGGCGTTAGAACTTGCTGTGGTCAGTCTTCACATTTCTGCTGTAGTCTGCAATAAAATGTACAGAATACTTACCTATGCATATATATATACTACAATAAAAGGTTGCCCTTAAAGATGGTGCCCACATAGGTAGGTATTCTGTAAATTTTATTACAGACCACAGCGGAAATGTGAAGACTGACCACAGCAAGTTCTAACGCCAACGCATTTCGGGCTCCTGCCCTTCGTCACAGGCTCAATTATATTTATATATATGTATATGTATATATATATATAAATATATATATATTCACTGAAAAAACCATAGGTTATAGACCATATATAGTTAGGAATTCGCATTTACAAAACCTTATTTTACTCACACAAAACCATTGAAATTCCATATATAGTTAGTTGCACTAACTATATATCGCGCACCCGCAATCCACTGCTGATGATGTCACATATTACATCATTCATGACATGGTCAGTGACATCACTGATGACATCACTGATGACATCTCAAATGACATCACTGATGACATCCCTGATGACATCTCATTTGACATTACTGATCACATCACTGATGATATCATTCATGTGATAATACGATGAACCTCTTCAGACTCTAATATGACCTTAGATACAATCAGTGTAAACAGACACTCACAGACTGTCACTCATCCATGGAGTTACTCACACACCTAGTCAGTCATGCAAAGAATCAATCACACCTCCATTTCCTCAACTATACAGTTATACAAACTTTACTTATTCAAACATATACTAACACATATTTACTCTCTTATACAATCACTGATACAAGTTCACAATGATCCATACAGCCACTCACACATTCACTGGCTCTTATGCACAGTTATTTATATATGTCAACTCTCACATGTACTGTGTTTTACATATGTACTTACTTTGACATGTAGCACTGAGATATCCATTCACTCACCAATACACTCATGCACACAGTCAAGCGCCCATACAGCTGTTTCCACATGCACTTTTGAAACCATACATCTAGTGAATCAACTGCTCACACATCTATGCACAGAGTCATACACCTCCCAGCCACCCACACACACACTCAGTCTCCCATACAAATACTTGGGCAACCAATCAATAACCCATATAGTTACTCATATAGCTACTTATCAACACATGCAACAGTTTACAGAACAACAGACATAATGATGCACAAATTAAGACAGTTTAGTCACTAACCCATGCACTCAGTGAGACACATTGAATCACTCACTCATACAGTCAGTCATGCACCTACTAAATCCTTCATCCAGACACTTATACATCCACTCATTCTTCAATATGTAAGACATATTTTAACTTTACAGAAACATACAGTCACTGGATGTTGTCATCAGTGATGTCATCAGTGATGTCATTTGAGATGTCATCAGTGATGTCATCAGTGATGTCACTGACCATGTCATGAATGATGTAATATGTGACATCATCAGCAGTGGATTGCGGGTGCGCGATATATAGTTAGTGCAACTAACTATATATGGAATTTCAATGGTTTTGTGTGAGTAAAATAAGGTTTTGTAAATGCGAATTCCTAACTATATATGGTCTATAACCTATGGTTTTATCAGTGAATTTTCAAGGTTTTGTAAATGCTAATTCCTAACTATATATGGTCTATAACCTATGGTTTTTTCAGTGAATTTTCAAGGTTTTGTAAATGCTAATTCCTAACTATATATGGTCTATAGCCTATGGTTTTTTCAGTGAATATATATATATACATACATATATAAACATATATCATCTGTATATCTATATAAATACAAACATAAATGCATGCATACATATACTTATATGCATACAGATGCATGTTATTTACATGAAAGTTGAAAAAACACTAATAAAAGCAAAGCTAAAAAGCCACCTCATTACAAACAGAATGGCTTTAACTTAAACGAGGGCGAGATCTATTGCATTTTCAATGCTTGTTTACTTTGGTTCCATCAAGAAGGCATTCAGATGTGTCACACATTTGCCATAAATTCTGAATGTTAGCACTCTAGTTGCACATTAGATCACTGTAGTAAAGCTACTGCTCACCAGGGAAGTCTGCTGCTGGTATTCAAAGTGCATGTTTCAGTCTGCATGTCAGAATTTTTTTAATGAAATAGAAGAGGATTTGAGAAGTCACTCAAAATGATCCCTAATTTTTCTTTCTGAAGCGCTAATCATACTTTCTATGGCAAAATTAACCCCCTCATGTTGTTCCTTTTTAAATTGAGTGTTTTCAGACTTACCACTTCATTCCAATCAAGATGGCTTCTGGTGTGCCATACTTTTGTCATAAGTAAGACTGTTAGCGCTCTAGTTGTTCTTTAGAACACTCTGGGACATTCTATCATTGGGCTATACTTGGGGTACATCTGGGTGATATTTGGGCTACATTTAGGCTCTTTTGTCTCTGGTGGCCATCTTGGGAGACTGTATGTCAGAATTTTTTAATGAAATTGAAGAGGGTTTGAGAAGTCACTCAAAATGTGCCCTAATTTTTCTTTCTGCAGCACTAATCATAATTCATATGGCAAAATATACCCCCTCATTTTGTTCCTTTTTAAATTAAATGTTTTAAGAGTTACCACTTTATTCCAATCAAGATGGCTTCAGGTGTGCCATAACTTTGTAATAAGTAGGACTGTTAGCGCTCTAGTTGTTCTTTAGAACACTCTGGGACATTCTGTCATTGGGCTATACTTGGGCTACATCTGGGTGATATTTGGGCTACATTTGGGCTTTTTTGTCTCTGGTGGCCATTTTGGGAGACTGCATGTCAGAATTTTTTAATGAAATAGAAGAGGATTTGAAAAGTCACTCAAAATGTGCCCTAATTTTTCTTTCTGCAGCACTAATAATACCTTCTATTGCATAATATACCCCCTCATTTTGTTCCTTTTTAAATTAAATGTTTTAAGAGTTACCACTTTATTGCCATCACGATGGCTCCAGGTGTGCTATACCTTTGTAATAAGTAGGACTGTTAGCGCTCTAGTTGTTCTTTAGAACACTCTGGGACATTCTGTCATTGGGCTATACTTGGGCTACATCTGGGTGATATTTGGGCTACATTTGGGCTCTTTTGTCTCTGGTGGCCATTTTGGGAGACTGCATGTCAGAATGTTTTAATGAAATAGAAAAGGATTTGAGAAGTCACTCAAAATGTGCCCTAATTTTTCATTCTGCAGCACTAATCATACTTTCTATGGCACAATATACCCCCTCATGTTGTTTCTTTTTAAATTAAATGTTTTAAGAGTTACCACTTTATTCCAATCAAGATGGCTTCAGGTGTGCCATACCTTTGTAATAAGTAGGACTGTTAGCGCTCTAGTTGTTCTTTAGAACACTCTGGGACATTCTGTCATTGGGCTATACTTGGGCTACATCTGGGTGATATTTGGGCTACATTTGGGCTCTTTTGTCTCTGGTGGCCATTTTGGGAGACTGCATGTCAGAATGTTTTAATGAAATAGAAAAGGATTTGAGAAGTCACTCAAAATGTGCCCTAATTTTTCATTCTGCAGCACTAATCATACTTTCTATGGCAAAATATACCCCCTCATGTTGTTTCTTTTTAAATTAAATGTTTTAAGAGTTACCACTTTATTCCAATCAAGATGGCTTCAGGTGTGCCATACCTTTGTAATAAGTAGGACTGTTAGCGCTCTAGTTGTTCTTTAGAACACTCTAGGAGGCTGCAGTAGAACACAAAGGAATCAACTGACAGTCTCTGTCCTTGTTGGATGTACATGTTTTACTGAGAATGTCAGACTTCATTTTCACATGACTGAGAAAGATAATGTGAATTTACAGAAAATATGCTTTCAGTTTAGCTTATAGATCCCCTTCCAAACCACTGTGGGAAAATCATGAGATATTAGTTTTCTTTCAAACAATATTCATGATATCACAGCAGAAGGTTTTTTCACATGGTAAAATCACCTTAGAACCCACCACAATTCCTAAAACGAGTATGGTACCATCAACAAATGATTTATAATGTAACTAAAGTCCTAAAACCCTCTATTAACTACAATGCTTTTTAATGAGGTGCTATCATGTATATTGGTCCCAAGATGGCTGCCAACACTTCTTGGATGAAGTGCTGACAGCCAATCAGATCAGATGTGTGGTTAGGCTCCGCCCAGATATATATCTTTTTTTTAACCTAAATTACTCAAAATCCACTGGAGCACATATATTGAGACCTAGCAAAGGCACATCGGGCTAACAGTCCCTACAATTTTGCCAAGTTTCGTGCAAATCCATTCAGCCGTTCGAGCTAAAAGTGAGGCCAACCGCCCTATGGAAATTAACATGGGAAAAACGCGTTTTGGGACCCCCCTTTTTTCTCAGGCCCCCCTTGATGAAACCCCCCCAAATTGTCAGGGGCTGCTCAGAAACAAAATGTTCCATTTTCCTGAAAATTTCAGCCAATTCCGTCCACAAACGCCAACGTTATTAGACATAGAATTTTCAAAAATCCCATAGAGAAAAAATCCTAACTATATATACCTACTGGCGACCGCCAGTAGGTAATATATATATATATATATATATATATATATATATATATATATATATATATATATATATATATATTCACTAAAAAAAACATAGGTTTCAGCCACGTTATGGTTAGGAATTAGCATTTAAAAAACCTTAGAAATTCACTGAAAAAACCATAGGTTTCACCCATGTTATAGTTAGCTGGACATTTCTCTCATACAAAACCATTGAAATTTCCCTGTTATAGTTAGTTCAGCTAACTATAACCCGCGCACCCGCAATGCACTGCTGATGACGTCACATATTACATCACTCATGACATGGTCAGTGACATCACTCATCCCATCACTGATGACATCATCCAGTGAATGTGTGTCTTTCTGAAAAATAAATATTTTCAATATACGTATATCTAAAGGTTGATGGAAGAATAATGGGTAAATAAGGGCAAGATGTAGGTAAATCAGTTTTACCAATTCTAAAATACCGAATTTTACCGATTTGGTATTTTAGAATCGGTAAATGAAATGTGGGTAAAAATTCGGTATTTTTTACCGATTCGAAAAAAATCAGAATCTGCCATTCGGTAATTACCGAATCGATATTTACCGAATCGGTATTTACCGAATCGGTATTTCCCATTCATTCCTATGGGCCTATGTGGCAAAGTTAACCACAGTCCAGTAGAGGTAGCACTATACAGGAGCAATGCATTATGGGACATGTAGTCAGTAAATGAAGGACCATGTCATACAGCACTGCAAGCAACAAGTTAGGCAAATAATTTCAGACATAGTGAAGCGCAGGCAACATGTACATTGTACAAGTGAAAAATATTTAATTGTAGTGGCTGTGAGGCAGTTGTACCAAGCTAATGTACGCTTATATGTCCACAGGCGAGACATCTCGCAGGCGTACCAGGGAGAAGGCCAAAAGTTGCCCCACTTGTCCAAATGGAGTCATCAGCTGGTGACATGGAGGGGGATTCCACACCAACCTTGCCTGGAGAAGGTAGCCCTGCAACACAGCAGTCCAGTGCAGAGGTTGTCCATACAGGTAGCAGATGCCGCAGGCACAGAGAAAGCATTGTAGCAGCTCATGTGGAGGGTCCCAGTGTCTTCCGTGGGCTTGAGGGTAGCATGGTAAAAATCCAAAGGATGCAGGGGAAGGCCATCTTGTCTGTGGAATGCCAGATGAGGAACCTGAACACAAATGTGGAAGATACAGGGAAGGGCATTAGAGAACTGGTCGATGTTAACAAGGAGATGGCTGCAGGGATGAGGGACATGACACAATCAGTGCAGCTTCTGTGCAGCAAACTTGACCAGGACATGTTAGCAAGGCGCAAGGAGAGGCAGCGTGCACAGCAGCAAAGTAAAGCAATTAAGCACCTGGCCACAGCCACTTCCCTGCTATGCAGACGATGCATTAACATGCAAGAGGGACTCACACACAACAGCAATGAGGTGTCTAGGGGCATTGCTAGTTTGACCAGTGCTGTAGAGCTGATGATGAATGCACAGACAGCACAAACTGCTGCCCTGGATGTCCCAGAAAGTGAGGAAAGCACCAGTAGGAGCAGCATGACAAGCCCCCTTGTTGTGGAGACACGGAGGAGCAGCAGGCGTCCTAGTGAGCCAACAGCCCAAACGCACAGTGAAGAAAGCCAGCCACTTACATCTGGCACTGGTAAGCGTGGGCAGAAATGACTTTTTCAGTTAATGGGGAAGTGACCCAGGACTACCATTATTAAATGGATGACATTTGTGTTGCACATTTGTGCTTTTGAATACCTGCATAGTGCCAAATAATAAACTACGTTGGGTGCATACTCCCCCTGTCTGTGTCTCTTTACTTACTTAAAAGTAGTTGCCTGTGATCTCTGCCCGTCTGTGTCTGCCATCTGTTGGTGTAGCAACTCCTGCTGTGTTGGGTTCAGGCAGTGCATGGTCATCATCATGGTCCTCATAGT
The DNA here is from genome assembly GCF_964263255.1 of Lissotriton vulgaris. Lineage (NCBI taxonomy): Eukaryota > Metazoa > Chordata > Amphibia > Caudata > Salamandridae > Lissotriton > Lissotriton vulgaris. The sequence continues at coordinate 798,842,851 of NC_141694.1, forward strand.
CGCTCAAATCAACCTCCGTTCCCTTCTTAGTCACCAGGTTGTGCAACATTGCACAAGTTGCAATCATCTTGCAGCAGGTTATTGGTGTATACTGGCGTGCCCCTCCACTTTTGTGGAGGCAGCTGAACCTGCTTTTCAACAGCCCAAAGGTGCGCTCCACAATGTTCCTGGTTGATTTGTGTGCCCTGTTGTATCGCCTTTTGGCCCATAGGAATGTATGGGAAATACCGATTTGGTAAATACCGATTCGGTAAATACCGAATCAGAAACCAAAAAAAAGTGAAACTGAATCAGGCAGCCAATCAGGTGCTACCACCCTCCCACTCCCTACTAGGATATGGCTACACAGGCAGCTGCAAGTAATTAGAAGCTTCTGGAGAGGCAGTTGGAGCTGAGCTGAGTCCCTGAGCCACAGAAAAAGTTTTGCACCTTTAAACTGTGAAAATGGCAAGCAGCAGTGAAAAGGAACAGCCAGAGAGGAAGAGGAAAATAAAATTTAGAAACATGGAGCTGCAGGTCCTTGTGGAGGAGGTGGTGAAGGAACACCAGAAATTTTTTGGAAGCTGTCCCTGACTGTGGCTGAATCTGCCAAAAGGAAGATTTGGCTGGATATTCAAGCAAAGGTGAATGCTGTAGGAGTGACTCCAAGGGACATAGACGACCTGAAAAAGAGGTGGTATGACCTCAGGAGCCTGACAAAGAAAAAAATTCTGAGCACCACAAACAGGCAAACAAAACTGGAGGAGGGAAGAACCGTGCACCCCCTTGACTGACCTGGAGAAGCTGGTGGGGTCCACCATTGAACCAGAGAGCGTCTGTGGACTGGGAGATGCAGACAGCTCAGCCAGAGCTGCCACTAGAAAAGGTAAGACGCATGCACAGCAATCACCCCCACTCCCTCAGCCTTCCCTTTACCCTATGTGGCAAAGTTAACCACAGTTCAGTAGAGGTAGCACTATACAGGAGAAATGCATTACGGGAAATGTAGTCAGTAAATGAAGGACCGTGCCATACAGCACTGCAAGCAACAAGTTAGGCAAATCATTTCAGATATAGGGAAGCGCAGGCAACATGTACACTGTACAAGTGAAAAATATTTCATTGTAGTGGCTGTGAGGCAGTTGTACCAAGCTAATGTACGCTTATAGGTCCACAGGCGAGACATCTCGCAGGCGTACCAGGGAGAAGGAAGGCACGGCACTAGAGAGGGATGACAGCCAGGAGCCAGGGCCAAGTGCAGAGAATGTCACAGAGGACACAGGTGCACCAACTACACAGCCACCATCCCAAAACCCAGAAATGTCTCCACATGTGCAGGCGTCCCCAGAACATTCAGGTTCCCCTCTGCTACTGTCCTCACCTAAACTGCCTGCATCACTGCCTCTGACAACTCCTGCATCACAAAAGAGCAGGAGGCATGTAGTTGCCCCACTTGTCCAAATGGAGTCATCAGCGGGTGACATGGAGGGGGATTCCACACCAACCTTGCCTGGAGAAGGTAGCCCTGCAACACAGCAGTCCAGTGCAGAGGTTGTCCATACAGGTAGAAGATGCCGCAGGCACGGAGAAAGCATAGTAGCAGCTCATGTGGAGGGTCCCACTGTGTTCCGTGGGCTTGAGGGTAGCATGGTGAAAATCCAAAGGATGCAGGGGAAGGCCATCCTGTCTATGCAACGCCAGATGAGGAACCTGAACACAAATATGGAAGATACAGGGAAGGGCATAAGAGAACTGGTCGATGTTTACAAGGAGATGGCTGCAGGGATGCGGGACATGACACAATCAGTGCAGCTTCTGTGCAGCAAACTGGACCAGGACATGTTAGCAAGACGCAAGGAGAGGCAGCGTGCACATCAGCAAAGTAAAGCAATTAAGCACCTGGCCACAGCCACTTCCCTGCTATGCAGACGATGCATTAACATGCAAGAGGGACTCACACACAACAGCAATGAGGTGTCTAGGGGCATTGGTAGTTTGACCAGTACTGTAGAGCTGATAATGAATGCACAGACAGCACAAACTGCTGACCTGGATGTCCCAGAAAGTGAGGAAAGCACCAGTAGGAGCAGCATGACAAGCCCCCTTGTTGTGGAGACACGGAGGAGCAGCAGGCACCCTGGTGAGCCAACAGCCCAAACGCACAGTGAAGAAAGCCAGCCACTTACATCTGGCACTGGTAAGCGTGGGCGGAAATGACTTTTTCAGTTAGCGGGGAAGTGACCCAGGACTACCATTATTAAATGGATGACATTTGTGTTGCACATTTGTGCTTTTGAATACCTGCATAGTGCCAAATATTAAACTACATTGGGTGCAAAGTAGTTGCGTGTGATCTCTGCCCGTCTGTGTCTGCCATCTGTTGGTGTAGCAACTCCTGCTGTGTTGGGTTCAGGCAGTGCATGGTCATCATCATGGTCCTCATAGTTGCTCAATTCAACCTCGGTGCCCTTCTTAGTCGCCAGGTTGTGCAACATTGCACAAGTTGCAATCATCTTGCAGCAGGTTATTGGTGTATACTGGCGTGCCCCTCCACTTTTGTGGAGGCAGCGGAACCTGCTTTTCAACAGCCCAAAGGTGCGCTCCACAATGTTCCTGGTTGATTTGTGTGCCCTGTTGTATCACCTCTGGCTGGGGGTTGAAGGGTTGAGGTAGGGTGTCAGGATAAAGGAACGGACGCCATATGCACTATCCCCTATTTGAAAATGAAAAAGACATTACTCACATGCACACATACACATACATCTGCAAGATGTGTCAATGGAGTGTCACACACTGTTTTACCTAGCAGGTATCCTTCGCCAAATTCCCCCACTGTCAGGCGTGTATAGATCCCACTATTCTGGAAGATGTAGGAGTCGTGGGTACTTCCTGGGAACTTGGCCACTATGTCTGTGATGATGTAGTCTGCATCACAGATTACCTGTACATTTATTGTGTGGGTCGACTTCCTGTTCCTGTAAATGTACTCTGTGGCAGCAGGTGGACAAATTGGGATGTGGGTGCCATCAATACAGCCGATGATGTTGGGGAAATGTGCTATTTGATAGAAGTCTGTCTTGGTCCTGAGCAGTTCTGTGTTCGTTTCAGGGAAGCTGATATAATGATGCATTCTCTGCATTATGGCCTCTAGGAATTTCCTAAAGAAACGGGACAGGCAGCTCTGGGACACCCCACCTACTGCAGCAATCCCACTCAGGTAACTCCCAGAGGCAAGCAGGTGTAGGCTACACAGCACCTGCACATAGGGTGGGATGGCGTGCGCCCTTGGGGTTGAGTGCTCCAGAAGTGGGTGCAGGTCCCTGATCAAGTACAGGATGGTTTGGGGGTGTAGCCTGTACCTTTGTAGGATCTCTGCCTAAGTTAGTTGGAATAGGGTGATCCTCTGCCTGTAGACCTGCTCCTCCCTTCTCCAGACCCTCTCTCCTTCTGCCTGTAGCCGTAGCCGCCTCGCAATCACATAGAATGCCGCCATTCTGGTCAAACTGTAGCATTTTGGGCCCTTTTTTATAGCCTGTACCTGGTTACCACCTGCTTTCAATCCATCATAAATACCGACTCTTAAATACCGAATTTCATGCAAATTCGGTATTTTAGAGGTTACCTACATCTCAAAAGTCATTTTTTCCATTTCTTATTTACCGAATCAGTAAATTTACCGATTCTGTAATTTAACCGAATCGGTAAATTTTCTGATTCAGTAAATTTACAGATTCAGTAAACTTACAGATTCGGGAACTTTGCCAATTCTGTAAATTTACAGATTTTGAAGTTTTTTGGACCCCTACATCTCAATATCCAAATACCGGTCGGTAATGGCCGAAATTCGGTATTTTCGGTCATTACCGACCGGTATTTGGATACCTACATCTGGCCCCTAGTGTCTAAATGGATGTTTTTTTTGTAAAATTGATTGTACCTCACGCTGCACTGCGCTCTGCGCCTAATTGCCGCGCTGCTGTTTTAAAACTTACCTTTATGATATTTTCGTTTGTTTACGTTGTTTTCCGCTGTTTTTAAACGGGATTACCTCTCTCCCTCTTACTTGCACTCTAATCGGTGACTCACCGCTGTTTAGCGGGTCCGGTTCTTGGGTTGGGGAAGTTTGGGCGCCATCTTAGGGTGGTTGCGATTCTCTGCGGGCGCCATTTGTGAGCGGCCTAGCGCTCCGGAGGCTCTGAGGGACGCCTATTTAAAGCTCCCCTTTACGCGCAGCGGCCGCGCCTTTCCTGCGCCTGAGTCGTGCCAGAGTCCTGCCCGTCTGCGCCCGTCAGCGCTAAGGAAGCGCGGGTCGTGGCAGGACTCTAGGACAGGATATCATGACTCTGCCTATCATTACTTATCAAAGGGCTGATCTGCTGGCCATCCGTGATCGGATTTCCCGGTGTGATCTCCCGCCCGTGGACCCACTATGCGGTCATTATCGCTGTAGTTGCGGTGCTTGGTCACTAGATGCGCCTTCCCTTATTCGATCATTGGAGCGTTCTTCCCCACACAAAAGTAAGGTAGGATTACGGGAACTCAATATCTGCAGTCTAAATGTCAGATCATTGACAAAGCACTACCAGGAGATATACGATCTTCTTAAAGATGACTCCCCTGACGCGCTTTTCCTGACCGAAACCTGGCTGCAGGATTCGGACGCTTCTATACTCAATTTGGCTATCCCACCGGATTATTCCATCTTCACCCTTAATCGTGTGACTAGGGGAGGGGGAATTGCCATGGTCATCAAGAGCTGTTACCCGTGCGAGTGGAAGGCTGTTAAACTTCCAGAGTGTGAAAGTGCTTGCTTTAAAATCTCGTTCAGCCACCATTTTACTCTCTCGGGCCTGCTAATCTATCGCCCTCCGGGCTGCGACTCGGCCTTCAGGGCTGCTCTCTCTGATCTTATCAGTACAGAGGCACTAGGATGTGCTAATTTTAACGTTATAGGAGATCTTAATCTTCATCTTGATTGCCTGTCCTTGCCCTCTATTAAGAGCTTTCTGGCCGACTTAGAGGGCCTGCAGCTCTTTCAGTTGATCAATACTCCTACACATAGAGATGGTCATATACTCGACCCTTTCTTTACGAATCTTGAGGGAGTTAGGGCTCATTGCCCCACCCAACTGGTCTGGACAGACCATATGTTGGTGAAATTGACATGCCCTATGTCTGAATCTCCTTTCATTCCTCATGATAGACTCGTTCTCAAACGACATTGGAACAAACTAGGTCTGGAGGATTTTTACCGCATGCTTAAGGAGGCACCTCTAGGCCCTTTCACTGAGGTTGACCACGGTTATGACTCCTTCTGTGAGTGGATCTCTGGTGCCCTCGATTTTTTGATCCCCATGAGGTGGTCCAAGTGTCGTCGGAATGAGCCTAGTCCATGGTATGATAGCGCCTTAGCGTCCCTCAAAAGAGCTTGTAGACAGGCTGAGAGACTATGGAGGAAAGCGTACAACCCTGATTTGAAGGCCTGCTATCTTGCCAAGATTAAAGCATATCACAGGGCGGTGTGTAGAGCACGAGCAGCCTTCTTTGCTCATGAGTTTCAGAATAACCCAAACCCTTCAAAACTGATTTTTAAGGTGCTAAAAGATCTGATGACGAAGAGGACAGCGGGGGCAGAAATTTGTTCGGACTCCCACTGTGAGGGCCTGGCCTCTTTTTTTCGCGAGAAAGTATTGGCCATTTATCGTACCTTCCCGACGGGATCTCCAACTCTAGAGCGGGTCAGCTGTATTTTGAGAGACAATGAGTGTCTTACGATTCTGCCTCCCCTGTCTATGGAGGCCTTTGATTCTCTTAGCCTCAAAATTAAATCAAGATCTCCGGCAGATCCATTGAAACCGGCCCAGCTTATGAATCTATCGCCGTCATGTCGCACTCCGGTGCTCTCTTTGATTAACCTATCGCTATCCTCTGGGGTAGTCCCCGCCAGATGGAAGCAGGCTGTAGTCACACCTATTCTGAAGAAGTCAACTCTGGACCCTCTCAAGCCTGAGAACTACCGTCCTATCTCGTTACTTCCTTGGGCTACGAAAGTCGCGGAGGCCCTTGTGAACACCATTTTGGTAGACCATCTAGCTAGGGCTAACATTCTTGACCCTACCCAGAATGGGTTCCGTGCGGGCCACAGTACGGAGACGGCCCTACTCTCCATGGTCGAACATCTGCCCTCTGTGCTTGATGCGGGTCGAACGGCGGCACTATTACTATTAGATCTTAGTGCAGCATTCGACACGGTCTCGCACAGAATTCTGCTTCAACGACTTGAGGAGGTGGGGGTTACAGGCTCCGCCCTATGCTGGTTTCGATCTTTTCTTGCTGACAGGTCGTTCCAGGTCGCTATCCCGCCCGGTAAGTCTAAAATCTATCCGCTAGATCTGGGGGTCCCACAGGGGTCATCGCTGAGTCCCACTCTATTTAACCTTTATGTGAGGCCGCTGGCTGCGGTCGTCAAGCATTGGGGCCTGATGATGGTCTCATATGCAGATGACACGCAGCTGGCGGTCACGCTGAGTGGGGACTCAGACACGGAGGCCCTCAGGTTCTGTGACGGCTTACGGGCGGTGGCTAACTGGATGAATTCCAACTGTCTCCAGTTAAATACCAAGAAGACTGAAATTATGGTAGTCGGCAAGCAGGCGGCACTGTGGGATGACAAGTGGTGGCCTTCTGAATTGGGTGTGACTCCGTCTCCAGCATCGGAGATAAAGAATCTGGGGGTATGGCTCGACCCGTCCCTCGGTTTCATCTGCCATACCAAGAAGGTGGCAGCTTCTTGCTATGGCATTATTAGAGGACTCAGGCCAATCCTTAAGTTCTTTAATGCTTCCACTAGGCAGCTGGTGGTTCAAGCATCAGTGTTGTCTCGGCTGGACTATGCCAACTCACTTCTGGCAGGGATCAATCAATCCGAAATTTCTCGACTGCAGCGAGTTCAAAATGCGGCAGCCAGAGGAGTGATAGGTCTGCCAAGGCGTTGTTCGGTCGCTAAATCTCTACATTCTCTTTACTGGCTTCCCGTACACCAGAGGATTAAATTCAAGGTTTTATGCCTTGCGTTTAAAATTCTCAAGGGTACGTCTCCCCAAATCTTGGAGAATTTGCCGACACCGTATGTCCCTTCGCGAGCCCTCAGATCCCTGGGTCAAAATCTGGCTGTGGTTCCACGTTTCAGACTAAGTAGAGCTGGTGGCCGCTCCTTTCGAGTTTTAGCGGCAAATTGGTGGAATTCTCTCCCTCTGCATATTCGAGTTATTGACAATCTTCTTCAGTTCAGACGGGCCATCAAGACCATTTTATTTGTTTAGCCTCCTTGTTACGTTCTATGGTTCCCCTGATATTTAGTGGTGTTGTGTTGTGTTGACCTTGTCAAAGCGCCAGGACGCCCCTTTGCTGGGGCAGCTGTGCGCGGTACAAAGAAAAATAACATAACATAACATAACTGACTTATTAAGTATACCATAGTGAATACATGTATTAGCGAGCACTGTTTAAATATGTAAATATCTGTATCAGTGTCTCACTTTGTATATAAGTGACTTGCTTAGGTTGGTGAGTACCTACATAAGTGTCTATATGGGTTATTAGTTGGTTATTTGAGTATCAGAATGAGTGTCTGTATGGTTTGGTGGGGGTAATACTTAGCACACAGATGCATGAATTACTGACTCACTGTATGTGTTTTGAAGACAGAATGTGTGCAGGACTGTATGGGTGGATTAGTGTGTGTATGGGTGTGTTAGTGAGTGAATCACTGTCCCAATAGTATCTTTATGAGTAACTACATATGTTTTAAACTAGTATATGCAAGTATTGATGTATATAAGTGAGTATATGTGAGAGTGAGAGATTGGAGGAGTTCCTGTATAAATAAGTATGTGTTTCTATAAGTGATTGTTTAAAAGAGTAAGTATGTGTACGTTTCTGTAGAAGTAAGTGTAGTGGTATGTGTATAGCTGTATATGCAAGTAAATAGATGTTTGATAGTTTATTTGCATGTGTGAGTATGTGTGTGAGTAACTCTATGGATGAGTATCGGTGTGTAACAGGATGTATAGGTGTATGAGTACATATGATGAGTGAGTACATGTATGAATGACTATATAGAACTGTTGCTGAATGAGTGGATGTGTATGTAGATGTTGGAATTACCTAATAGGTTGTTGTAACTGGTATTGGTATCTCCATTTTTTGGAAAAGTTTTTTTTCTATTTTTGAATGTGTGTATCAAAGGTTATATTAGGATGAGAGGAGGTCTGTCACTCTTTCACAAGGATGATGTCATCAGTGAGGTCATCAGTGATGTCATTTGAGATGTCATCAGTGATGTGATGAGTGATGTCACTGACCATGTCATGAGTGATGTAATATGTGACGTCATCAGCAGTGCATTGGGGGCGCGCGAGTTATAGTTAGCTGAACTAACTATAACAGGGGAATTTCAATGGTTTTGTATGAGAGAAATGCCCAGCTAACTATAACATGGGTGAAACCTATGGTTTTTTCAGTGAATTTCTAAGGTTTTTTAAATGCTAATTCCTAACTTTAACGTGGCTGAAACCTATGGTTTTTTCAGTGAATTTCTAAGGTTTTTTAAATGCTAATTCCTAACTATAACGTGCCTGAAACCTATGTTTTGTCAGTGAATATATATATGCACTGGAAAACTAAACACCCACTTCCTTTACAAAGAAATGGAAAGTTTGCATCTCTGCAACCTCTCTAATTTTTCACCTTAGTCATCTTCCACTCAATCAACACAACAACCACAAATACACACACCTACTTGCTACCATTCTTGCCTAAGCTTATCAATTATTCTTCTTTAATTCAAATTCAATGTGCAGGCCCTTTATTAAGCCTTCTTGGTAACTACTACCCGTGAATAGCAGTGGGTAATTTGCACACTTCTGTCCATTCTTGCGCCTTTTCTAGCACACACTGCGGCAGGTTTACAAGCCCCTTGCGCCACTTTTGCATCATTTTTCCTACGACCTTGTAAATCTGCCCAACTGTGTGTACTTTATGCACTAGCTTTCTCCCTTAGTTGTTGTACTAGTTTCTCTTGCTCCCACTGCGGAATCCAACACCCTATCTGTGTAATGACCTGGAAATCCAAAGATCCACTTCACTGACAAGGCAGTGGGTAGTTTGCGTCTCTCCAACCTTTCTTATTTTTCAAATTTTTCATCTTCTTCTCAATCTACACATCATCCACACATACACACATCTAATTGCTGCATTCCTTAGCGGTGATTATCAACTATTCTTCTATTTTATATTCATATTCAAAGTGCAAGCCCTTTATTGAGCCTTTTTGTTGTAACTACTATTCCAGGAATTCTGCTCATACAGAAAACTGTGCATAAAGACTTAGGACCTCAGTGAATTACGGTGTATCAAAACCCACATTACTACACAAACCCCTACCAAACTAGCAATCAGTCACTCATTGGTTCTTCACCCTAGAGCAAAAACACCAATGACTAGTCAACCCAGAACATGCGACTTAGATTACATGAAGTAAAGTGGATAACAAAAACACTCTTTCAATATACTCTTACACCAGTCAAAAACAAGATGTAAATAAAGACACGTGCAACTTTGAAATGTTTATTTCTAACGCCATAATCTCATGCACACTACCTTGGAAAATACAACCAAACATATTATCAGAAACAAGGTTGTCAGCATTGTTACTATTCTATGAAATACAAATGGAAAAAGCATACTATAAAGCTAAAGGTAAACAAATTTAAAATATACCTACATTTCACCCTCCCTACCTAGCAGATTAGTTTATAACTACAGAAAGTCTCATAGGATTACATGGGCACACCCATACCTCTAGTACTCAGCAGTAATGGATCACATTCAGTGCTCCACAAACTGTCAAGATACGAATTTTCTCCAACTGTGTGTATCTTTGCCTCCACAATGGATTATGAAATGCGCAAGTATCAGAGGTGCCCACAGCTCCATATGTATTATGGCTGGAACATGCGAGGATCATTCTGAATAACAGACACAGTATTCAAGATAACCTTGATGTTCCATGCTCTCACTATACACACAAAACTAGCGAGGCAGTTTACAAATCTAGCATACCAAATTATTCTCCTATAAAGCAAAATACTCACCCTTCTCTAAACAATATCACAAGTACGTGTTGTGTGCAAAGCAGAGCAGGAAAGCAAAAATAGTGTGTAAGCTTTTAATAAACCCATGCTAACTTAACAGGCTGTGAGTGCAACGTTCAGCCCCACGGCACCCTTTCTTGATAAAAGCACGTGATATAAATGTGGGTGAATTAGGAACGTAGAGTCCAAGCCTAAAAAGCAGAGTCAAGTTCACATTTCCAAAAAAAAGTTATTCGCTCTTTGATAGAAAACAGTAACTAAATAATAAAGAATACGTAGAAAAATCAAAGAGTCTTAATCCAACAGCGTGTAAGCACAGTATGTAGCAAAAGCCTCCAAGAGGAAGTCATTGTTGTCATCTGAAAAAATTTCAGCCATCCAATTCAATAGTGAGAATGAACATACATGTTCCTCAACAACCGGAGCCTCTATCACCATCGGAGGAAAACTCAGGTCATCTTCAATGTAACTGCGTGCCAAGAACTCAAGCTCCGCTGCAAAAACATTCCAACGTGCCATTATTCCATGTGTCGCTGCTAAGGCCATAATCCCGCCACCAGAACAGAGCAATTCATGAACCACTAAGGGGCTCATCAACTGGTCATAATCCGCGTTGGGAGACACCGTACTGCAGAGACACAAATCCAGGGCCCTGTCAAAATCACAGCTCAGGCAATGGAACACAGGTTGAACGCATGTGAAAAAGGAAAATCGAAACGATAATCCATAATCTGCACTCAACGTTGCAAGAGGCAGCGCTCCATAGTAACTAAGCATTCGGTTGCGGAGCAGCAACAGCCGGGACATATTATCGTCTGCTGCAGGATGTGCATCCATATTTATGTAAACAAATTAATAAAAGCACACCGGCAACTAATGCGAGTATTAAGCGCAATCCAACAAAGATGCTGGGAAAAATCAAATGAAAAAATCCCAAAAATACACCAAATATACTTTTTACAGAAGTCACAAGGCCACTGCTTCTAACTTTAAAAAAGTAAGGTAACCCCGTAGTCAAGGACACATTAAAGATACTCTAAATTAACTCCTCAAAATTCAAGAGCACGTCTGTATTTAATAAATCATGCACTTCTGTGCGGGTGTTTGCTACATAAAGGACAAATGTTTCTGTACCAGATATAAGAGCGACCTCTTTTTGAGACAATAGCGCTCTTATACGACTCATTTGGTTGACTCTGCTTTCAAGGTCGAGATCGACTGCCAGATGGAAACATCCAGCTTCCCATGCAGAGGAGTTAACACAACTTTTTTTTAATCAAACCACACGCTCAGTTACCGTAATCATGTAAGCGATGCCTGCTAACATTGCACAACAATCTCCATTATTTCAAAGTAAATAACTCCTGTTTACAGTAAACTGAACATTGTTATGATAGCAGGTGTCGGACTACCTTTCAAAACTCAGTCGAAATCAGACTCATCTTGGATACAAGAGCCATGCAATTGTATGTGTCTACAAATTAAGGAGTGATGTGGTACTATTGTGCAATCCTCGCCATTCACATAGACTTCTTTTCCCTCCCTCAGGCACCTATATGTAAATGGTAATAACCAAGCTTCATGGACATAAGCGCTGCCAAAACATCCATATCGGCTTATAGCATAGTATTTCATGCAAACCTCAAACTTAAACAGGTTTAAAAGTAACGTTATGATACCGTGGATTAAGCCACACACCTGAATTGGATCTCCAATGAGTGACCACTTCTAACCATTCTCATAGCGCGCCCTGTGCTCTGATTTGACAGTGAGAGAGTGATCGCACCATAGTTCATACTGCTAATCATTCTCAGCTTACGCTACGAATACGCTTCGAGGTTACGCGTCGCATCAAAGCCTCCAGGTGACGTCATGTACGGCGCCCCGTACAAAAAAGACGCAAATGTTTTTAATTGTTTAACAACATATATTCATGTATTTAATGAACAAACTAACAGAAGGCTTAATCTAGGATAATTATGAAATAATTTTTTTTAAGTTTTAAGAATCCTATATTACTTCTATATTGTATGAGTGCAGATGCGTGCCCCTCCGCCTGGTACCCTAGACTCCACCAAGGCCAGACCCAGTTCATAAGCACGCGGGATTGTCACCACAAAACCATTAGCATGCATATCGCTTTTCAACACATGCTTTTACAACTAGTATGCATTTACCACACATGATAAATGCATAATCTTAATAATGTTTTTTTGTTGACCAACACGTGTTGTAATGCCTGTGCCTTACGTCCTTCAAATTAGTTTCTAGGTATACGTGTGACCAACTCTGATAAGATCGGAGGCCAAGGACAAACACTGTGGTATCTGTGGCACCAAATCTCATCGATCACAGAGAAAATATACGCAGGGTAAAATGAAAGTAACAGGTATAATAAAAATAATGTAGGAAAACTACTAAAATGGCGTTTGGACGGAGTATGTAATCAACGTTTGGCGCCTCAACACTACATTTCAAATAAATATACATACAATATGTTTATTAATATATTACAAAAGTATAGCACCGGATAACACACATGACCCGGGAAAACAAAGCGGCAAATTTAATACCTAAAATCAGGAGAGGTTTGCTTGGCGAACTTGAAGAAAAAGAAAAAAAAGTGCACTTGCAAACAAGGCTGCACATGCGTAGACAGTACAACTGATGCAGCAAAAAAAAACGGAAAGTTTTACATACTGTCATAGAAATATAGCTCTAAAAATTGCCCCCGTAATTTGCCCCCCCCCGGGGACCTAATAACCAAAACGGATTTCTAGCTTTTTTTCACCTTTTCCACTGCGTACAAGTACTGCACGAGTACCCTGCCATTTTTTATTTTTCTTTAAATAAAATTGAGCCTAAAGATCCATGTACCACCCCCCCTGACCAAGACTATAGGGTCAGAATGTTTCTACCCTGCCCTTTTATATCTCATCTTTCTTTTACTGTTTTCTTGTGACTCGGCTCTTGCGACAAACAAGATGGCTGCCAACATTTCCTGTTTTGAAGTATTGACAACCAATCAGCATGCAGCTCTTGCTCGTAATTGTACATCTTTCCAAACGCGTACACCTCGATTTGCCTTTAAAAAAATAAAAATAAAAAATAGAGCCTAAACATCCATGTACGATCCCCTGTGCAAGCCTAGAGCGTCAGCATGTGTCTAGCCTACCCCCTTCCCTTATTTCTCATCTTTGCTTTACTGTTTTCTTGTGACTCGGTTCTAGCGAGGCACAAGATGGCCGCCAACACTTCCTGGTTTCGAATGTTGACAGACAGTTCACAGCCAATCAGCATACAGCTCGCGCTCGCAATTGAACAGATTTCCGTACGTGTGCTGAACTCCGTCTCTAGATATCGCTATGAGTTTACTTGCGATTTTCTCAGAAACTATTGAACGGATTTACACCATTTAACAAAATGCACAATCTGCGAACAGAACTCTACCTCTCTGCCAAATTTCGTGTAATTCCGTTCAGCCGTTCGGGCTGTAGCCCTGGCTAAAGGTCCCTATGGAAAACTGCATGGGGAAAACACGTTTTGGGACCCCCCTTTTTTCTCTGCCCCCGCTTGACGAATCACCCCCAAACTTTCTGGGAAGGAGAGGAACCGAGCAGGCCATTTTCTTGGAGAAATTCACGAAGATTCGTCTACCGGCGCCAAAGTTATTCCAAATAGAATGTTGTGGATTTCCTATGGAAAGTAGGTCCTAACTGTAAGTACCTACTGGCGACCAAGGCCTCTGTGTAGGCCGAAACGTTATGCTGAGGTGGGCCTTCCACGCCAATAAATAAAATCACTGCTCACCTGCACTTTGGGTCTTCCTCTCTTCTTCTGCGCCGCTGGTATCCAGAAATTGGGCTCCTGGTGAGAGAATGCTGAGATTGTGCATTGTGTATATATATATATATATATATATATATATATATATATGTTACGCAATGGCCCAAGAGCATTGAGGACGCACACACAGTTGATGAAATCTTTCGATTTATTAAAAAGGACACCAGCAGCTTCAGTCCGGTATTAGGATCCATTTCATTTTCCTTGCATCCTTGCTTTTGCTTTGTTTCCTCGCTTTTGCTGACGCGTTTCGAGGCTTCAGCCTCTTAATAATAGATGGCTTGGAATCTGCTCGGAAGGACTGTTTGATGCTTCAATAATTTTCATGCTTTTAGCCCTCAGTGGGCGTGGTCACTGTGTTGCATGTAGGGACTTGTGGTCCACTCGAGCACCATTATTTCCTTATAGTAAGGTTCGTCATCTTCCTTGATTTTACAGCATGTTTGTTACCCTTCGTGGGCCCCCAGAGTGAGTTGCTGGTAAGTGAAGTCCCATCTCCTGAGCTGAAAACAGGTTTAGACAAAAATCCAAATACAACCCTATATTAATACCAGGGAATAAAATTGGCATATTCCATGAATTAGTGGTTGATGAATTGTACAAAATCAAACCAAGCCGAACCAGAAACAACTTCACTGTTGTTTTTTCACTGTGCACTGAACATAATAGAAGGCTCGTGTTAGAGCTCAACACCCGTGATCAAACCTTCAGGTGAAGGCGAAACGCGTTGGGTTAAGACGAGAGAGCTGAAAATAATTTTCTGTTTGAAACAGGCAATAGGTATACCCTTGTTACATAACTGTTGAAGTGGCGGTCCTGCAAGTGGACTAGTGTATTACTTGGCAGCCTTATTTCTTTTGGTTGCCTCATTGATGGAATTCTTGTGGAAGAAGAACTTGACTGAACACAATGAGAAATCTCTGTGCTGAGCAGAGCAATACAAGTTGAATATGATTGCCAAGGGCATTGGGCCATCTCCATTTCTTCTGCATGTTAAACAGTGCTAAGCCTATAGTTGACAGCACAGTTAACGACCCCTCTGCTCAATTAACGTTAAAAGCAGAACTCTTGAAGGAATGATTTACCTTACATTAGTCTATGTATGTGCAACTCCATAGCTGCCTGGCTTTCACTGCAGACATCTGACAACACACTGATAGAAACCTCCCACCCCTTCTTCCAACCACTAAATTTCCTTTTATACCTTTACAACTAAAACGTTTCCCTAAGGAGGAAATTTGAAAATGTTTCACTACTTTGTATTTGTTAAGCACACCCATGCATTATCTTTGTGGCACTGAGAGATAGTATAGTCCATTATAAAGACCAGCTAGAGTACCAGGGAAGAAAGCTAGGCTTTAAGGATTTCCAGCATTTTAGTGCAGAGATTTTCAGACATAGTCTAGGGGAAGGATTCCCCAAAAGCCACAACATAAATAACTCTGCCACCCATACTCACTGTATGAATAGATGGGAAAACGTGGGGGCATATCAGCAAGAACACGCGATTAGTATCGCTTAACGTGTTTAGCTCGTTTGTCATTATCGCTGTCTATCGCCGGATCACATCGCTGTGTTAACAGCGTATTTGCAACTCTTTGCTAACAGGCGATGTGAAATCCGGTGATAGACAGTGAGAATGAGCATTAGCGTGCGAAATCCCACTAGAAGGGAACTGCGCTAATGAAAATGTAGATAATAGGGAGATGTGGACTTAACCTTGTGATCCACCTCCAATTATACAGATAGCTAAGTCCGAAAAAAAGGATACGTAGATAACAGCGATAACCACGGTTCGCGAGGCTTTTATTATCGCTTTGCTTGTCCTCGGCCGGCTTGCAAATACTGCAATGTCTGGTTAGCGAGTTTTTCCCTGTTATTTCTGGGAAGCAACGCCTACTTCGCATCTCATTAGCGCTGCGGGCCGAGGTGTTAATGTAACGGCTGCTAACATGCGCTAATGCATGTTAGCAGTCCTTTGATGATAATGAGTTAAAATAATCAACGCTTTTCCGGCGCTATGTGCCGGAAAAGCAGCGTTATGTCTCTTGTTGACATGCCCCCTATAGAGGCTAATTTGCATATATGAGCAAATGGGCAGATAAATGGCACTAGCACTTAGAGGCCAGGAAATCAGAGGATGAGTTTGAAAGATCCGGCTTTTTCATGGATGGTACTAATACCTAATGCAAATTATGTAGCTCTGTTTTTTTTAACTTTAAAAAGAGCCCTGAAGAAAAGACAAATTGACATGTTGCCATTATCGATTACAGTTTATACCAATAAACAAATTGTTGAAGTATCGAAGCTGATCTGGAAATATGCATATTAAATTGTTGACTTACATTACTTTCTACACCATTTTGTTTGATGAAATAAAATGAGATAGGAAGGGAAATGCATGTTTATCATTAAGGAGTGCCACTAATACTATGAATTAATGGAAGACTAAATTAAGTAATGTTTTTGGTGTGGCACCAGAGTACTATTGACAGACTACCCTATGGCATACACATCTTGTCCCAAACATCGTCTACCTAAATGTCACCTTTATTGGAGGTCATAGCCAAAACTCTGTACTCATTGGACAGTATTGATGTAAATAATATAAAGGACACAATATTTAAGTCATACAATATTCTGATATTAGGACTAAAGTTCGCTGCGAGGAAATGTAACTCTTGCTACAAGGAAAGGTACATTATGCAACATGCCATGCGATTTAAGATCAATTATGAAGCAGATTCTGCAGCAATAGTTTTTAGGGATTTTGACATCTGTCTGCACACACAAAAGGGAGACCAGTAACATTGAAAATGTGCAGGATACATTGGGAAAAAATAAGTATACAGGCTCAGAAGATTCTTTAGAAAATGAAATTGAGTTACAATGTATAATTTTATTTTACATGGAAGTACAGGAGTTCAAATATAATTTGTGTTTAAATATACATTGTTTTCTGCCGAAAACGTGCCTTGTTGTACCCATCTCTTATATAAAAGGTGCATCTTCTTTATTCTGCGTTGTAAAACCTGTCTTTAGCTGAGGATTTACATCACTGGAAACACCTCCTACATTATCTTGCTTTGTTGATCATCATTGTGCTTCACATATCAATTGTATAAGTGTCTCAGTAGGAGACACATTAAAATTCAAAACATAAGAACTTAAAAAAAGGCTCAAAATGATTGGGAAATTTCTAAACACCATGGGGCTTATTTACAAGCCCCTTGCGCCACTTTTGTGTCACTTTTCCAATGTTAAAAGTGACGCAAAAGTGGCGCAAGGGGCTTGTAAATCTGCCCCCATGTCTTCATGTCTTCTCTTCAAATATTAACTTGTTTGAGAATCATATAATGTAAATATGTATTTGTATGAATACAGAAAAAAATATGTGTATGTAAAAGAACACATCATTCTTTCCTGTTAGAATTGTATTTAAATATTCAAAGTTTTTTGTTGTTGCTGTAAATGAAGGCACTTTCAACAGTCGTCATTTGGGCATATTAACACCATCTGTTCCATATTCAAACTTCTTTAATGACCGAATACAAGAATCACGAAATAAAAGGTATAAAGCCAACTGTGACAATGTTAAATGCTGTTTTGTACTCCACCTGCAAACATTTTTGTAACCTTGGCTCTGTTTGAGCATAAAATATTTTTTGTGAATGTTGTCCTTTTTTAGCAGATGGTGGATAAAATTGTTGCAAGCACATCAAATCCATAATTACCCAGAAAACATCACAGTTGAGAAATCCCATAATGTCGGCTCCCCCTTACATTTGTAAACATAGCAACTTTACTCCCACAGGTCCCTATCATATTAACTATTCCTCTGGCCCTATCAGCAAACAACAAATATCACAGAAGGCAAACACTGCAATAAAAAAATAATGAAGAGATATGATCACAGATTGTCACCCGCTACATATATATTTTACGGAATGATTCCACTTTATAAACCTCTTCTCAGCTATTGTAATATAGCCCAGTTTCCCTTCGTATCTAATGGGCTTTGCCAGTGAACCATATAGAGGTTATGTTTATAAAAACATAGGTGCATTTAGTTTCATAACAAAGACTGACAGGTTAAGAAGTGAAACCATCTGTGACTTCTTAACCCTATAAGTAATTAGGAAGAGGTCAAACAGATTAAGGGAGTCACTTAAGACTGTGTGTTTTGTTTATCTAGTTACACCCAAACTGACCTCATTCCAGATGGCAAACTTTCCTCTAAGGATAATGGAGTCATGCAGCTGATAGCTCCCACACAGCCATTATCAACATGTTATGTATGCGTGTTCAGGGAATGTCCCTTACCATGTTTCCTAAGAAGGTGTTCAGAAAATCTCTGTATCATTCTGATAGAGCAGGCAGAATTTTACTCTGTTTTGCTTGTTGTGTGTATATCACATTGACCTACGCTTTCTATGGAATGAGGTAAATGCTGTTGTATGTTGCAAAAATATTACAAGTCACTTAGGAGTACCGTGGCTCAATAGGGGAGGGAGACCAAAGGCTAACTTTCTTCATTAGGTCACAGAACTATTAGGGGACATGTAATAACCTTTAATCATCAGTAGAGGATATTTTATTCTATATTAACACAAGGTTACCCCATTAGCCTTTCCCCAAAAAACTTAACTCCCCTCTTACTCCTTCACATGAACGAGTTCAGTTCCAAACATGTTGAATAAATAGTGCATATGTAGTGCAAATTAGCGCGGGGACACACTGGCTTTAGTGTAACCAGGAGCTCTATAAATGTTATTATTATTATTATTAAACACACCTGTAAAAAACGAACCATTTGTTACGAGTAGCCTGTTAAATTGTGATCCATTCACTAACACTTTTTGAATCATCGATGGGAGTTACATGTTATGCAATGTTTATTTCACCAGGTTGCCAGGAGCGATAAAGATCGTACCATTTGGTAAACTAGGCAGGTCAAATCTGCTGAAATTTAACAAGGGGGAAATATCGGGTTTTCAGTGGGACATGGGAAAATTGCTGGGGCTCATGTATGGCACTTTTGGGCTTCTAGAGTATCACTTTTTTACAAGGCCAACCAAAGCCAGTTTGCGTGACTTTTCAAGTCCTTGCAAATGCGTGCCCCTTTCACACAGAACACTGTGTGAAAGGGGCTTTCCATGGGTATTGCTGTGGGTGTTCCCATGCAACACCCATGGAATCTTAAGCATTCCCAGATTTACTAGGAATCATATACATAGGAATGCATCAGATTCTAACTCCACCCCAGGGGTGGCTTTACAGAGCCCCAACGAGAAGAAAT
The DNA here is from genome assembly GCF_964263255.1 of Lissotriton vulgaris. Taxonomy (NCBI): domain Eukaryota; kingdom Metazoa; phylum Chordata; class Amphibia; order Caudata; family Salamandridae; genus Lissotriton; species Lissotriton vulgaris. The sequence goes on from NC_141694.1 coordinate 798,862,129, forward strand.
ATTCCTATTTCTCCTTGTTTTCAACTCTTTCTATGTATGCTGCATTCTGTAGCACATACAGAAAGAGGAAAACACCTCTTGTGATTATTTTTGTGCAGGAAGTTGTCCCTTCCTGCACAAAAACAATCACCCTTACAAAGCATGCACCTTTGCACAATGGTGCAATGGTGGTTGCGGGGGCACATGACAGCCCATTGTGCGGCAGCACAGAGGAAAAGGACAGGAATGTGCTGTATCTCATAGATATGGCGCATTCCTGACCTTTTGTTTTGAAGCAGATTCCTTGCGGCACTGTCCTGCGCCAAAACCTCGTAAATGAGGCCCTCTGAATATACAATAATGATCTCATCCTATGAAATCTGAACACATCATTGTTAAATTCTAGCCATTTAATAACTTGCAGCTCAAATAAAATGCCACTCTCAATGAAGGCCTAACTATTTTACCTATTGTGTGGAAGCTTGCAGAGAAATGTTTGATTTTTGGCAATGAGATATATCCATAGAAAAATAAACATGATCAATAAATGGCTTGCTTTTGCTAATGACAATAGACTACATGTACACAGTTATGAAGTCTTGAAAAGTTAGTTCTTCTTTTCACTGTTCAAACAGCAGTTTTAATTCTGCTCTGCGATCTGCCTTTCACCAAACCAGCAGGCTCTGGCAGTCGGCGCATTGACATCATACCACAACTGTAATAAGATATTACAGCTGAGAATCCACACCAATTTCTTATCACTTCTGATCAGTGATGTCACAATTAGACTGCACTACAATAACTCACTAAATGAGCACTGTGAGAGCTGGGGGCCTGTATCACATAAAGAAAGCAATGTGAGCACTAAGTTAAGACGTAGGCCCTCATTTTGGGGATTTTGGGGGGCGGGCAGCGAATGAAGGCGTTTTGCTGCCCTGCCCTATGCCAAAGTATAAGGGAAGGAATGCACCATATTTATGCAATATGGTGTATTCCTGTCCTTTCCCCCTGCGCTGGCGCCGTTTCAGCAGCCCAGTGCCAACGTCGGTACTCTATGGTGCACGGGTGCCTCCGTTGCATGCAGGATTGTTTTTGTGCAGGAAGGCGCACCTTCCTGCACTAAAACAATAGAAAAAGGTGTTTTCCTCTTTGTATATGTGCTGCAGATTTCAGCATGCATAGAAAGAGGAAAAAACTAGGCAAAATAAAGATATTTCTCCTTGCTACGCCTCACCTCATGAAGCATAAGGATTTGGCGCTTACCCAGGTTTGCATGATTTTGAAAATCTGGGGCAGCATCAAAATCCATGGGTGTTACATGGGATAACCAACTGCAACACCCATGGAACGACTCGAGGGCACAGAGTAAGGCAACGCAGATATTTGCTCTGTGTTGCCTTACTGAAGATTTATGAGGCCATTCAGAGCCAAGCAGGATGGTTTTGTGTGGCTTCATAAATCTGATTCAAAGCCCTGCATCACGCATGTACCACTACAAGGTGCAAAAGTGATGTAGGGCTCTCATAAATAAGGCCCTTGCATCTGCCACAATTTTGTGTTGACTGATGTCTTAAGTAGTTTAACACCTTGACCGCGGCACGAATTCCGCCGCGGTGCTGGAGAATTAATGAGTGGGCGGGGTTCGGACGGCACCCGGCTGTCTTCTGCACATGCCCACTGTGACGTTGGATGACCGGGGGCCGCCCGACGCATGGAATGGGTTAAGAGTGGAAACATCAATAATTTACCATTTTAAATAGTATCGAAGGGTTGCTTATTACATGAGCTTAAAGTAATGCACTGCTTTTGACTGAAAATGTAGCAGAATTTGTTGAGCTATCTAAAGTAAAAAAATAACATAACACAGTAACATACATAATGCAACATAACTCATTCAAAAAATAATAGGGATCATAACAACAAAACAGTCAAAACTGTATGCTACAAAACTACTACACTTATTTTCACATAAAAAATAATATATTACATCACCACCACAAGAAAGTACCACACAATAAATATGCACAAAAGTTTGTGTCACATATTATCACCTCCAGAATCCTGTTTTCAAAATACATTGTCAAAAGGTGTTTGGAGCAAGCACTTCCTTAACTTACCATTAAGCACATGAAATAGCAGCAGTCAAACATATTTTGTGATCCTGCCTGTAGTCTTTGACACAGTTGTGGGCTGACTGGTGTCATAAGTAGTTGCCACTTTAGTCACTGGTAAATGGTTGCTTGTAAAAAGGAGTTTCAAGGCACATGTGCTGGTTTTGGCTAGAAATGTAACAGCATTTGTGACATATCAAAAGTAAACAGCGGAACATAACACAGTAACATTCTCAAAGCAACATAATGGCACAATTTGAACATAACAGGGCACATGACAAGATAGTCAAAACAGATGATAACACAACAACTACACTATAACATAATAAAGCCACTATGCAATAATGTGAAACAAAATGTAACAACTGAACATCAAGTTTTATATACCGCAAACTTGACCCGAAGATATTAGAGCGCTTTACATGCGCACCAGTTGCGTTACAGATGGACACATTCATATGTGTTGGGCACGGGGAGATTAATGGATTTTCCGAGAATCACAGGATGTTGAGCGTCCCTGCTGAGACTCAAACTTGGTTTCCCAGCTTTGAGGTTGACCACTCTAACTGTAAGGCCACATCTTTTCCCTAAACTTGTAGGTTTTGTGATCCTGTACGAGCGGGTGGGTTCAGAGAAGATAACTCCCATCTTCACCAAGAGAGTGTGACAGTCAAAACACAGTTCTGCAATTCAGACTGGCCAACCCCCGGAGACAGGAGAATGAAATTAGAGAGAGACAGAGAGATCTCTTCTGGTTAGCATAGCCACTTTCTTCAAAGATGTCTCTCCTATGTCTTCAGCTTGGTAATCCTCTTTACTAGTTATGGGGGTCTGTGTATATTTCTATAGAAAAGTAAGAATAGGTTGCAAGACGCTTGGAAATAAATTGCACTACCTAATTCCAGCTTCTCTGATAAAACACCCTACCAGTCTTACTTAATTATTCCCGCTTTTACACTATGGAGGTTATAATCCTAAACTTCATGAAGGTGTCCTGTCAGAAGTATTTTCTAGAAAAAAACAATGTCATTATTTCCAGAGCACTTAGGCTACATGTGTTTAACTCTCACCAACACTTTCCAATCTTTTTTTCCCTTTTATTACCTAACCGCCAATTCAAAGAGGCTCTTCTAGGTATTACTCCCAGGAATTATTTGCAATTCTAGAAAAACGTTCAGAGACTCAATCTTTCTCAAACAATGTGAGTGGTCAAACAGATATAGTGACCAAGCATTGAGAAGTCCAACATCAAAAACGGATCTTTTAAGCAGTTCTATAGTCCACTAAAAAGTAACAAAACAGTTTACATATAACTTAGAGTTTCCCTCAACAAGACAAATATCTCTAAAACATATTTCTAGACTTCTAAATCAATATATATTTTTATTTGGTTACATTTAAAACCATAAAATCAAAATCTAGATCATTAGCAGAGTTCATAAAAACTATGCTGCCATAAAAAGAGACGTTAAAAATGAAACAGCAATCATCCCAAGAACAGGGTGATAGCAGCTATTAAAAGACATGCAACATTAAAAAGAATGAGCTCATTGGATAAAATCTGTATTAACAGAAAAGCTGTTAAAAACATCTAACTCTGATGAGTGGAACAATAAAGTTTTTCTTGGGCACAGTATTGATCCAGCAGTTCAGCAACAACAGATACTCCACTACCATATACTCAACTGGGCCCATAAACTCACAAGTGGTAAAAATCGCTGGGGTTGGTTAAGTTTGTGATTTCCACAGTGCTCAAGATTAGTTATTTAATACTCCTAAGTAACCTTTCACTGATCAAAAAAAAAGTTCTTTCCTCTGGCTAATGGACCATTAGTTGAACTAGTTGATGGTGAAAATGAACATACAACTAACTGTTCTTTTATTCAATGCAAATAACCACAGACTCTCGAAAGTTTCAAATCTTTATCTAAATTAATGTATGTGAAACCATTCCCAAATACAATGCAGTCACCATCACTCATAGAAGAGAAATTCAAACCATAAAACACCAAGCATATACTTCGGACTCACACAATAATCAATGCTCAGAACGGGAGAGGACAGAGGAAAAAGGACATCAACAAATAACAAGAAAAAATATAGTTACGAAGGATGGTGAGAAAGACCAACCCCCGGCCAAAGGGCTGGTGAGTGTCCCCCGGGATAGAGCAGGAGATTAAGACTCCAGGACAGGATTCAGGACAGGATAGTTAACCTCTCTAGAATACCGACGATTGAGTAGCACCCCCCTCTGACACTCTCTTCCTCCTCAAGATTCTTACGCGATCTTCTGATCTAACCCAATTAATTAGGATAGAAAGTTCTGCCTCAAATTCTGCATTCGGTTCTTCATCAGCATCTCACAGCATCTCTCCGAGAACCAGCATCACCCGCACCAACGATTGCATCCCAAAATCACCTTCTCACTAACTAACTAAATCTATCTTAAATATACCTTTCATTCTGCATGTTCCACCCAATAATGTTTCAATATCGTAATAATACGAAATCTGATTGGTCAGGCAAGGGGGAAGCTCCATCACACCATGCTTACATGTCATTAAAATCAGTTCAACTATTGTTCGCAAACCCATCCCATTAATTTGTATTCATTAATTTAGTTCTCATACATTTCTTAGTTCACTTTTTATTAACATTCTGAATAAGAGTCTTCTTCATTGAACTCTTCACCATCCGTTCTCATGGTGTAACACTCGTCTTTTGCTCCCTTTCAACAGCTCATTCATGACCTTCATGGCTTCCCTCAGTAGGCATGCGCGGAGTTTGCATCACTCAGCTTAATCCAGTTATACGAGATATGCCCAAATACGCACCAGTGATAAAGTCAGAAAGACAAATATTAATTTCACAAATAAAGTGGTCGCACTATATACCACCCAACTCTACTCTATTCCTCTTTACTTATTAATACATATCCATTATTGGCATTAGTAAAATAGCTTGTTTTCATTTCAAGTAAGCAGATGCCATGCACGCACGTTTTCAAGACTCCATTTTAGTGTCTTCTGCTCATGTGCCAGAATTTCCCTCCAAGTGTTAATATGTCATACTATGTAGATGTAGTTGACACATGCGCACAACAGTTTCCCCATTTAAAGCGGTAGTAGTCCATCTTTATTGTTATCCACATTAGTACCAACATATGCAAGCTTCACTAACCCGCGTGTTCAATATGGTGTGTATTAGTTATTCACGAAACATGATATAATAACTTGATAGTAAGTTAATGAGTGAATTGCATCCAAGCAAGTTTCTTTTCCACAAAACCTTACTCCATCAGTATAAAATTTACAAAACAGAAAAATGCATTGTATCCTGCGGAGACCTATTGTTGAACCCTCAGGGAATAATAATTAAAGTCAAACTGGGTAAGATAATGACAAGTGTAGTAGATCAAATCTAAACCTGAAGAGCAAAAATCTATTCCTGTTATTTTTCACCACTGCTAAATAAGGCTCTATGTCCTGAGTGGTGTTTAACATAACATACTTTCGGACAGTGGGTTTCGACAATTTGAACTTCACTCTTAACAGTGTGTTCCGTTATAGGTAGTGGTCCTTCCCCCATTTATAATCCGTCTTGAGGATACCATCAGTGTTATGGAATAACTCCACCCTACTCAACTCCTGCAGATAAGCAAGAAGAATCTAAGGAATTCTAGGATGGTAAGTAGAGATGCCTACAAGGACAATGCAAAACTTTGATAAATATGCCCCGAATATCTCTGGTCAAAAACATTTTGTGATCTACATAAAAGTATTGCATGTACCCGTGTACTACAGTCGTATATGGCAAAATGTACTGTTTGTGCTTACCTATAGCATGCCTTATGGTCTTTGTATTGATTTCTTCTCAGACAGGAAAACACTCCATCTGATGGATAAATTAACATGATGAAGGATCATGTACCAACATTCCATAAATCCACTAAGGTGCCTACCTTATCAGGATAGGCGACATTAACTGTTTCGTTGCACAAGAGAGAATACATCAACTCAAAGTGAGTTAGACAGGAGTGACAGCCTTATTCATGACAAGTAGCGGACAAATCAGTCATTTATTTGAAATTAGTTTCGGGAGAAAGAGAACGTGAAACGTTGAAAAGCAGGCATTAATTACATCAGTTTATATTAACATATTATATGAGACACCAAGGGCTTCAATAACCCAGGTGTTTTATGATACAAAATGCATGGCAGTAAAATTAAGTGGCCGCATACCACGTATCTAACAAAATGTGTGGTGAATGGGTCGGTTTATTAAAAACATCAGCACAGACAATGATCAATAGAGTGAGAGCAACAGCACCAGCATTCAGCTAAATACAACAGGCAAAATGTTGAATTGCCTCATCTCTTTCTCTGAGCAGGATAAATGGAGCCATCAAAGACGCAGCCCAAAAAATAATGTTGTCTGATTATTTGCACATGTGCTTTGGTGCAATGAATCTAAGGCAGACATATTTTCAAGAAAAGAGTTAATGGAGATGGATAGTATTGCTTTGCACTACAAAATAACATATCAAATTTAGGAGATTTTATGACAAGAATACGTAAAATAAGATGTATTTTTTCCTGTCTGTTGCAAAGATCACCATACAATATTTTTGAAACAAGGGGCCTCATTTATGAGGAACTGGCGTAGGGCAGCGCTGCAAGTCATCTTGCTGTGCTGCCCTACGCCAATTTTAAAGGACAGGAATGCCCCGTATTTATGAAATACGGTGCATTCCTGATCTCTCTTTCTGCGCTGGTGCACAATTTGCTGTCTAGTTCTAACTTAGGCAGAAATCCCGAGAGGTATTTTCCTCTTTCCATGTGTGCTGCGGAATGCAGCATACATGGAAAAAGGAAAAAATAAGGGGAAATAAAATTATTTCTCCTCATTACGTCTGCCCTTGCTAGGTATAAGCCTTCGGCTCTGCTCCAGGTTTGCGTCATTAAGTACATCTGGGGCAGCGTCAAAATCCATGAGTGTTGTTTGGGAAACACATTGTAAAGACTCTTTGTTGCGGAGTAAGGCAAAGTTGTGACTTGCAGTAGTATGTCCTACTTCATATCTGTGAGGCCATACAAAGCGACAAAGAGTGACTTTACATGGCCTAATAGATATGTTCGACAGTCTTGCGTTGCCAGAACATCAAATAAAGAGATGCTCCTTGGTCGCAGGCCTCATAAATAAGCCCCTAGGTGTATACTGAGGTATACTAATCTTTCACACAACCTAGGCCAGGAAGGAAATTAGCCATATTCCAAAGCTTTAGAGCATTTCTGCTCTCTCCTTGCACTTCGCACTGTGTGCTGCCTATCACCAATGTAGGCACTCATGACCACAGTGCAAGGGTATCTGCGTTATGAACAGGGATGTTTTTGCATAAGAAGGGACACCTTCATGCACGAAGACAATCCTTAAAGGCATTTTCCTCTTTCTATGGGTGCTGGAGAATGCACGGAAAGAATAAATAAAGAGGACATATAGAGATATTTCTCCTCGTTATGTATCTCTCTGGCCGGCAGGTCAGCTTCATGCAATTCCAGCTTTACAAACCTTAGTAAATCAGGAATCGGGTGAAATCTATGAGTGGCTGCACGGCAGCGCCCATGGTTAACCCACAGAATGCATATCACTAAGATATGTGTCTAAACGCAGAGCAATCTGCTGCATTACATTTTCCTTTTGTGGCTTTGTATATCACAATTAAGGTTTTGCATGGCCTACATCACCTTTCTTGATGGAAGGATGATGCAAAGGCAGCTGTGGACCGTTCAGTTAAGAGCGGTGGGGCAGGTGGGGAGGATTTCGACGGACACTGACACAAGAACCTCAATTTTACAATAAATTACTAAAAACAAAAGAAAAAACGAGAAGTTGATGGGAAAAAAAAGAATGGTGTAATACAGAGGGAACAAAAGTGCAATAAGCAGCATCTATTCAGTCCTTGAGAGAACTATTGGATGTAGTTGCCTGATTAAAAGTTTATTTAGGAAGAAGGAAGATTTACAAAGAAATGTTTACATTTCAGTCATATGTCAAGATGTATGTCAAGATGCCCACGGGTCTGAATTTGAGATTGTTTTAATTTTTTTCTCTCCTATCCCAGCTTCTGAAATGGCACCAGTCCCCAATTGTAGTTGCTGACCAGGGCCGGACTGGCCATAGCGGGCACCGGGCAATCCCCCGGTGCGGCGCACGTGTGGGGGCCGATTTTGGGCCCCTGGGGGCTGTTTTTGTTACAGGGCCGTTTTTGCAGCACAGAAGGTTTCTTTGAGGAATTCTGGGTTTATAATTTATAGCTGACCAGAAAGGCGTTACCGAGAGAAAATGTGTCTAAAGTACCGTACCAACACCAAAACAACATTAAAGTCAATATATAAATCAACTACATTTCTGTTAACTACACAAAACAATTTAATGAAGAAAACATCACCCAAATGACAAGAATCAGATAAGGGTTTAGTTTACAGAAAACGCGAAAAGGTCTCATAAAACAACTAGTGTTGAATCTAATGTAAGTGAATGTAAGTGAATGGGACTTACTAGGCAATAATCTAGTCACCCTCTGCAGGCAACTGGTTATGGAGCAAAGTATTCCAGTTTGCCTCAGTCAACTATTTGAAGGATCATCTTTTAGGCAGCCTTTGCAGCTGTTAGGTGAAGGATCAAGGGTTAGCTAAGAATTCGATGTTCATCCTGGTCAGCAGGTTTACCTCCAAGCGGCCAATCCATTTCAGAGCAAACATTATGTCTTTTAGCCAGTCCTGGGTGCTGTAGTTCAGGAGAGTTCCACAAGGTCATACAAATTCTATGGATTTTTCATGCTGGTCTTGGAACCCAAACAAAATTGCAGGTGAGGTTGCCTCATTTTCGGGTAAGCTTGCTCCAGTCCTCCAAAAGTTGTCAATTTCCTGACTGTAAGGAAATGCTTCTTTTTGCAGCATCACCCCCAAAGTTTTAATGTTATGTTGCAGGCTTTCGACTCTGAGAGTGCATTGAGGCCTGCTATCCAGACCTTAATGCCAATGTTCTAACCCTTTACAAAATATATATTGATCTGGCAACAGCTTAATTGACATAAGCTATCTGACTTATAAGTCCCTACTATATGGTAGCAGGGGTACCTAGAGCAAGTAAATTCAAGTGTCCACCCAGGCCTGCAGCAGTGATTATGCCACCCTGAGTGTGACAAAATACAACATGGCTCCCAGCCTGCCGCTGCAGCCTGGAAAGGCAGTTTTAAACTGGTAGTTCACCTTTGCCATTTAAACTAATTGGCAGAGGTATGCACCTTCGTCCAAGTAGGTACCCTTCCTTCTAGTCAGGATAAGGGAATTACACACTTAAATACAGCTCATACAAACATATAGTTCCAACTGTGGCTATTACAACGTTGTGACAGGCACAAATCCAAAGTACTGTGCCAACTGTGTGCTGTGTGGATCGGCCACAGGGTGACACGGACCCCCAAGTCACAGTACCTTGGAAAATGGAGTCAGTAGACAGTGTACGGCGTCCTGGAGGTGAGGCGTTGATGGCCAAGGCAAGGCCAGCTTCTTAATGCCACACCGGAGGCGAGGAGTCGAGTGTGCGAGGAGGCGAGGTGTCGAGTCTGGGCTGGCATGAGAGGTGAGGTGGCATTGGCAGCGAGGCTTAGGTTCTGTTCAGCAGTGTGGTGTCGATGAGCTCATGAAGACATACACGTTGGTAATGGACTCCGCAATGTCTATATGTAGACACTGGCGTCGTCTGGCAGTGGTGCGAGTACCTGCGTTTGAGAGATCGATAACTTGTAGGTGGGTGTCAGAGCTGCGGTGCAGGCAGGGCGGTGTGGCCTGCACTCCACGAGTGGTGCCCACAGCCTCGGAACAGGTCGCAGTGTCACTGGCATCTGCGCTGGTGGCTTTGGTGTTGTTTTTATAGTGTTGCAGCATCAACCACATGATCACAATGGCCCAGGAGCTGTAGTTGCCACTCTTTGGCAATCAGGAGTCCAGCGGAGGAGTCCAGGTGTTGTTTATCAAGATGCAAGTGAAGTCTTCATGTCCCTGAGACTGCAGAACAGGAGGCAAATGTGCAATCCTTTTGACTGTCCACAGACAGAGGCAGCACCTGCAGACCAGCTCAACAAAGCAATACACAGCAAAGGGACAGTACTACTCCTGACAGCTCTTTTCGGCTCTTCTTCTTGGCAGGGTCATCTAAGTCCAGAAGTCTTTGTTGCAAGAGTCTCTGAGCTCAGTACAAACCTGTTCTGTCCTGCCTGGTCCAGCTTCACTACAGGAGACGGAGACAGCATTACGCAAAGGAGCCTATTCAGGTGCTATTAAAAGCGCCTTCCACCACTCTAAATGTAGACCAGGTCTATTCTGCCCAGCTATGACCACGCAGGAAAGGCAGGACACACCCCAACCCCTTGTGACTAACTAGAGTGAATACACATCCCCAGTTCCTGTCAATCCAAAACCACTTTAATATGTCCCAACAGTATAAAACTCAAATTGTTTTTTTTTATGTAGACAGGCTAGTAGCCCGCCCCATTTGCAAGTCTAGAGTTACAGGCTGTTATTACAGCCCTACTAACCTTTGAGTGGAGCTACTAAAATTGGTACTTCAAGGTGTCAAATTAATCGTGACATTAAACCCAATTTAATGTCACTTTTAAGGAAAAGCAAACTTTAGAAAGTTGTCACTCCCTTGCCCAGTTTTTCCGGTGGCCATTCACAGATGCTAGACACTAAACTGCATTCGGCCCTCCTGGGCTGTAGTGTGAATATCTCCAAAACACAGTAACAATAGAGACAAGTCACAGAGGGAGGTGTTACCTCCCCTTCGCTGGACGACACACAAGGCCCAAAAGGCGAGCTGCAAAGGAGAGACCACCTTTGCTCGGCAAATGGAAACTACACTCTCTCTCTCTATCGAGAGAGAGAGAGAGAGAAAGAGAGGCTGCGTCTTTGTTCCAGTAGATGGTCTGATAGCAGATGGGAAGCCAGTTGATGAATCGTTTTTTCCATGGGTGTGTAGCCCACAAGTAGCCACGATTCTAATATGGGCTACCAAGCTCTACACACTAAGAGAAGGGTTCAGAAGGGTCGCAACAAACACAGTATAATTACACAATGTGGCGTAATGACATCATTTTGTGAATTTCATGTAAAAAGCATAGTATGAAAATCCTGAGATGATGTGAGTTTACGCCATTGTAAATTGAAATTTCGCTCTGGCATACTTGAAGGCTTGAAGATTGGGCACAGTTTACAATTGATGTATTTAATGTTAAATAACGGCTTAAACATATTAACATCATTATGGTTTGACATGTTAGCACTGCAGCTTGGTCTGTCATTCTATTCAGCTTCTTGCAGACTGCTTGCTTTGATGCACAGTATGGAGGTGCAAAGCCTCAGACTATTGGGGCCGTTTTTGCTGGTTTTACATCAGCCTGTCACAGGTTTTAAAAAAGGGCGACATGCAGAAAGTATGCTCTGTATGCAAAGCATGTGTGCATTTTTCATAATGAGGAACGAGAAATGCATAAACAGTAAAGCACTTTCAGTAGCTCGTCAATGAAAAACCTTATAGTATTTGCCCGGACCCTGCCAGTGCTCGAAGGCAATATCCCTATCATTGAAACCTGTGTGTGGCACCTGCTTAAAAGTTTATCAGGAGAAGGACGCCGCAGGCAGACGTTTAAAAAGGTTTTCCAAAAGTACAGTTTTTGTTTTTTGTGGCTTTTTCTTCCAGCAGCAAAGTGAAACCCTAATTTTTCTACCATTAGAAAGGAAAAAAAAAGGATGGATTTTGCAGATTCACTTTCTAAGCAAAGGTCACTCAGTCTGACATTGTTTTTAAAATCTCACATATAGTGTATCACCTGAGTAGTAATATTCATGCCACAAGTGCATATTTTGATTATGTGAACCTCATTGTACAAAATTTGAGTAATTAGCTTTTTGCAATTATGTAAAAATTAAATGTAATTACGCAAAATACTAATCCATCATTTTGTACAAAAAACGAAAAAAACTAAGAACCACGGTTTCTTTCATTCTGTTGTTTCTGTTTTTTCTCAGTAAAATATTATCACAAATGGTGCCATTCGCTGTAAATGTTTGTCACAAATAACATGTAATTATGCAAAGTGGGACAATTAAGTATGTTGGGGAATTTTGTTTGAGAAGCATAATACAAATGTCCCCAAATCATTCAGATTAGGCTGGGGTAGTTTGAATTTTGCACAGGCCTAGGAAACAGTACAGTAAGCTATTTAGGGTTTGTCATTCAGATTCCATGTTTAAGGGTTGAATTCTTGCAATGAGACTGGTTGAAAGCTCCCCACTCTCAAAGTCAAAGTATGCTAAGCATGAAGTATGTAATGTTGTGGAGACTGGAAGAGTCTATGTCTCCCTTTATGTTGGGGGTGGTCCTGTTGACCACCCCCCCCCCCACCAACGTAATAGAATGTGTCGGCTGAGCGTACGCCAGCATGACGTGAGCGAAAGTAATAAATAGCCCCGAGGCCCTGGGCGTGGCAGATAATAGCTAGCCACCACTACAGTCACGTCTCCTGTGTGATCATTCAGCCAGCTGATGGTAGGCCCCCTGCCTGGAAACTACACTGGCGATGAGGTTGTGTGGCTGCTTGCCACCCTACCTCCCCTATCACCCACCATGATCCGCTTCCTTGCCTGGTGTGAGCGCCCCTGCTGCGCCTCACACACTCGTGGCCCAGCTCGCACCCCTGCCGTGCCAGAGCGACGACATCCAGGCGGCCTGCCCCTGGCCTTGACTCCAACCTGGACCCCTACAGCGTGGGCCCGTCTGCCACCTTCAGCCCCGCCGGCGCTACGTGAGCACGTGCACACGCTGAGAAGTCCCGGAATCCTGCCCGCGTGTGCCCGCAGTGCTCACCGCCACACCGTAAGCCCGACTTCTGCACTGTGGACTGCTGGTGAGTGCGTACCTCGGCCCTGCAGCCTCCCGGCCCTCACGCTGTCCGCCTCAGGTCTGCTGCTCCCATTCTGAGCACTGTGCTTTCGCGCTCCACCGGCTGGCCATCTGCTGTCTGCTGCCCACATGGCCCCACTCCTCGAGCCCCGCTGATACTGTCTGCTGTCCATGTGGCCCCTGCTCCTGAGGCCCCACTGCTGCCGATTACTGCCCTCGTGACCCACCACTCCTGAGGCCTCTCACCACCTGCTGCTGTGCGTCCTCCCTTGCCCAGGCGCCCTGCTGTCACTGCCAGCTTGATCTCTCCGGCGCTGAGGCCCAGCCACGAGGCCATTGCTACCTGACCTGGCCCACTCCACCAGCCCTTGCCTCACAAGGAGCTCGCCGCCGCGCTCTACGCCTCAAGGTGACTGCACCTTCCTACCCCCCTGCTGGCAGTCATGTCATCTAGCCCTTCACCATCAACGGGCCACCACCATCCCAAGCTGGGCGATGGAAAGCATGGGTGGAGCGGTTAGAAACTTTCTTTGATGCGGCCGGCATCCCTGCCCCAAGGCGAAGGCCTATGCTCCTCCACATGGGTGGTGCGGAGATCCACAAAATTGCAAAGACTGTCCGCGAAGCTGGGCCCCCAAGGAATTATGCCTCGATGCGCGATGCCACAACTGCTCATTTTGAGCCCTACGCTAGCCCGGATTACGAACGCTTCCTTCTCCGCCAAGCTAAACAACTCCCGGACGAGTCAGTAGACATATTCTACACCCACCTCAAAGAGCTAGCTAGCACCTGCACCCTTCCTGATGAGGATGACAAGGTCAGGGCGCAATTTATTCACTAAACTACGTGAGCGAGTCCTACAGGAACACAACATGCCAATGAGGGATATCCTAACTCTGGGACGCTCCAAGGAACTATCCAAAGCCAGAGCAGCTCATATGGAGCTCAAAGCCAATGCGACCAGTAAAGAGGAACCAGTCTGCGCCGTCCGCACTGAATCCTGTGACGCCCAACACCGGCCCAGGAGAACTTTGGCCTAAACTCTAGACAGAGCCCAAAGCCTCGCCTCTGTGGATGGTGCGGCGGCCCTCTCCCACATGACAGCGCCTGCCCGGCCCAAGGGAAACCCTGCAGCATATGCGGAAAACTCAATCATTTTTCCAAGGTCTACCGCTCAAAGCCGCAGCGGCAACCTCAGGGCCCACCTCGCCACGTGCGTGCGCTCGAACCACTCCCAGATGACTCCTCAAGCGGCGACATGGACGAAGCAGAGGCTGCCACTGTGCATGTGGTACACATGCTACATGCCCTCTCAAGCTCTCCGCAGGCTGCGCCCAGGTGCACCATCAAGGTACAGGAACAACCAGAAGCCACACTCATCGACACCGGTGCAACCATCAACCTCACGGCTGCTAGCATCTACCGGCTCGTCAGGGGTAGTAAGCACTATATAAATGCAATTACTTTACTATACAATACCCAACCTGCCAGCCCTCCGCAACACCAACTTCCAAGTGTACACCTCGGGACCCACACCCCGCTCAGGATATGTGGGGTTTTTCAAGCCGATCTGTCTCACGACCAGATTCACCAACGGTCCAAAGTCTACGTCTCACAGGAGGGATCTGGATTCTTACTCAGCTGCCGCACAGCACAAGACCATCATCGCATCCACTTTGCATTTACCGTGATGGCCCAGGGTCTGGAACGCCTGCTGACCGAGTTCACGTCCCTCTTCGATGGGATTGGATGCCTCAAGGGCCAGGCCGTCAAGCTGCATGTAGACAAGTCTGTTGGCCCGATTGCCCTCAGGCACAGGAGGATCGCCTTCCATCTCTGCCCTAAAGTCGAAGCTGAACTCCGTCTGTTGGAAGCGGCTGGAATCATCGAGCGAGTGCACAGCCCCACCCCGTGGGTGTCCCCCATCGTAGTCGCAAGGAAGCCGAAGCAGCCTGATGCAGTCCGCATCTGTGTGGACATCCCGAACCTCGCCATCAAGCGGGAGCGCCATTTGACACCCACGGTAGACGACATCATTGGCGAACTTGCAGGGTCTAAGTGGTTCTCTAAGATATCTTGGTTCACGCCCCATCCCTGGAAGAACACGTCATCTGCCTAACAGCAGTATTCACCCGCCTTCGCGACTGTGGGCTGACCCTGCACAGGGAGAAATGCAAATTTCTACGACGAAACATCAGCTTATTTGGGTACCGTTTCTCGGACTAAGGTATTGAGCCTGACCCAGCAAAAGTAAAAGACGTCCAGGATGCGACAGCCCTCAAATCGGTGTCCGGTGTCCGCAGCTTCTTGGGCATGGTCACGTAATGTGGACGCTTCATCAGGAACCTTTCAGATCTGACCTGCTCTCTGCGTGACTTCACCAAAGCCACTGCCCCCTGGACATGGGGCCCAAAGCAAGAGACGGCATTCCAGCAAACGAAGGCAGCCCTGTCCGCGGATACCATGCTCGTCTACTTTGACCAGTGGCACGACACCCAGCTGGTGGTCGATGCTAGTCCCACAGGCCTAGGTGCTGTTCTAGCGCAACAACAAGACTGTGGTGAATGGGCACCTTTCGCCTACGCAAGCCGGACCCTCACACCTACCGAGCAGCGGTATTCTTAAATCGAGAGGAAGGACATCGCGATCCTGTGGGGGTGCCGCCACTTTCACATACACCTGTATGGCCACCCTTTCACTATCATCATGGATCACAAACCGCTGATCCTGCTGTTCCAAGGCTTATCGTCTCGCCGTCCCCCACGTATCGAGAAATGGATCCTGCAGCTGCAAGAAATCCAACTCACCATGGAATACAGACCAGGCACTCGGAATCCAGCGGACTTCTTGTCGCGACACTCCTGGCCAGCCCCTCTCCCAGAGGCTGCTGAAGCAGCCACCACGGCAGACTATGTGCGGCTAGTGGTAGAACGTTCCCGGCCTCTCCCGATGTCCCTACAAGAGGTCATCGCAGCCGCAAAAGATGATGACTGCCTCCAAATCGCCATCCAAGCAGTCAACTCAGGCGACTGGAGGCTCCTGCAGAGCCTGTCACCTCGAAGAACATTGTCAGCTCAAGCAACCCTGAAAACCCTTCACCAAGACCGGCACAAACTGTCTGTATCCACCGACGGCTGCCTGCTACGAGGCCCTGCGCCTTGTCCTACCGGAGAGCCTGACTAAACAAGCAGCGCTCCTAGCACATGGTGCCCACCAAGGGATTGTCAAGTCCAAGAACAGAGTGTGCAGCAAAGTCTGGTTCCCAGGCCTAGATCAACAGATAGAAGCGGTTGTTCAGCACTGTCCAGTGTGCCTTACAATAAGCCTGCCAAACAAACCAGCACCTGTCATCACGGAACCCGCTCCAAGCACCCCATGGGAGAGAGTGAGTGCTGATTTTGGCAGTCTACCAGGCGGAAAGTACATGTTTGTAGTAGTGGACGATTTCTCCCGATACCCCGAACTTGAGTTCATCCTACACGTCAACGTCAGCGGCGGAAGTAATCCCAAAACTTGAGAAACTAATGGCAACCCATGGACTCTTTGGTGAAATCCGTACAGACAACGGTCCGCCGTTCACCAGTGCAGACCTAACTGACTACCCAGCATCCCAGAAAGTGAAGCACTGCAAGATCACACTGAGAAGGCCACAGGCCAATGGTGAAGTGGAGCGGCTGATGCGGACTCTGAACAAGACAATACGAATTGCCCTAGCCGATGGAATCAACCTGGAGCAAGCTGTGTACCAGTTCCTCCGTGAATACCGGCTCATGTCCCACTGCACTACAGGCATCTCCCCGAGTCGGCTATGTTTTGGCCGAGCAATGACTGACTCTATACCACATCACCCGAGGTGGGCAGAAGTGCCCAACTCACAGAACCAGTCTGACTACCGACGTGAAAAGAACAACAAAGCGGCGACTTTGAAGAGAAATGCTAAAGAGAGCCTGCTTGCTGTGGGCGACCGAGTGCTAGTGCAGGATCGCCACCTGGGTGGCAAATTCCGCCTACCCTTCGAACTTCAACCCTGGATCGTCACGGAGGTAAAAGGCACCATGGTGACAGCCCAAAGAGGGCATGAGAAAGTAACACGCAAAAAAAGTCCCTCTTGATGATGACTATGACTTCCCAATGCTCAACGAGCTCCATAAGACCTCTCCCAACGGGCTACCCAGCTCTAGCAGTGAAAGGCCTGAACACGACCAACCAGCCACAGAAGATCGAAGCCCCAGTCCAGAGACAGCATAAGCACGAGACCAGGGACCCAGCTATGACAAGAATCCATCCGCCTGCAGCAACCCACTGGAAGAGTCACCAATGCCTCGGTCCCTGGACAGCCAAAGCAGATACTACCTGAGGCCATGTCCGAAGCCGTCCCAGAAGTACAAGGACTACGTATCCTGGTGTCAGTCGGCGACAACGGACCGAGTCGCAGCCGGCTGAGGCAGTTAAGAAAAGTATTGGCACCTTTCCTAAGAAGTGATAATTTTCCTAAACTGTTTTCTGTAGGTTGATACCCGGCACCTGGACATATGTTTGTATTCAGTTGACATGCCACTCCTGGTAAAGGAGGAATGTAATGTTGTGCGGACTGGAAGAGTCCATGTCTCCCTTTGTGTTGGGGGTGGTCCTGTTGACTACCTCTCCCCGCCAACGTAATAGAATGTGTCGGCTGAGCGTACGCCAGCACGACGTGAGTGAAAGTAATAAATAGCCATAAGGCCCTGGGCGTGCCAGTTAATAGCTAGCCACAGCTAAGGATGTACATTGTTACAACGCATGCTTTTACCACGCATGCCTTTACAACGCAGGTTTTTCAACGCAAGTTGTTACAGCCACTTGCGTTGGGGGGTGCTGGATAGTGAATAGTTTAATTTACTATTCCAACTCCAGTCCCTGTGGATAGTAGGGAAGGTGTTGGATAGTACATTAAACTATTACCTATCCTAGAGCGCCCCCCAGCGCAAGTCGTTGTAATGTCTTGCGTTGAAAAACCTGCGTTGTAAAGGTACTGCGTGGTAAAAGTTGTGTTGTAAAGGATGTTTCCCCACAACTACAGTCACGTCTCCTGTGTGATCATTCAGCTAGCTCCTCGTAGGCCCCCTGCCAGGACACTACAAAGTAATAAAAACTGGGGGAACCAAACACAAATATGGACTTTTCAACTGCACATAACTGCAGTACATCTACTAATCATGTATTAATTGAGCTTTGATTACATATGTAAGATAACCGTGAAGCTGTTGTTTTATAGATAATTCACTTATTTTCTTTACATATAAATGTTCCTTATCGAAAACTCCTCACCATATCATGTATATTTCTCAGCCGTATGAGATTAACATCTGAGCAAACAATTTAAGACAAATAACGATATATGTGTAAAATAATTGGAACGGATATCGAAAAAATCTGTACCAGATGTTGTCATAAATGCAGTCACAATTATGGTCATGAAAAACATAACATACAAAAATTAAAAGTTTCTGGGCGTGCTCCAATCTGACCAAAGCAGGAAGCTCTTCATTCCTCAATCATTTTTGTCAATTTGCAGGGTTGTTTTGTCTCAAAAATGGCATCCATCTTACAGCTAAAGCAAAGCATTTGTTCAAGGCTACCCATCCAAAGCAATCTAACTCCTGAATGTAAGCAGTATAGGAAATTACTCATTGAGACAACTTGACCAACCCAGGCCACAGTGAAAAAACAACAGGTTCTCCAGAGACAAGCCCACAAAGATTAGCTTCCATGTACCCAACAGAAAATAACAAAGTCAGGCAAAAAGCAACAGCTACCAACTCTCTTAAACTGAATTTATCTACGAGTGAAAGCTCTGCAATGTGTCCTAGTGGTCAATATGGTCTAGTCTTATGTTTGCCTAGTCTGTTACCTTAGCATGCAAGAACCAGGAGAAGTTATCCAGAAAACATGTTCTTTTTTTATTTTTAATTTTTATTTGAGCAGGTTCAAAAGGTACACACCAAAAAAAGAGCTTAGTAACTTACAGTGTGTATAAAAAGAAGTATACAAAAGTTCATCAAAAGGACTGTCAAAAAAGGAAAAGGAATAGAGAAAAAAAAAGAAGAAGAAGATTCAATACATTATTCATTCTAAACAGAGATATTAAACTGGATAAGTAGTACAACAATACATGGTTCATTTCACAGTCACTTCATGTAGATTCTCCAGTGTGTTCCAAGCATTGGAGGGAAGGTAGGAATAAAATTACTTTATGGGGGGGCGACCCTCAAAAATACTTTTATACAATGCTTTTTTATTAGAAGGGCTATGTGTTTCTGTGATTCTCAAACCAGGTGGCAACTGGAGCCCATATCTGCTCACCAAGTGATCTCGATTTTTTGCCTCTGGTTCTATAGATTGCTGCCTCTTGCTTGTATATACCTAATAATCTACTCAACCACCCCTGAAAAGTGGGAGCGCCTGGGTCCTTCCACCGCGCTTCCAGAATAATTCTATAGACAGCCGTGCCTGCAAAAATATCCATGGCTTCTTCATTACTATGCCCGAGGGAGTCGTCATAGCCTAGGACAAAAAGAGTTGTTGATGTTCTTAATTCATGGGCGAAAATTTTGGCCCAGTACTTAGCTATGCCTTTTTTAATCTCATCTAATTTTGGGCATTCAGCGAGCATGTGAATAAGATTAGCTGGACCTAGCGAGCATCTTGGGCATTGATCATGTGCTCTTTTACCCCAAGTGAATAATTTAGCAGGGGTAAAGTATAGGTCATATATTGTTTTGTAGGTTTGAGCCTTTAGGCTTGAGGCCAACAGTACTTTAGATGATAAGATTAAGGACATATCTATATCAATGTTTACATTATTCAGTTTATTGGCCCAGTTTCTTTCCATTTGTTCGAGATCATCAGAATGATTCCTTATAAATAAATCGTAAATGTTGCCTATCCTAGTTGTCTGTTTGCCTATGAGGTTTAATAGCGGTATTGTTTTTAAGTCTATGGTTGATATTGACTGTCTTAGAGAGGTAGAGATTTGTATGAATTTCAAATAATCAGTGCGGGGGATATGATACTTTACACAAAGCTCTTCGAAAGTAGGTTTACGTTCTCTGCCTAGGAAATCTCCAACTGTTACTAGGCCTAATCTCTCCCACCTCCCAGAAGTAATGTCATTAAGATGGTGCGGGATTATTGAGCTCTGCCATAGGGGTGTGTATTTGGTATACCTTGATATTGTCAGTAATTTAGTGGTTTGTTTCCAGATTTTAAAAGCATCTATAAAGATCTTGAATGTAATCTTTTTGAAGTAGGATGGCTCGACTTCTTTTAGCAGCAGGCCTCTGGCCTTAATTCCTAATAATAATTCGTATATTGAGGGTATAGCCTGATCCCGATTGGTGTCTACTGGAACTCGAGCAATAAATAGGATGGTCATTTGTTGCAGGAGGGTCGCCCATAAGTAATATGTTAAATTTGGTTTTGCTAAGCCGCCTCTAGAGTATGGTAGTGTTAGTTTAAGGAGTGCTCTCCTAACTTTGCCATAATTCCAGACAAATCTCGAGATAGCTGAATCTAATGTTTTGATTGTATCGTTATTAACTAAGAGGGGAATTGCCCGAAACAGATATAATATTTTTGGGAATACGCTCATTTTAATGCAATTTCCCCTACCTATTATAGAGAGATGGAGATTATTAACTCTGAGTAGGTCTATTTTAACTTTCTTAATAAGCGGGTCAAAGTTTAGCTGGTTAATTTCGCTAATTTTAGGCGAGATATTCACCCCGAGATATTTTGCATTGTTGACTCTGTATTGGCTGACAAAGGACATATTCTCGGTGCAAATGACCATCGTTTTATCCCTATTCAGGGAATATCCCAAATATGAACCAAAAGACCATGTAATTTCCTCAATATCAACAATCGCCTCTGTGGGGTTCGGTGTTAATACCGCCACGTCATCGGCGTAGGCCAGTACTTTAGTACTATACGAGCCTACCTTAACTGGTTCAATTGTTGGTGAAGTTATAAGTTTAAGGATAAGTGGGTTAATGTAGAGGGCGAAGAGTAGTGGGGAGCACGGGCAGCCTTGCCGCGTGCCCCTCTGGATGTTAATAAACTCTGATTCGCTACCCCCTACCATAATTCTTGCCTTAGGATCAACATAGAGGGCCTTAATAGATTTTATGAAGACCGGGCCAAAGTTGTTTACTGCTAGTACCTCCCAGAGGAACTGCCATGAGACCCGGTCAAAGGCCTTCTCCGCATCCAATAGGATCATCAACATTTGGCCTCCCTCTACTCCCATGATGTCAAAAAGGGAGATGGCTCTACGGGTATGGTCTATCGTACTCTTACCAGGAATAAAGCTGTGCTGCCAGGGGGAGACCAGATGTTCGACAATCCTACTGAGACGGTTGGCAAAGATTTTGGAATATATCTTTGAGTCTGAGTTGATGAGGGAGATTGGACCGTATGAAGAGGTTTGTTCCGGTGGTTTATCTTTTTTTGGAAAAATGGCTATGTTGGTGTGTTTCCAGGATTCAGGGGGTTTACCATGCCATTGCACCCCGAGAAAAAGATCATAAAGGAATGGGATGATTAAATTACCAAGCATTTTATACAGATCTAAGGGTATTCTGTCTGGCCCGGCTGCTTTTCCTGTAGCTAATTCTGTTAGGGCTAGTTCTACCTCCATTCTTGAAACTTCTTTTTCGAGGTCTTCTCTTGTTGTTTCATCTATAATTTTACCAAGATTTGTCTCTATAAGCCAATTATTCAGGAACTCTTTAGTATCAGGTGTTAACTGTCGATCTTCATTTTGATATATCTTCTGATAATAGTCTTGGAATGACGTTGCTTTACCTTCAGGGGAAGTGTGTTTCTGTCCTCCATATTCAATAGTTTGAATGGAATTGTATGATTGCTTCTGGCGAGTTCTAAGAGCCAGATGTTTCCCCACATTTTCTCCGGTTTCATATATTTTATTCCGGTTTACCTGGAGAATTTCTGCAGCTTTTTGTGAAAGATCGCTATTAATCTCGGCTTTTAGAACTAAAATCTTACAGAAAGTATCTTCCGCTTGTTCCCCAAGATGGATCTGGGTGGCATGTAGTTGTTCTAAATTTATTAGTTCATTGTCTAATTGTGCAGCCAGCCTGTCACGATCTTTTTTACGCATAGCTACAAAAGAGACAGTTTCACCCCTTAGAGCTGCTTTATAGCAATCCCAAACGATCACCCTAGATGCGCTATATTGATTAAGGTAAAAAAACTCTTTAGTCCATTGCCTTATATGTGCTATATATTCCTGGTTAGCAAGAAGCTTGCGATCGAATGACCATTGAGAATATATTTTCTTGTACCAGAAAACATGTTCTACTGTATCACAGGTCAGCCGTTCTTCTGTGTGTGACATCCACTGTTCAGACCAATGCAACAGCCAATGGCAGTGCACCTCACACACTGAGACTTTATCCCAACTAACTAAATATTCATAAATTCGGTGCACCATTCCTCCTTACCTTCGCCGTAAATAAAGGGCACCACGAAGAATAAAAAGGGCCCAGGAGATATTGAAAGCACTGAAACAATGAAAAATACAAGCCTAAAATACAAGTGCATCACATGATTTGCTTGCAGCATCATTCCATGTTTGATCACAAGCCCCATACACCACCTTTCTTAATTATCTTTGCATAACAAGGACTCAGGAGGAAGAGCAAACGTTCTAGGAGAAAATGTGAAACTCCACAATGAATCACAGGGCCCTGTAATAAAAGATAAAGATACAGAGATGATGGACGGAATGGAGAGCAAATCAAACATTCACCCCATCAATAGATCTGGGTTAAATCCATTGTTCTTTTGCTCACCATGCCACCCCAGTTTAGAGCCAACCATATGCAAATTAGTCTTGACCCTGTGCCTCATGGGAACAGTCCAGAACGAACTGCCAAGCCTGGTCCTCCCTGGACTGGAAACAAGCATCCTGGGAGCGGTTTCGAGACATCACCAGGCTAGCTTGAATCCAATTGCACAGTGAGCCCGGGACCCACGTCTGGGCATACCCGGGTGAGAAAGCAAAAGATACACAGATGATGGGCGGAACGCAGAGCAAATCAACCATTCAGTCCTAGTCAATAGATCTGGTTTAAATCCATTGTTCTTTTGCTCACCATTCCACCTCAGTTTAGACCCAGCTATATACAAATCAGTCTTGACCCTGTGGGTCATGTGAACAGTCCAGACCAAAGTGCCTAGCCAGGTCCTTCTTGGATCAGAAACAAGCCTCCTGGTACTGGTTTCGGGGCATCATACTTCATCAACCAGGCTGGCTTGAATCCAGTGGCACAGTGAGCCCAGGACCCAAGTCTGGGCATACCCGGCGCACCG
Organism: Lissotriton vulgaris; assembly: GCF_964263255.1. Taxonomy (NCBI): domain Eukaryota; kingdom Metazoa; phylum Chordata; class Amphibia; order Caudata; family Salamandridae; genus Lissotriton; species Lissotriton vulgaris. Next base: position 798,885,558 of record NC_141694.1, read on the forward strand.
GTCCTAGGATGCTTGTTTCCAACCCAGGGGGGGTCTGGCCTGGCAGTTCAGGCTGGAATGTTCCCATAGGGAGTAGGGTCAAGGCTGATATGCATATGGCTGGGTTCAAAATGGAATGGCATGGGGAGCAAAAAAACGATGAGTTTAGCACCCGATCTCTGTACTGAGAAGTATGTATGACATTGTTCTGCATTCTGTCAATCAATTGTTCTTCTTGCATTTGTCACCCTGAGTGGGATGGGTATGCCCAGACGTGGGTCCCGTACTCTCCATGCCACTGGGGTCAGGCTAGCCTGGCTGATGGGGGGTGAAACCCAAAAACTGGTCCTAGAATGCTTGTTTCCAGTCCAGGCAGGACCTGGCCTGGTAGTTTGGGCTGGACTGTTCCCATAGGGAGCAGGGTCAAGACTAATTTGCATACGGCTGGGTTCAAACTGGAATGGCATAGGGAGCAAAAAAACGATGAGTTTAGCACCCGATCTCTGTACTGAGAAGTATGTATGACATCGTTCTGCATTCTGTCCATCAATTGTTCTTCTTGCATTTGTCACCCTGAGTGAGATGGGTATGCCCAGACGTGGGTCCCGTACTCTCCATGCCACTGGGGTCAGGCTAGCCTGGCTGATGGGGGGTTGAGGAAAATTAAATTTTGGTCATGATGTGTTCCCTAGCGCGTACCCCACCGACTCCATGTACCAGCTTAAAGTGCATGTAACTTCCCTCCTGTGACAGCTATGAAGACGCAAATACATTTGCGTCCACCGTCAACTTGTCCTCTTTCAGATCCACCATGAATGGATTATATAGTCCGTTCCTAAGTATGCTATGCCACCGTCTTTTTGTAGTACACTTTTCATGTATTCCTGCTCTAGCCAGAGTAGGCCCTGAATTCCTGCCATCTGAACCTCTTTTGTGGCTCCTGACTCTGCCCAGGCTACCTCTCTACTCGTGAACTCTGTCCTACTTTCAGCGGGCCCCTCGCGCTCAGCTCAAGCCTGCTTTCTGCCAAGACTGACTATAACCTTCGAGTTATCTGTTCCGTTCCCCGAGAATACATTCCTGCCTACTAGATCCTGTAAACATCCTCTCCAGCTGCAGAGCCAAAAGGGCCGACCTGTCTTAATACAAGTAATTCATAGCCTCTGTTGCCATGCTTCCATGGAAGGCCCCGTGCCCCACGCTTCACATATAGACATTCAGGCGCTCATATACGCATCCACAGTTAGCATAGAATAGTCTCTGCCCTAGAGACCTTTCCGCCCAGATAGTATAGTTCCTAAACATCAGATATCAGATATGATAGAAGTACAAGTTGATCTGACATGCCAGACTTCTGTCTCTTTCCGTCCGTGTAAATGTCAAGACCCCTGCACCCCGTCAATCACACGTCATGCAGCTGCGCGCGCATCCAAGCTTCCGATTTCTGCTGACATTGCAACATTCTGTTAGCACCACCCCTTGGTGCCACCCACTTGCGTCACCTATCAGTGACGTTTCTAGCACACACCTTTAGTTCACGCCTAGTTTACGCCTCTTGATGATGTATTGGTACCACGTGTATACTGTTATCTTGTCTTCTCTCAGCTGTTACGCCTCTTACATTGAACCTTATGATGTAAATCAAGTATATAAGCTATGTATTGTCAATAAACGAGAGCGCGCTCATCTATCCCTTCTGACACCCCTGTGGTGGTCAGAACATGATATCCTGATTCCTTTATGAGGAATAAAACCCTTAGAAACTCTAACACCACGGACTCTGTTTTCTTTCTTTCTGATTGAGTTATCATTGATTAAGTACTTACCTGCATAGAAATTAAGAGAGTAAATTAATTATTTACGTCATTTTGGCGCCCGAATAGGGACCCCTCCCCCACCTCACGCGCCGGTAGGTGCGTTGCAATCCGTGTCCCCTGCCATCAGTTAGACGGACTACACGTGTACTGGCAGGATTTCCTGCATCCCCCTCTGACCCACGGAGGTGACGAAGACTGCGATCAGTACCCAGACGAGGCGGTGAGGAGTGCGGAGGATCCCGACCAGAGCCCAGCCGAAAGAAGCAAGGTCCGAGGTGTGAAGAGGCCCACCAGTTTTCCGAAGTTTTCCGAAGTTTTCCGAAAGTTCTCCGAAGTTTTCCGAAGTTTCCGAGTCGAGTCCAGTCGAGTTTTCCGAGGCCTTCTGTTTCCGTGCTTCCCGGTGAGTACCATTGCTGGGTCGTATCTAGACGGGTTTGGGTACGCAAGTCCGGTCTGCACTGTTTTTAGGCAGTGTATCTGTACTGTTTAGCAGTATATAAAGTATTCCGAATTTTTGCACTGTTACACCAGTGTATCCGTACCGTTGAGCGGTACATTCAGTGTAGGGGGTAGTTAGCTATGTCTTTTAATGTTTTTATGTGATTAATGTTGTGGTATGAATGTGACTGTTTTATTGTGTATTATTGTATTTCTTGTATCAACTAGCAACTCGTATCAAGGAATAAAGATCTAGCGTTCAAGTAATAAGTAAGCAGGATGCCGTTCCTCAGCAAGTTAAAACAGATCGGAACTAGGAAAGGGTTACTAGAGGAAGAAATTCCTATCCCCCCTAGGGACACTCCAGGCAATTTTATGTATCAAAAACACGGCATAGATGCCATATTATATCTAGATTTATGGGCCGATTACACCAAGCACCTAGATGAGAGACACAGATGGCCTGTTACCGGAACGTGGGATGCTGAGTGCATCATGAGGGTAGAAGAAGCATTATGGAAAAAGAAAGCTAGACAATCTCAGAAGGACGCCATAGAATTTTGGCGTAAGGAATCACGTAAGCGTGCTGACAAAGCACTTCGTAGAGAAGACAGACTTAAAGAATCAGATAAAGAACGAGAAAACGAATTAGTTACTGAAGGGATCCGAGTCAAAACAGAACAAATAGACCGTGCCCGAAATAATCTTGTAAACGGTATGTATCTCATAGCAGATGGGACATCCGAAACTGAATCAGAGATACCGAAAAACTTACCGACACCATTAGTTCCAACTAAAGTAATGCATAAAACTACTAAAGACATATTCCTGAATTCGTATCTAGAGGATGTAGCACCAGCTTACACCAATCTGCCTGTTCGTGCCCTGCCTACTGACAGGGAGGGGGGTGGCACTACGCCCCCAGATCCAGTTCCGCCGGTACCGCGACAAACCTCCCCTGTTCCGCCACCTCCGCCACTTCCTCCACTGAAGACGGATCTACCGAAACCAGTACTACCCGATCTTACTAAAAGACAGATTCAAGTCCAAATCCAGACTCCGCGGAGAGATAATGCCCAAGCATCCGCCTCAGGAGGTGCGACAACGGGTCTACAGACCCCGCCACCGACACACAGATTGCATTTAAAGGACACACAGAATCCTTTCCAGTCTCCCTACTCACCCCGGCTTGAGGCATTCAAAAATAGGATGTCATTTTGCAGATATGATCCCGTACCCGGAAAAGACGATCTAATGGTATTAGCATCACTGCGCTTAAGATCTGCCACCGATAACTTGCTATGCTGTGTAGGAATGCAGGAAGCTCTCGACAGACTATATAAATTCATACAGACAGGGAAAGACCCCGACAGTGTTAAAGCTGCCATGTATAAACAGAAAGTTGACATTCAAAAACAGATATTACGATTCTTCATTAATTGTGTGATAAGAGAACGAGACAGGCCCGGGACAGATCAAAGTGAGTTAGACGCATTAAACAAGTGGGGCCAAAATATAGCAGACGCGAAACATGACAAGGGGACTTGCATAGCCACTATGTCCCAGAAAATTAGAAAGGCAGTATTAACTGCACATCAGGAAGAAAATGATAAAACTTCCTCCGAGGAGGAAGATGAAGATGAAACATCAGGAAAATCTACAGACATTATAGCATATGTAGGTAGGGGAAACTACCTTAGGAAAGGTATCCGTCCGGAGAGCAAGAGAGTCCTTTTCTCTGCTTTAACAAATCCGAATTCTTCTGAGCATCAGTTCCAGGAAACCGATAAAAGGCTTCGAGATCGAGTAGGGTACCATGTACTCAATTCTATGGATGAACAGGAACTAGCCCGGTCAGCCGTGTTGTGGGCCGAAAACCCAGACATATATAATGATGACACGTTAGTGCAGACATTCTTGAACCTTCCCCCGGAAGAACAGAAAATAGCAGGTGTATACATGATTCAGCACCTCCTCATCAAGTTCAGAAACCATCATTCTGATCCAGGTCCCTTACATGAAACATTAGAAGCACTACTCATGGATAGATGGAGAGGTTTTAGTACCAAACTAATACAAATAATTATAGAACAACGACGTAAGTATAACACCTTCCTGAGCTCTGAATATATTCCCGCCCCGCCTCCAGAAAGAAAAATGTACCACATGCAATGCGGTGGTGGCATTGAAAGTCAGAATCCCTTACGAGAAGTACATCCAGTTATGGGTGAGGATCATACTCTGAAACGTGTGTATGTTCACACACCACTGACTAAGTTAGAACTGTTAGAAATGAAGAAATTAGTTCCGTGCCATGATAAAGACCCTGCGGGTTTTCACAGAGAGCTTAAAGACATGTTACTGATGGGAGATTACACGTATGATGATATTATGAAAATGCTAAAGGTACTGTTGCCCACGGGCATTTACGAGAAATTAAAGGAGAAGGATTGGGAAGTGGGAGAGTCAAAGATAGCATGGGCGGAGATAGAAGACGAAGAAAAGAAACGAGTCCCAGGGTTAGGCCTTGGGGATCTGACTAAAGCATTACCAGGTTTAATAGTACAGGTTCTGCCAAGATTATTGACAACTCGAAAGGAAGATTGGGACGCAATCTCGTCCTGTAAACAGAAACAAGATGAAGATACTAGTGACTTTTATTCAAGATTCGAGAAATGTTTCATTATCAATAGTGGTCTAAAAACTAGTAGCGAGTCATATCCACACCTTTTTGTAACAAAATTAGTAGAGAACGCCCTACCACTAGTTAAAAATAGAGTGTACAAGGTTGAAAGTACTTGGCAGGCAAATACGCCATCACAGATGTTACAAATGTTACAATATCACCAGAACAGAATAAGGGAAGAACAAGATCAGGAACAGAAACGTATGAAAGACACGAAAATGAAAATGTTAGTAGCTCAGACAATTCCAGCCGAGGGTCATAGAAAAGGTGGGGCCCAGACCAATCATTCTGCCGCTCCCGTTAAAGGGACATGTAATTATTGCAAGCAGCCAGGTCACTACGTCCATGAATGTCCAGTCCTGAAACATAACATCGAGACAGGTAAAACTAAAGAAAGACCGCGTCCGCCTAGACATGAACAGGGTCAACAACAGACCTCACAGAACGAACAGCCAATGCAGAATACACAGCCTATGCATGATCAGTCCCATACAGTCCAGACAGTAGCAGTACCGCAGCCACAGCATGCTCAGACACAGCCCGCTGCCGCAACACGACAAGTATCACAACAGATGTACCAGTATGCCCAGTCAGCATATCCAGATTATCAGCGTTATACATGAAACAGCCTAGGGAGGGAAAGTGATTTGCCTCTTATTGAAATTCCTGTAGATCAAGAAGGTCCTTATGTACATAGTCACGTATTAGGAAAAGACAGAAAGTTTTTAATTGACACAGGGGCAAGTCGCACTACTATAAGTCATAATGAAGTCCCAGGGGCACCCCTCTCAGGCTCACAGAATGTTTCCCTTGGTTTTTCAGGACAGCCTATTGTAAATGAAGTATCAGAACCAGTACCACTAGCTGTGGGTCCATTATCTCGAGTTACAGATTTGTTACTTACGAAATCATGTCCCGAAAATCTGTTAGGAATTAAAACACTGAAGGCTCTAGGAGCTATAATTTGCTGTTCCCCGGAGGGAGTCAGACTCTTTCTACGGGATTTCAAGGGTCATTATGTTCTACGTGACTTTGATGTCAGATTGAGAAATGTACCAGATCACTTATGGGCAAAAGGCCCAGCTGATGTAGGTTGTATGCATATCACACCATACCGTGTTACACTCAAGACAGGAGTTGTTCTACCCAGAATCAGACAATACAAGTTACCACCCGATGCTGTAGTGGCTTTACTGAAAATTATTGAAGAGCTTATCGCCCAGGGAGTGGTCGTAGAGACCGACTCCAATATCTGTAATTCACCCATCATTCCAATTCTTAAACGTACAGACCGCAATGCACCGCCAGTATATCGGCTGGTGATTGATCTTCGAGAACTGAACAAATGCATTGTACCACAGTATCCTGTGGTCCCCGATATCTCCTCCCTGTTAACTGCCATTGATTCAGAAGCAACGTTCTTTACTGTAATCGATCTCAAGAACGCCTTCTTCAGTGTACCCATTGACCCGGAGAGCCAATATCTCTTCGGATTCAGTTTAAATGGACGAAGTTTCAAATTTTCCCGCGCACCTCAAGGATTTACAGAAAGCCCCAGCATCTATAGTCAAGCACTGAAAAGACAACTAGATTGTATCCAAATGCCAGTTAATACCGCTTTACTACAGTACGTCGATGATCTACTGATCACCGCACGAAGTGAGCCCGAATGTGAACAAGCATCTCTGATAGTTTTGCATTTTCTGGCCGACAAGGGACACAAGGTGTCTCCTTCGAAGCTACAATTCTGTGTTCAGCAAGTTGTGTACTTGGGTCACTTGCTGTCCAAAGTGGGGAGACAGCTCACTCCCGATCGCATTCAGTTAATTGTAAACATGCCACGACCCCAGACACAAAAAGAAGTGCGGGCCTTCATAGGCCTCACCTCGTACTGCAGACAATGGATTCCTCAATATGCATTTCTAGCTAAACCACTCATCCAGTTAACAACACAGGAGGCAGCAACTTCGACTGTCCTCCCTTGGACTCAGGAACACACACAAGCCTTTGAGGAATTAAAGAAAGCTTTATGCCAAGCACCAGTTTTAGCGACACCATGTTACAGCAAACCGTTTACACTTTTTGTTACAGAACGTGACGGTACAGCATTGTCTGTCCTCACTCAAGATCAAGCAGGTTCACATAAGCCTTGTGCTTATTTTTCAAGCACATTGGATTCAGTAGCACAGGCACTCCCTGCATGCTTAAAGTCAGTAGCAGCAACAGCGTTAGCAATCAGACAAAGCGACTCAATTGTTTTAGGTCATCAGTTAACAGTACAAGTTCCACATTCTGTAGAGGTTCTGTTAAACAGAACCCAGACTCAACACTTGACTATAGCACGACTGACAGGTTACGAATTGACATTATTCCAGCCACACATAGAAATCAGACGCTGCAGTATCTTGAATCCAGCAACATTGTTACCTACAGTTATGACAGATCCAGCTCCACATGATTGTATAGAGATTATTAATGCAGTAACAAAGCCCAGACGAGATTTAACAGATGTTCCATTGACAAATCCAGACCTGACACTTTATGTGGATGGTTCATGCATGAGAACAAGTACAGGAGAGTTAGTGGCCGCGTATGCCGTGACCACTGAAACTGAAGTTAAAGAAACACATCGTATTGATACATTGTCTGCTCAAGCAGCAGAGCTCATCGCTCTGACCCAAGCCTGTATTCTAGCGAAGAACAGAAATGTTAACATATACACAGATTCCCGTTATGCGTTCGGAGTCGTACACGACTTCGGCATGCTCTGGCAAGAACGAGGTTTTCTGACCTCTCATGGTACAAAGATACAGCATGGTCCTCTCATTCAAGCACTGTTAGAAGCAATACATCTGCCTTCAGCCATATCAGTCATGAAGTGTAAAGCACATACTAAAGCCACAGATTCTGTTTCCCAGGGTAACGACCTGGCAGATCAGACAGCAAAACATACAGCACTGACTCACACTCAGACAACTGACACGGCAAAGATAACAGATCCGACAAACTGCATGACAGTCAGGGATCCCACACTAGATGTTATTGACATTCAGACACATGCTACTGCAGACGAAATAAAGAAATGGATCGAACTAGGAGGGATCCAGACAGATCAAGGTTGGATGACGAAGGGAAAATCTACATGGTTTCTCCCTGACTCTATGGTTCAAGTCATGATAAATACAGCACATAGTCCCGCCCACCTTGGAGAGAAAGCAATGCTAGACAGTTTGCAAAATCTCTGGAACAATAAACACTTACGAGCAGCAGCAAAACAGAAAGTGCGTACTTGCATGATCTGTTGTCAGTTCAATCCAGGTAAAAGCGTCCCTGTAGAGCAAGGTGGATTTCATCCTCCCGATCACCCTTTTGAAGTCCTCCAGATGGATTATATCCAGATGGACCGTTGTCGAGGATTCAAATATGTTCTCGTAGTTGTCTGTGCTCTGTCCCGCTGGACCGAAGCATACCCAGTCCCAGATTACACTGCTCCGACCACTGCCAAACAGTTGGTTCGTGAATTTTTCCCACGATACGGCATGCCTCGTGTCGTGTACTCAGATAACGGTCAGCCATTCTCGTCTGCCCTAATGAAAGAAGTTTCCTTGTTATTGGGATACCAGTGGAAGTTCCATTGTGTCCGACATCCAGAAGCCGCAGGCCTTGTTGAGAGGCATAATCAGACATTAAAGATCCGCCTTGCCAAAATATGTCAGGACAAAGGGGTCGACTGGATAGTCGCTCTGCCAGTGGCACTATTCTATATGAGAATGGTCGCCCATTCGAGATCAGGGCTATCCCCGTACGAGGTGGTCTTTGGAAGACCACCGAATATGTGGGGGACGCCCATTCCTAAAAAGATAACCGATGTTGATTCTAATATGTTGACAGATTACCTTGCCTCCTTGATGTCTGCACTCCAATCATGTCGTTCACAGGTTGCCGCAGCCTTCCCTGACAACACCGATGTGAAGCCGCATGACGTCCGCCCCGGGGACGTTGTCCTCGTCCGCAACTTCGACAGGAAAAGTCCGTTGGAGCCCCGCTGGAAGTCTCCGAAGACCGTTCTACTTACGACAAGGACCGCAGTCAAATTGGAAGGCAGAAAGGGGTGGGTCCACCTAAGCCATATCAAAACATTCCCAGGACTGAAACCGGAACAAGACACACCCACCCCCACCAAAGACTGTGATAACAAAGACTTTACCGAAGTTAAAAGAGAAAAGACTCCTCAAGAACAATATCGTATGAAATTGCGATCTAGTCAGTCAGACAGTTTAATTGTTTAAGTCCTCCCCTAGGTGAATCGGTTAAATAGTTTCTGACATGTATCCCCTAGATCGAGTTAGAGAGAGAGAAGAAAAGAAAAGAACATATTGCAAATCACTTCGTAGTCACTGCATAGTGACACTAATAATTATGTTTATTCTAAGTATATTAATAATTGTCGCTAGCATCTTGTTACCTGTATACTATCCTATTTTCAAGCGTGAACAATCTGCTTACAATGTCTCTGCTGAACACACTTTTAGTGAGTTACCTCCTCATGAGCTTTCCTACAGACTTGCGCTGCGCAACAATACATTCATTAGTATGTTACATCATTCTCATCAAACTAACAATGCTACAAATTGCTGGATATGTGGCCGACTCCCTCCCTACCAGAATTATAAGGGAGCCCTGCCTCTCTTTCCTTACCCGTTCACTCACAATGGCTCCTGCGGAGCATGGTTCAAAATAATTAATTCTTTAGATCCCGACATTGCTGTTTTCGATGGGGGTTGGGTTTGGGGAAACCTGAACTTGGTCCTACTAGACGTCTGTTACCCAGATAAGGAGGGACTCCCCATTAGAATAGGAACTGATCTAGAAAATGAAGTATATGGATTAGGTAATTACACAATTAGCCTTATGATTCTTACTGTCGAATCCGAAGCCGCACCAGTTCTACCTATTATGTCAGTACTGCCAGTCACTGGTGAATTATGTATCAAGAAGAAAGGTTCCGTACACTTAGGTCATAGTAAATGCACTACTGTGGTCGAATTCAGTGATGATGGAAAATCATCTTTCAAAGCTATCAGTCATTCTTACTTTGTGTGTGGTCATACCGCATACATCTGTCTACCTCCAGATTGGGATGGTACCTGTTACATTGCATTCCTTCTGCCACCTGTTTTTCTAGCTCCCTCTGATTACCATAGAAACAGCAATCTAGTAAAGAATAGACCCAGGAGAGATGCCCCCCTTGTCGACTACACAGAAACGGCATGGGAACAGTACACTGACTTTAATAAAGGATTCTTTTTCTTTTTAGGCCCTGTCCAGAATAGTAAATTAATACGCAGATTAACTAGAACACTTGAAGCCGTAGTAAATGAAACTACCTCCGCCTTAGGTAACTTAACAGAAGAGCAGTCCGCTATGCGGGTTGTTGTCCTTCAGAATCGTCTTGTAATTGACGTCATCTTGGCAGATAGAGGTGGAGCCTGTAAGGTCATCGGGTCAAGCTGCTGTGTTTTCATTCCACAGAATGCACCATCTGTATATCAAGCTATCACCCGTCTTCATAATATTGCAAATCAGATACATCAGAATCCAGGCACCTGGACTTGGTCCGGTTGGTTCTGGACAACGTTAACAGCTTGGGGATGGAAGATCCTATCCTTCCTAGGCATTGGCCTAGTCCTAGTATTCAGTTGCTGCCTATGCCTGCAGTGTGGGCCAGCGATCTGTGGATTGTGTGCCACCTCTTGTATTGAACATTCCAGTTTCCACTCAAAACGTAACCGAAAGAAAGAAGAACAAATGATGTTACAAGAACAGACTGATCGATTCATGAGGATCGATATTTCATGAAGGGTCCGTAGGGAACAAGGAGGGAATGAGGAAAATTAAATTTTGGTCATGATGTGTTCCCTAGCGCGTACCCCACCGACTCCATGTACCAGCTTAAAGTGCATGTAACTTCCCTCCTGTGACAGCTATGAAGACGCAAATACATTTGCGTCCACCGTCAACTTGTCCTCTTTCAGATCCACCATGAATGGATTATATAGTCCGTTCCTAAGTATGCTATGCCACCGTCTTTTTGTAGTACACTTTTCATGTATTCCTGCTCTAGCCAGAGTAGGCCCTGAATTCCTGCCATCTGAACCTCTTTTGTGGCTCCTGACTCTGCCCAGGCTACCTCTCTACTCGTGAACTCTGTCCTACTTTCAGCGCGGCCCCTCGCGCTCAGCTCAAGCCTGCTTTCTGCCAAGACTGACTATAACCTTCGAGTTATCTGTTCCGTTCCCCGAGAATACATTCCTGCCTACTAGATCCTGTAAACATCCTCTCCAGCTGCAGAGCCAAAAGGGCCGACCTGTCTTAATACAAGTAATTCATAGCCTCTGTTGCCATGCTTCCATGGAAGGCCCCGTGCCCCACGCTTCACATATAGACATTCAGGCGCTCATATACGCATCCACAGTTAGCATAGAATAGTCTCTGCCCTAGAGACCTTTCCGCCCAGATAGTATAGTTCCTAAACATCAGATATCAGATATGATAGAAGTACAAGTTGATCTGACATGCCAGACTTCTGTCTCTTTCCGTCCGTGTAAATGTCAAGACCCCTGCACCCCGTCAATCACACGTCATGCAGCTGCGCGCGCATCCAAGCTTCCGATTTCTGCTGACATTGCAACATTCTGTTAGCACCACCCCTTGGTGCCACCCACTTGCGTCACCTATCAGTGACGTTTCTAGCACACACCTTTAGTTCACGCCTAGTTTACGCCTCTTGATGATGTATTGGTACCACGTGTATACTGTTATCTTGTCTTCTCTCAGCTGTTACGCCTCTTACATTGAACCTTATGATGTAAATCAAGTATATAAGCTATGTATTGTCAATAAACGAGAGCGCGCTCATCTATCCCTTCTGACACCCCTGTGGTGGTCAGAACATGATATCCTGATTCCTTTATGAGGAATAAAACCCTTAGAAACTCTAACACCACGGACTCTGTTTTCTTTCTTTCTGATTGAGTTATCATTGATTAAGTACTTACCTGCATAGAAATTAAGAGAGTAAATTAATTATTTACGTCAGGGTGAAACCCCGAAACTGGTCCTAGAATGCTTGTTTCCAGTCCAGGCAGGACCTGGCCTGGTAGTTTGGGCTGGACTGTTCCCATAGAGAGCAGGGTCAAGACTAATTTGCATATGGCTGGGTTCAAACTGGAATGGCATAGGGAGCAAAAAAATTATGGATTTAGGCCCAGATCTCTGTACTGGGTTGAATCTATGACATTGTTCTGCATTATGTCCATCAATTGTTCTTTTTGCATTTGTCACCCCGAGTGGTAGCGATATGCCCAGATGTTTGTCCCGTGCTCTCCATGCCACTGTAGTCAAGCTAGCCTGGCTGATGAGGTGTAAAACCTCGAAACCAGTCCTAGGATGCTTGTTTCCAGCCCAGGGAGGACCTGGCCTGGCAGTTTGGGCTGGAAAACGATGGATTTAGGCCCAGATCTCTGTACTGGGGTGAATGTATGACATTGTTCTGCATTCTGTCCATCAATTGTTATTTTTGAATTTGAAATGAAAGCAATCATCAACATTTAAAACTGCCAGTTCATTAGATCATTAAAAAAAGTAAATAGCGGTCGGACAGCATTTTTTAAGCTTATGACCCGTGCAGCCCACCCCTGGGACTGTATTCATAAAGGAGAGGTTGGCTGCGTGGCCCCATCCCCAAGCCTCCAAAGGCCCCGGGGTGCCCTCACCTGGGGCTGAAATTTGACAAAAGGGGGAGGGATGCTGCACGACTTTCTCCCTGACCATCCAAAGGCCCAAGGGATCCCACCCCAGTTTCTGAAACTTTGCAAAATGTTGAGGGGGCCACGTGGCTTCCCTCCCTGATCCGTTAAAGGCAATGTGAAGGCCATTCCTGGGGCCAGCTCAATAGCTATATCCCAGGGAGCCCAACCCCTGGACATAGCGGTTTCCTTGCCTGCAGTGGTGCAGGCAGGGAAACCTGTAATTTCTCTTGCTTGGCAGGAGCATTTTATAATTTCCTGCCAAGCGGGAGCAAACACCTAGTCCACCCCAGCCCACACTGAAGTGGGCAGGGAAACAGATAAAAAGATTTCTCCCACCTGGACCTCCCCCTGCGACCCCTTATGTAGGTATAATAGGTGCCCTGGGTGGGCATTAGGGCATCCCTCTTTTAGAAATGTAGTCCCCTGGGGATAGGGTCCCCGGGGACGAAAGAGGCTTGGGGGGCGGACTGCCTGTCCCCCTCCCCTTGAAAATGATGCAGAGCCCCAGGGGATGGGAACCCTGAGAGCGAAATGTGGCTGAGGAGGGGGATCGCTTGCCCCCCTGCCCCTGAAAATAATGCCAGGCCCCATGAATGGGGTCCCCATGGCTAAAGTAAGCCCGGTGGGGCCGCATGCTTCCCTTCCCCTTTATTGAATGGAGTGGCCTTGGGGGATGGAGTTTCCATGACCTAACAATGCTTAGGCAGGGGGACCGCACAGAGCCCCTCCCCTTTGTTTTAAGTAGTGCCCTTGGGGATGGGGTCCCCATGGCTTAATAAAGCTCAGTGAGGGGGGCCACAAGCCCCCCCTCCCTTTTAATAAAATACAATGGCATAGGGTATGGGGTCCCCAGGTCCAGGACCTGTGGCCAACCCCCGCTGTGCATCAATGATGTCATCAGTTGTCATTTGAGAGGTCATCAGTGATGTCATAGAACATATCTTAGGCTAAGTCATAGGTGAGGTTATAAGCAGTCAGAGCGGGGCACAGGTTACAGTTAGCTCTGCTCTCTCTCTGCTCTGGCACTCTGAGTGCTGCTTATCGCCAATGCAGGCACTCTTGCGCCGTGGTGCAAGGGTGCCATGATACATGGCAACTCAGATTGGTTTGTGCAGGAAGGACCACTGTCTTGCACAAAAACAATCCTTAGTGGCAAAGGTAATGTCAAGTGAACAATACTGCCATGATTTTGTTCCAGTGTGAGCTAGTCAGGTGCTCGCTTGGTCTGATTTAAGGGATGTCAACTTATGTCACTCACTCTTATGATAGTAGTATATGTTTATTGGTGTTGTAGAGTTCATGGTGGCCCAAGAGCTTCCCAGCGCTGCTTAAGGCTGACAAAGTGACTATGCCGACTTGTGCGCTTAAAGGGGAAACAGCATGTCTTAAGCTTTTTCCTAAATGAGAGTCCATCTTGCGGTAATCTGAGGCCAAGTGGAAGCTCATTCCACAGCTTTGGTACCAAGTGAGAAAATGATCTTCCTCCTTACCTTGCCCTTAGCCTATTTATCAAGATGATATGATCAACGGTGTCAAATGGCACACTCAAATTGAGCAATAGGATAGCGGCAGAGCCTCTGTTATCTGGCAGAGGTTTGAGCCCATCTGGGTTGGCTGGAGCATGTGATTATTTTCCAAGAAAGTAGCTAGCAACTGGTTGTCATGTTTCTCCAGGAGTTTGCCGAGAAAAGAAGTAGTGATATGGGATGAAGATTACCAAGTAATACAGGGTCTAGGTGGGGTTTCTCAAGTAAAGGTCTAATTATTGCATGCTTCCAGTGTCTTGCAACTAAACCCACATCTACAAGCTGTTAAGTAGGTCTATTAGTTAAGGTAAAATAGCAACTAAGTCTTTGGATAGGATATAAGGAGGTTCAGGGTCTAATGGAGATCCTGATTTGGTTTCCTTTATCTAATCAAGGATGATTTCTTCAGTGAGCTTGGGGAATTGTGCACGCATTGGAGATGGAGATAATTCCCTGACATTACTTTCCTCCTCAGAGCTGGTTTGTTATTACCTTGAAATTTACTATAAAATAAATATGTCACGCTTTTTTAAAGATTTCGTTACATCTTTCTTTTGTGGCTTGTGGATGAGTGTTAGTTTCATGAGGGGTGATGATGGTTTTGCCCACTCTAAATAGATCCCTTGGTGAGTTTGAGGCCTGCATGATTATTTCCTCATAAAATGTAGCCTGTGCTTTCCTTATTTCATTATGATAAGACCTGATAGAGGTTTTGTATTTTCTTTTCTGAGCGCTGGTTCATACTCCTTTCTCCAGTTCCTTTCCATTTTCTTACATTGTTTTTTCAGTAATGAAAGGTGGTCATTGTACCACAGAGCCTTCTTTAAATATGTTTTAGGTTCGGAGCATATTTTTTAAATTCATGCTTCTACGGACTACGCACTACAGCTCTCCCATTGTTGGTAGTCCTCCTCTAAGTTGCCTATGAAATTCGGCGTTGTGTACTTCAGGACTCTTTCCAAATTCCGGGGTTGAGCTACGCCCAGCTCCTGATGGCGGTGGACTGGGCCCTATCCTTGCTGTGCTGGACAGGTTTAGGTAGGGGGCGTAGTTTGTGTAGTAGTGCTACACGTAGCTACGCGAAGTGCCCTTCACACTACGCGAGCTACGCATAGCTACGCGAACTGCATAGTGCACTGTGCAAAATGCTGTTCGCACTGATTGCACGGTGCCGGATGCTTGTCCGCACTGTGCAATCAGTGCAAACCGCATCTTGCACAGTTCAAGCGGTCGTTTTCTGTCACTCGAGTAGATTTCTACTCAGGCGGAAGCTTTCTCAACCCGGACTGGTAGTTTCTCATTGCGAGTGGTCGCGGGCATACGCGACCACTCGCAATGAGAAACCAGACCTTCCCGCATTGAGAATCTCGCCGGGAGGTTTATTTTCCACGCTCGCTATCGGCAACTTGATGTTGCTGATCGCGAACAAGGAAAAAGTCTTGCCGGGATGTCATTTTGCTCGCTCGCTGTCGCCAACTTGACATTGAGGACCGCGAGCAAGCAAAAAATGACCGCTACGCATGTTTGCACTGTGCTACGTGCAATTCGCGTAGTGCGAAGTATCGCAAACTTTGCAAACTATCCAAGGGTGGTGTAGTACTTCGCCCAGGGTTACTAAAAAGAATAAGGGAATGATCTGTCTAGGGAACAAGAATTACTTTGGATACTGTAACTTGGAGGTCATTGGAAAATATGAGATCCAGTGAATGCCCTTTCTCATTTGTGGGTGTTGACACATGTTGAGGTAGTTGCAGAGCCTCAAAGTCATCCTGCAACCTTCTGATGATGGTGGTGCCATGTGCATCAGAGTGAAGGTTAAAATTCCCCAAATTGGTTGTTTGTGTTTTCCCTACTACTAAACTGGCCAGAGCGTCTGGTGTAGCCTCCACAAATTTGAAACTTGTGCCCGGTGGCCTGTAAATAAGGATGCCTAAGGACATGCAGTGGGGTGAGAGTGTGATATAAAACTGCAGACTTTCACACTCTGGCAGAGAAAATGTGTAGGTTACACATCTGAGATCGTCTTTTAATATGATGGCCGGTCCACCCCCTATTTCTCCTATTTGATCTAGACTGTAACCGGATACATAAGGGTAGGGCCAGGCGAATATTCGGGCCTGAGCTGTCATTAAGCCAGGTTTCCATAATGAATAATAAGTCCTGGTGGTCATACTCTAACAAGGTTCTAATATCCATGATATGTCTAGGAATTGACCATACGTTAATCATTTCCAGGTTCCACGTGGGTTTGTGGTGCTCGGGGTTGTAAAATTTCTATCATTGTTTATGTGCAGCTCAAAGCTGCACTTACTACAAACCCCTCGAACATCAAGCACATACAGCTAGATTCATCAAAGTCCCGATTTGCGAGTCCTTAATAGCAATTATTAAGGAATCGCTATTAAGGACTTGCAAATCGGGATTCATGTAGAAATCGCAAAATAAATTGCGCTTCCTACAGCTTAAGGCCCATAGGAATGAATGGGGAGTCAATCCTTATTTGCGATTAGCAATTTGCTAATCGCAAATAAGGATGCGAATTCAAGGGTGCCAGGGGTGTCCAAAGGACACCCTGTAGCACCCCTGAAATGTGAATTTACACTGATGTTGTGCACACACATGTCCAAAGGACATGTGTGTGTGTAACATGCAACTTAGAAAAATGCATTTAAATGCATTTTTCTAAATTTTCGCTATTTACCACGAGGTTTGACTTCGTGGTAAATAGCGCTCCTAAATTGCGAATTCGCAATTTTTAAATGTTTCATGAATAGCATTTAAGGAATCTCTAATAGAGATTCCTTAAATGCTAATCCTCGCAAGTTTGAGAATTCTTTATTAGCGATTTTTGCATTTGGGATGATGAATCCCAAATGCAAAAATTGCTCTTGCAAAGGGCCAGATTCTCAGAATCTGGCCCTTTTGCGAGCGCATTTCGCTTGATGAATCTAGCTGATAGTTTGGGTCCAGCGGAGGAGTACATGAGGGGTGTAATGGAGGTCTGAGTGCTAGTAGCTGTTTTTAAGGTATATTTGTGCATACCTATGTTAAGAGGAGCAGGGTACCTGGACTCTGGGCCTGTACGGGAGCGGACGGGCGCAGATGGGCTTGCAGCAGGCATTTAAAGAGGAGGTGGAGTTGGCTGCTAGAACGCCAACCTCCAGCCTCTGCGCAACTCTGTGGCTTTATGTGGCTCATTACAGTCCCAATTTGCCTGCTATGCAGTACGTAAAGGGAGATCGACTTGACCCATCAGGAGAAGGAGAAGCAAGGATCATTTGTTGGTATGCATGAATAGTTCAAAATGCAATTTTAGGTTAGGGAAATACGAATACGCTATCTGATTAAAAAAGTACAGTTCTGTGCCTGTCAAAATGTTATTTTGTAGAGAGCACCACCAATCATTGATTATTATCTTCTTTCTTTCATAAGCACCCAAGGGCAAGAGAGCACCTTGGCGAGCAACTGCTGCCACCATCAGCGCTATGGCGGGTGAGAGGACCACCACCATCAGTGCCACAGCCATGGCAGATAGTTCTGCTGGCCCCAATAAGTCATGTTTATTCTTTTTTTACTGTATGTTCCCAAAAGTAAACTTATGTCATTCAGTATTCTTACTATTTAAATGTTTTCAACTCTCATGCTAATGATTGTTATCCATCTATTTCCCGGTGTTTTATATGATTCCTGTTTCTGCAGCTGACTTTCTTCTCTCTGTACTTTCTTCTGCTCCCTTTTAGTAAGCTTTACCTCACCACTCATTTACATGACTTTTGTAGTACTGTTAAGAAGAGAGCAGATTTTTTAGTAACGTAAAGAGGATCGCAGCCAGGCCCAAGTATTCACCAAACATATTGGTTGAGAAGGCTTTCTTGATCAAACAGCAAAATTGTACATAAACACAGAGATAGACTGGTCATGGTCATGGAGCCCCATTGTTGTCTTACACTAGCAGTTCCCATGACAGTGCAGCATCGCAGGGATGACATGCTATTATCAAACAATACCATGTGCCCTTTACAGTCCCTTCCACCACTTCATTGGATTTCATGCTTATCCTTTCGTAGCCATTATCCCCCCTTAGAAAAAAAAGGCTTGGTTGACTCAATGACCACCTGGTTTTTAAAATGTTATCAACCAACAAACAAACCTCCCCAAATGATAGTTTTGATAGAAGATACTGATAGACAACTAACCTAACTGTAGTGATGCATGGCTGTTCTACCTTGTACTAAAGAAATACACGGGTGGCTAGTCTGGTGTTTAAAATGGGTGAATTATGTATTTCTCTGGGTGCACAGACCATAAGTGCCTCCACAAGAAGTGCCAGCCAGCCAGGGATATTGGAGGAGGCCCAGGCGGTCAAGGGAGGGGGTGTTATTCCAGTGGTGGTACGGACAAGTGTAAAGTCACCTTGCTTTTTTATTGACAATACTGAATTATTTTAGCGAGACAGATATCCCACCCATCACCTCCAGTATCTGCCCACATTATTTTGTCACCTAAAACAACAGCATTGTTTAACTCAGCACTGCAATGCAGGTGGTGAAATGTGCGTCTGATATGGCAAAACAAAGTCTGCAAAGCACACAACCTGAAGACAAGTGTAGTTTTAGTGTCCACTCAGTCACTTACTAGTACTTCACTTCATCATTCTTTCTTTATGGCTTCTGCTCTAGTGACTAATATTTCTGGCTTCCATTGCGGAATTATGCTCCCAATTTTAATTTCCTTCCAACAACCAATCTCACTATGCAAACGCATAGTAGATAAATAGTGACAACCAACCATTCCATAGCTAAACCTCTACCTAGCCCAATCCCTATAACTTATATCACTGTAGACTAACTTTCCACACTGCCAAGTGGTGATATTTGTTGAAAATAATTTGTGCTGGAGGCCAGGGTGTAATATGGGATTAAGTGCCTGATTTAGAGTTTGGCAGATTGGATACTCTGTGACAAATGTGAAAAATAAAATAAGTATGCTGTTTGCCGCACTACAGTGCATCATTCATATTCTATTCACTGTCTACTGTAATACAGAGGATGGAATAGCCGTTATCCACCACATGTGTGACGGAGTATCCCATCTGCCGGATTCTATCAGGCCCCATGTTAGGACTCAGAGTTGAATTGAAGAGGGAGTTTGAGAAGAGCGGGCCATTGGAATTATATAAGTTGATAATATAACCTGCTACAGCTGCCCCCAAAACATGCTGCAGAGCAGCAGACCCACCAGCATGGCTCCATCGGCAACTGCCTTAATTCCTTGCTGTCAGGGTACAATCTGACCAGACACCCTTGGACTTCCCAGATATTTCAAAAATTTCCATTAGAAATTCGGTTCTCGTTAGTTTTGACCAACTGTTCCTCGAGATGTCCCTAATGGCAATCAAGAGCCTGAAGTCGGAGTCTCCATCAGATCCTTGTCCTACTAACCTGTTAACCATGGCTGCCCAAACTATTAATCCAATAGTAAATAATATACTATATACCTTGTTGGCAACTTATCCGGTCCCTGCACACTGGAAAAGGCCAACAGTACTTCCTCTGCTGAAAAACCCGTCAGCTGATCCGAAACAACCAGCAAGTTTTAGACCCATCTCCCTCCTCCTTGCCTTCTCCAAAAACTTGGAGAAAGCAGTTAATTGTCAATGTTCTCAATACTTGGAGGTAAACAAACTATTACATCATAGCCAATCAGGCTTCGACCTCACTTTAGCACTGAGGCAGCGCTTCTGGAAGTAGTTGACCATGTTAGAAGCACCCTTGATAAGGGAGACAAGGACATCCTGGTCATGTTGGACTTAACTCTGGCCTTTGACATGGTTCCCCATCCACAACTACTTTAACATCTGCAGGCAATAGGGATCGAAAGCACTGCCCTAATATGGCTTACTTCTTTTCTAAGCAATCGAAGTCAAGAACTATAGCTGCCCCCATTTTCATAGCAAGCTAGAACTTTGACGGTGTGTGTTCCCCAGGGATCAGCCCTGAGCCCCACTTTTTTCACTGTTTATCTGGCACCTCTAGCAACATTGTTAATTTCAATGGGTGCTAAAGCAATCTCATATGCGGATGATACCCAGCTTCTCTTCTCCTGTGGCAAGGGAGAGGGGCGAGATGGGGATCTCATCTCACAATGTCTGGCTAATGTGTTTTGATGGTTGCTTGGCACCAACTGAAATGCAACCCAGATAAGACGGAGATCGTGATCTTTGGAGCTGCCCCTCCCAACTTCTTGAGATCTTGGTGGCCTAAGGATGCGCCACAGCCTGGCCCTCCCCAAAGCTCTATAAGGAACCTAGGTATCAAATTTGATGGTACCCTCTCCTTCGAAGCTCAGATACAAATGTTGGCCTGTTCCTGTTTCAGCACTCTTCGCATCTCGAAAAGATTCCTACCTTTCCTGTCTGAGTCAGCCAGGAAAACAGTCATCCAGGCTCTGATTACCATGAGACTGGATTATGGGAATACTCTTTACCTTGTACTCCCTGAGCACCTCCTTAGTAGACTTCAGGTGGTGCATAACTCGGCAGCCAGTCTTTTACTCAATCACCCCCCTAGGTCCCATATGTCTGACCATCTGAAGGCTCTTCACTGGCTTCCCGTGAAAAAGAGGGTGCAATTTAAGGCCATGGTATTAGTGCACAAGGCCTTGCATGACTCAAGAGCAGGTTACTTCAGAGAGAGGACTTATGAATACATTCCAGCTCACACTTTGCGTTCTTCCTCTGCTTGTCTGTCAAGCTACCCCCAGATCCATTGACTTAGAATGGGTAGCAAATCCTTTTCTTATCTATGACCCTTCAACTGGAATAAACTTCAGAGAGACCTTCGCCTAACCAGTGATCTCCCTGCTTTCGAAAAGAAACTGAAACCTGGCTTGTCACATATTCTGACTAGATTTTAAGTCGGTGCCTTAAACCTTGATTGCCGGGACACTCTGAGTAGCTGTGGGCTGTACAAAGTGTTATAACATAACATAACAGTGCTGTTGCATTATGTGATGCATGTGTGGGAAAAACTTGGTCCTGTGACTAACCATCACATCCAAATTAAATTCCAATGGCCATAGGTGACCAGCAATGCTCTGCTACTGTGCCACTATAGATAGTATAAACATTAAACATGTGTTTGTACTAAGCATAACAACTAAAGTTTTTGATTTAGCTTCTTTGATATAGCTACTCCTGCTGCTGGAGCTGGCCAGCAACTACCCTTAGCAGGAGATAGCCACCTGGCTGCAGGGTCAGAATTTGGAGACCGTGACAGCTGAATGTCGCCAGCTGGTGGCCTTGGAGGAAGAAAATAAGGAGGCGTGGGCCTCCAGTTCCTTGGTTTGCCACTCAGGCCTGCCTCCAATCTGGCCACACCAAAGCCAGCACCATCGCCACAGCCATGGTCCACTGCCACCCGGAACTCCACCTGCCCCCCTTCCTCATCATCATCTGACTGCCTCCTCCACCACGCCCTACATGAGCTTGCATTCCTCTGGCGTGGCAGCAGAACCTGGTTTGCGAGATGGCATAATTATGCATTTATTAGTAGTAGAGTTACACTGCAAGAGGAAGCTTACACCAAATGTGTATCTTTACCTTTGTGAATCTGGCCACATAGTGCACACTAGTACTCCCTATCATGGGACAGACATTGTTCTATCTAAGACTCTGCACTATGATGATGATGATGTCCCTTTCATGCCTGGGTGGGTAAGTAGGGCTGGTGTAGGCTTTTGTTTACTTAAGAATATCCTATAACAGTGAGTTGGTGCCACTTTCACCACATCCTCCCCACAAAGTTTGTGATCTATTTATGGTGTAAATTCTCAGTTTAAACACAAAGGAGGGGTGAGGGTCAAGACCATTTATACTCTACCACCCCGGACTCCCAGGAAACTCTAATGTATGCACAAAAGAGGTGTATAGAGTGAGTTATATCAACAAAGTGACCAAACAGAGAAAGCCCCAATAGGGCCATTTACTCTATTTGAAAAAACTGCCCTCACTCACATACCGAAGTATGTGACATGCTTCATCATCGGGCCTGCTTCCAAAACGCCCTGGTGTAGCCACACACAGAGCGGAGCATAAGGGAGGGGGAAGAAAATAATAAACTTCTCTTAACAAGACAAACAGTCAAGACAAGTGGACATAAACGACATATAACATAAATCTTGGTGAAAGTCGTGCAAGCTCCAAGTGATCACCACTGAAAAAGTGCGACGAAAGGTGCAGTTAGGAAAGGTGATTTAAAACTGATTAAAGGTGTCAACCAGAACACAACCTTTATTAAGCTTTTCTTGACACCCCTATCAGGATTAAAAAGAAAAAAAGAGGATGGGAAAAAGCCACTATGAGATAATTAGGAATCTCGAGGCTTCCCTCCTACCACTGCCAGAGTCAACATGTTTCGACCGCTCTGTATGTGCCCAAGGGGTCACTCAGGTCTTCTTCAGGACCGTCGCACTCAGTGTCACTCTGGGTTTTTCCGTACTTCGGATGGTAATACCCTTGCGGTGAGGTAGGTCCACTGGATCCGTACACCTCCCGTAGTGAGTGTGGAGATAGTTCCCTCAAGTGCGGGAAAACATTTACGAGTTAATAATAATTACAAACTCGAAATGGTGTCCGGTGAGGGGGACGCCAAGGAACACAATCGTTCCGCAGGTGAGTCCCGGTATTGTCACCTGCAGACCGTGACACCGCGCAGATTCTCAGTTGACACCCCCATAAGTCACAAAACCTGGGGGAAGAGAGTTAGGGATTTGATGAATGGATGGTAACGAGGAGTAGGGGTAAGGTTTAACGAAGACAAACACAACATTCATCAAGTCGACGAGCAGCACATTATCATCACATCTGTTGTGGGATAAAATCAAGGAATGACATAGTTCAGTTACTAAATGCATTGCCAACAGTCTTTCAGTCCCAGAGTCCAAAGCTATCTAATTGTTCTATTACCTAGGTTTTAAAAAATGCTAAATAGACCCATACATTTCTACAAAATATTATTGTTAAGAAAACAAAAATGATGCTATATATAAATGCCAAAAGAGATGGTGCATCAGCATTCTTCTTCTTGGTATGTCCATCTTGATTGCAGGGCGGAACCGGTCTGGTAAGCAGAAGTGTTATGGAGCTTTCATGCAGAAGAAAAGAAGGCCTGTGAAATGCGAAAAAGTAAATTTCAATATTGTAGAGTCAACAAGAAGGTGGATGAGGACTAAGAGCGCAGGACAAATACAGATGCAGTCATGTGTGATTAATTGAGAAATAAGAACAATCCTTTAACACCAATCCAGAAAAGTATCAGCATGTAACTGGCTGATCAATCTCACACATTCCAATTGCCATAACATTCAGCTGAGTATGTCCATCATGTGACGATTGTCCAGTGACAGTCCCCCCAGACCAGAATCACTTAGAGGAGTTTGACATTTGGCCCTTCACACTACTCTACATTTTCCAAATCAGTACACCTCTCTTCAGTCCACAGGACTGAGTAGGACTCTTAGAATCATGTTGTTTCTCATTGTAGGAGATAGGGATTGTTCATAACTTCCTTTTTTCTGGCTGTTGGGGTAGTTCAGTCCTGACTCCAAGCCCTGGATTGAAAGAAATAAACTTGTAGTGTTGATGAACAAGGAAAGCAAAAATGTTTGAGTATTTTATGTAGTTTTATTACCTAAATTGACTGGTCTCTGATGAACCTGAAAAAGAAGACATACAGGAAAGGAGTGGACCTTGAAAAAATTATAGTGAAGTGAGAAAGCAAGGAAATCAACCAGGCAGACTCATCCATCAGGCCCCAAACAGTACAAATCAAGGTTACAAATTAGTTGAAGAACACCCTCCCAGCCATCACACGCATCATCACTCACTCAGTATATCACCTATTGGTGCAATAGTTACCTGTTCCAAGCATGATGCACATTTATCTATAGTATCTTCTCTCTTTCCATGGAAGTAAAAAACAATGGCAGTCTTTTATAATTAATGGTATTTACTGGCCGCCCTGATAGGGAATGCAAAAAAGAAGGATAGGGATGAGAGGCTTTGTCTTCATGTCCTTTTACCTAATTGGGAGGCTTCTTCTGTTCACACTGGTCCAACTCCACTCCATACATGTGAATAACTAGTGGGACTGCCTAAGTCAGACACCAAATATATAAATGTTCTTTTATATACTTCTTTTTTTTGTAAAGCAGTTCGATGATAATGTAGCAAAGTTCTGTTGTAGTCAACTTAGTCAAGGAAGTACAGTTTAATAATGGTCAGTCTCTCCATGTTTTGAGGTGAGAGACGGGTGCTTCTGACTGTGAAAACTGTGCAAGCTGCACTGAACACACACTCAGAAGACACACTGGTTACTGGCCAGGCCAGATACTTTATTGACAGCCTCCTGAGCCTGGCCATTATTGAACTCCAGGGAGGAAGGACAGACAAACCTAGGTGCAAGGAGAGAGATGCACCTTGATATAAGTTTGACTACAGGGGTTTATTCCCCACTCTCCTTCCATGGGAGGTATAGGAAACTACCATAGGGTTTATTAACAATCTTCGGTAGAGTATAACACAGGTCAACCTACCAAGTGGTAACTTCTCAAATTGTGGTAAGAACAGAGCCCTACTTCAGTTCAGTTTAGAAAGCTTTATTCGGTTTGAATGACACAACCATAAAAGCAACAATAATCAGAGGGAAAAATACATTCAATGACATTTAACATAAAATCAACATAATTCAAGTATATCAGTTACCCTACTAAATTAAAAAGGTTTGACTTCCGTATATTAACCCACATTGTGATACACCGACGAGACAACATTATTTAGTAAATACTCAAATAGATCAAACTTTCACGTACAGACTAGTAGCAATAATTAAAAATAAATATTACAGTAAAATGCATAGTACTAAAGGATGTTTAAACTAATGCTTTGGCCATTATACATTATTCATTATCCATTAAAGTGACATGTGCCTGAGTAAACGTCCGAGCTCTTATAATACATAGTAAACATTTCCACCCCAAGGTAAAGTGTCTAGTGCTTTATTAGAAAATCGGCAAAACTGCTTGTTATAATGGTTATAGTATTATCGATTTCCTTGTTGTTCTACATTTCAGTATATATAATGCAACCCGAAAACAAATATCTGTAGTTTCAAGGGCACATAATAAATTCATTGCATCCTTTGTTGTACGAACATTATATTTTAAAAGGACAGGCTTCAAATAAAATTTCCTTAAAAATGTATAAAATTTACAAAAGAGTAAAAATGAAGGCAACTCTGGCTAGAGATGTTATCACATGGGCATAACATAGTAGATCTCTCTCTTATTTCAGGGAAGGATGCCAAGTGGTGTACGAACCCCAGCCTCAGGCGTGTTAAAACAAAGCGATGTGAAGATCTCGATACATCGGACAAATAAGCCTGAAAACCACTTTTGAGTTCAAGTTGCCTATAAAACACCACAGTTTTTTGGGTCGTAGTTGTTTTTAAATGCTCTTGCCTTTTATATGACAATAAGGAATCCTTAATTTCCTTCTTTGTAAAGGGGATTATATATTCGGTTACCTTTAAAATATTAAAATCAAACAATGTGCTATACCAATATATAATATAACTAAGCCATGGGATGTGAGAGGCATGCTCTAATTTAAGACAATCTTTAATTATTTTCTGAGTAAACTCTGTCTCGCTCTTATGCCAGATCGAACGCCACAAAAGCAAGGCCGCTAGATCCGAAATATAGTTCAGGCCGGTTTCTTGATGGATCAAGTCAATAGAAGCCAAGACCGGGACACACAGTAGTCGTTTTAAAAAACGATTTTCATTTTTTTGAAATTGGGCTGTGGATGAATGGCCCCATATACCAGCTCCATACAGAGCTGAGGAAACACATCTGGCATTATATATGGTTACCATATCTTGTTGTCTACGTTCCCCTAGTTTACTAGCAAAACGGAAAATACCATTTGTATTCCTTATCATTTTGTGCCTAATATTTTCTTGTTCACAAACCCATTTGCTTTTTTGTTCAAAGGTGACACTGAGTTACCCAAAAGATGTAACGGTTTCTATTTTTGATCCCTCAGGAAAAAATGGCCTTGATATCTTCTTCTTCTTCCCACAGGCCATAGTGTAAATCTTTGATTTATTAATTAAAAGTTTCCTGTCCTTAATAAAATTTGTAAATTCATTGACTCATCACCTTTATAGAGGAGTCCAGTAATGAAATTGGCTGGTAATTACAGGCCTCTGAGCGTGATCCCTTTTTATGTAGTGGGACAATAATTGACTGTGCCCATGTTATAGGGAAATTCCCCAGGGCCGATATATTAAAAAGTATTGCAAGGAGCGGCGCCCACAGATCCATCAAATCCTTATAAAGATCTATTGGGACGCCGTCCGGTCCCGGTGCTTTTCCCCCTTTGCTATTTATCAAACCCTCTCGCACCTCTTCCACATCAATTAGCAGCGGTAGTCTTGGCCACGTGTAATCGTTATCTAAAAATGGATTTGGCACCAACCTATCAGGGTTAAAAATATTAGAAAAATGTTGAATCCATTCGGTGCAATTCACATGTGATGTTAGTTCGGGTGTACAGTTCTCCTTTAGAAAGGGGCTGTTAACGGTTTCCCAGAAAAGTTTGCTGTTTTTCGTGTCAGCGGCCATGTTTAGTTTGTCCCAGGCTTCAGTTCTCAAATCTTTTTTGTGTGTCAGCAAGATTATTTTGTAATTATTTCTAAGTTCCTGGATTAACAGTTGATTACGAGGTTTAGACCCTAGTGCCTTTTTTAGTTTCTGTAGTGCCTGGGTGCATTTAGAGTCGAACCACCTTGTGCCGCCCTGTTTATCCACTCTTGGAATTTTGGTCAATATTTTCTTAATTTCATTATTTATTTCTGTAAAGTTAGTTAATAAAATTCCAGGTGTAACATCATTCATTAAGCAACAATCAATAGCATCCCTACATCTGGTAATCACCTCTGCTTGAATCTTTGGTGGGTCCACGCCAGCCCACTTTATTCTCATTCCATTTGGCCGGACAGGGGCAATATCTACGAGTCAATCCTCATTGTTAAGTATTTTTCTGCCCCAATCTAATAATGCCTATGGAGATACTATTGTGGTCACTGACCACCTGCTCTGTTATCCATAGATCAATAAAACAACTATATTCAGATAATATAATATGATCTATATTATTATTCCCATTCCTCCCAGTGAATGTTGGGCATTTAATATGGTCTTTAGTCATGGAGCAATCCAAAAGCCCAAGGTCAAATTTCGCCATAAGCGTGTTGATAGCCATGCCATAATCACAGTGTGGAAAATGTAAATTATTGTCATAATTTGTGGCGAGAATAGTATGAGGCTTCATAAATCCACAAGAATTGGTTAATGCCGTCGGGAAAACACGAATGTTAAAATCACCCGCCCACAGAATAACTACAAGTTTTCTAGAAAGATTTAGTACTCTATCTATTTCCCTTTCTAGTGGACCTAATAGTGAATGTCTATTCTTGTTAAAAATATTATTGTAAAAATGTATTAAGACCAAGTCCTTGCCCTTTGGAAACATTAATCTCAGAACTTGACTGTAGTTGCTGATTGAGGCGTAGCTTATAATTTTACACCCCACAAGTTTTGTTGATATAAGCAACAATAACCCACCTTTTGCTCTTCCTGTTCGAGAGGGTACTGCATTTAAACAAAAAGAGGTATAACCTTCCACTATAACCTCTTCAGTGCTCCATGTCTCCTGTAGACAAATGAAGTCACTACTGTGTCTTATAAAAGTCTGCCAAAAAGGGGTATCCAGCTTTCTCTACAAACCTGCGACATTCCATGTTCTTAGTGTGTACCCTTCATGTACTAAGCCCCCAACGGCCTCTTCATTCATATCTAAATTTAAACTAACATTTGGCTGTTCTCTCCCATTTGGTGAGCACTCAACAGGGGTTATTATGGAGTGTTCACAAATCACACTATCCTCATTAAAGGCATTGTTCCTACTCCCAGAATTGTCATCTATATTGATATTTGAACTATTTCCTTCAGTAAAACCTATTTCACAAAGGCCATTTGTTAATGACTGCTCTATTTTGTATCCCAGGGGAACCCCTTCTACTACTTTATGTCAGTCATTTTCATCCATCATCGTCAAACAGTCAAATCTGTTGAACAACGGGATGGGGTGTCGCATTGGGTGTACTACTCGTGGGAGAGGCAGGTAATTAATGTTTGGGTTGGTGCCCAACATTCTATGGCTAGGTACTAAGAGGTTGGGCCGTAAATGTTGGTTAAAATACCCGAGAGGTAATAATGTCATACTGAACTCTGTACATGATGGTGGGGGGGCATTAAGTAAAGTTGCGTGGGCCCAATTTGGTGACTTAAAATGTATTATTACGCAATCCCCATCAAAAGTCTTGGGGGCTGGGCCTATCCAGCCCACTCTTTGGGTAAACAATATGTGTTTGGCACTTAGTATGGGGTAGTTACAGTTGTTTGTCATCCAATGAAGGGTTTTATTCCTAAGTGTTTCTTGCGATTCTGTTTGCCCTTCCCGCAATTTAGGTAAATTGCAAAGTATCGTGACATAAGTACTACATTCTGGGGTTAAATTCACTACCCGCGGTATGTCACTACGCTTTGTAATTCCTAAGGGGTTGGAACCCTTCTTCTCTACTGCTGTGTCAATTCTCCCTGTAGCCTTAGCCCCGCTTTGAACGGTTGTCTTTTTCTCCTGGGTTTGAATATTTTGTGTGCCCTGTGGGGCGCCCTTGCTATTACTCAGGGTGTTGTCCTTATTAAAATTATCACCAATACACAATGGGCCTGTGCTTATATTTGTGGTGCTAATGGTCCCCCTGTGTGTTGAATATAGTCTTTCCTTAGCCTTCCCGCCCTCCTTGTTTTTATTTGAGGTGGTTTTTGTTAATGCACCTTTTGAAGTGGAAGCTTGTGGTAATGGGCAGGACATATTACCGCATTTATCTCTGCATTCTGTGTTCTTAGCTATTAGTTCTTCCATAGAGCTTATCCTAGTATCAATATTTGACATCTTTAGACAGATAGGCCCTAATAGAGTAGAAAGCAGTGTCTCCATTCGAGACCAAAATCCGGCATTCCCTATCTCTACATTGTCCTCCAAGGGTTGTGCACCTGTATTATTTAAGTGACTCGTGGCCTTGTCGCTTCTTTGCCCAGCAGGTTTTTGTGTCACCTTCCGATGTACGCGCCTAGCTTTGCCCCTTTGTTTATTTATAATTTGTTCATTAGTGACATGTTTCAGTTTACACTTTGCTTTTTGCCCCCTAGTTCGTACTGGTGAACTATCGATGTTTTCCCTGTCCACATTTACTGATTCACTACAATGTTGGGCGTCTGAACCTTCCAGTACTGCCTGATTATCATTCTCGAGTAGTAAATGATCTTGATCATATAGGTACGACTGCATGGTGGGGGTGGATGAGAGCCTACTGCCCGTACATGGATGGTCAATAATCACCAGATCTTGTTTTGGGCTATTCCCGTAGTTCACAACTCCAGGTAGTCCTGCATATGATTCAGCGAGTAAAGATTCAGAGGAGTTGTCCAGGGTCATGGATGTGTTTACTACTTGGGTAAAATGAAGAATGCTTGGGGGGAGCGAAAAACGTCTCTCGGTGTTCTCTATGGCAGTGGCTACAACTCCTATTGTTTGTTTCAACATTTTATCTATCGCGGTCAAACTTGGAAGAGCAGTGGTCATGGTTTTCTGCCTAGTTTGTGGCCGCGATATAACTGGAATTTTTTTACCCATTTTACAAAAATTAAGATATGACCTGGACAACACTTAGAACAGCCGATACAAATGCGGAAGTCTATATCAGCAAAGATAGTAATTAGTTCAATGCATATGGCTCATTACCGCTTAGTCCTGATGTGATGTAGTTGAACTGCCAAAGGACATGGCCCAGCCCAGCCTCTTCTGGCCTCTGATGGCCACAGATGGCCCCGCCCTTGTCCCAGGCTTTTCCTGGCGCCGCCCGCGCGCGTCACGCGACGCGGTAGGAGCAGCTCTGTTTTAAACGCCTTCAGGCGCGTGTGTGGGAGGAAGTGGGCGTTGTGTTGCAGCAGGGGAAGCTCGGGTATGAAATCCCCCCACTCGGCGACCGCTTGCTTGTGCTGGCGGCAGCGAGGGGGACAACAGCAAAGATCCTTCTGGTGCCTGTGGTCGTGCGGCAGGATGATAAGCCGCGTCCCAGTCAGCCCGCGTTGGTGACAATCCCCACTCCACCGCAGGAGCAGCTCTGTTTTAAATGCCTCCAGGCGCGTGTGTGGGAGGAAGTGGGCTTGTGTTGCAGCAGGGGAAGCTGGGGTATGAAGTCCCCCCACTCGGCGACCGCTTGCTTGTGCTGGCGGCAGGGAGGGAGACAACAGCAAAGATCCCTACTTATTTTCTTTAACCTGATGAATGCAGCAGACCCTTTCGGACAAGTAGGCAGGAACATGTCAACAAAATTAGCCACTATGGTGAGGGAGTAATAATTTGCCCCCATTTTCACAGTTCTTGTACTTTTAAATCCATATAGTTGCCTCTTTAAATAAATGGAATTCGGATATTATACTAGTTTTAAGACTTCACTCACTTTCACGGGCACCCACTTAGTTTAAGAAGTGCTTCCCTGTCTCCAAGTGAAGGCCCGCTCTCTATGAAAGTTTTTAGAGAGCGAGGACTGCCGATGATGAAGCATGACACCTGGTAGTGTGTGAGGACAGTCCTTCACTTTTTGTGAGATGCCAGCAGCTTTACCTGGGATTTAGTAAAGCTTTGGTCAAAAAACTTGGGAGCAGCTTCTTTTGTGTGTTCATGCTAGGTTGGAGGCCAGCTTGCTCCGAGTACCCAGCGCCTCTAGTTCCCTCCCCTTGAGGTTCCATGGGTCAGTGTGTTACATTATTGCATCTTCCCATACCATTAGAACAATGGGTGTTGATCCAGGTAGATCTCTTTTGGGTCATTCATACAGTGTTGAACCACCCTCTGAATGGTCATTGGATCTGCCACTTGCTCAATCTCAGTCTCCTTCACCTCTGTACTTTACTTAAGCCCTGCCACTTGAAACCAAGGTACTGCAGGGGATGGGTCAGATTCATCTGTTGCTGGGGGTGCTGGTGATGGTGGGGTTAGCTGTTAGACTACAGCACTGCACTCTCTGGTAGTTCAAGAGTGCATGCCAGAACTGCTGCCTGGGCCAGTAACTCCCAGCCGTTCTTCTTGCAGGTCTCTCCCTTGACCACCAATTTGAAGTTGGTGGTAATTTGCGATTCCTTTAGGGACAATTAGCAATTTTGCTTTGCATCATACATTGCATTTAAGGGATCGCAAATTTTGCGATTCCTTAAATGCAATCCCAAAATAAGGAATCGCGAATTTGCGATTCCTTATTTTGCACTGAAATTTGCTACATACATACCATTTTGCTCAAATAAGTTCACAAACGCCGAAATTTCGGCGTTTGCAAACCCATTTGAGCTTCATACATCTTGCCCCTAGTCCCTCACAGTGACACAGTGACACAGCCTCACATGCTTCTTTGTTCACACGATTAACTTTTATGTATTGATTTTTTTAATTTAAAAAAATCCAACAGTTTACAAAATCAAATAGAGTCGCCTTCAAACCACTCACCCCCCCACCCCGGGTCAAGAAGAAGAAAGAAGAAAAAAAAGAAAAAAAAAGCATACTATTAGAGCTTATCGCTATTACATATTCAAGACTAAGGCAACTTTAGTACAAAAGGATTTTCAGTAGTACCTAGACATTAAATACTAAGCGAAAAACCTAACTATTAAAAGGGGAAACATAGAACCAACAAAAAAAAGACAGGACAGAGACGGGAGGGGGGTTGAAGGAATGCAGGGGGGACGGTGGGAGGGGCAAGGCAGGGAGGACGGTGCGAGAGCTTGAGGAGAAAGAGAGAAAAAGAATAAATGTTATGAGAAAAAAAGAGGGCCTTTATTATGTGATCTAAGTGTTCAGGTGTTCAAGGTGTCCAGGCATCTATTCAATGTGTCCTAACCAAGAGACCCCATTTTCTGGCGCTCCTTCCTTTTTTAGAATAAATTGCCCATTCTAACCTGAAAGTAGCAAACAGTCTTGCTTGCCATTGACCAAATGACGGGGGATTCAGATCTTTCGAGTTTGAGGCAATGCATATCCGCAAAATGGTAATTGGGACAAATATCAATGCCCCTCCATCCTTTAAATCAATACGATCATAAAGCCCTAACAAAATAGTGCTGGGCGTAAGATATATATCTAAAGAAGAAATTCTACTTAGAAACCGTTGGACCAGTGTTAATAGAGGCTTAAGATTTGGACAGGCAGCAACCATGTCTACGGCATCTGCACTATATTCCATACAGCATGGGCAGTTTGCCCCAGGACCAGTTGCCCACTTAGCTACCCTACTATGAGTTATATATTTTTAAAAAACGGTTTTATAAAATTGTGCTTGTAGCTTGGGAGATAATAGACAGGTTTGCGCTAGGCCCACTCGGTGCAGTGTTCAACTTAAGCTGCCATTTAGAGTCAATCTTACTCAGATCATCCGGTCGTTGTTCGATCAAAATATAGTAGATACTTCCAATCCTTGGTAAGTTAGGGCCATGTAATTTGTCGATAAGATCCACCGCTGTGAATCCTGCTGACCCTCCAGTTTTATGTGTTATATAGTTCGCTATTGACTGGTATTGAAAGAATTGGTGACTGCTCAATTTATAGTAAGTTTGCATATTCTGAAATGACCGTATACGGCCAGCATTATACAGATCCCCTAGTCTAAGGATACCAACCAAGTACCATTGATGGATATGTTCATTCTTAAAGATAAACGGAAGGTTATCATTCTGCCTAATCAGGGTGTAATCATTTAATTTAGAAATTCCAAATACCTTGCGAACATTACAAAACACCCGATAGGCACTAATCATGGTCTTAAATCGAACTCACTTGTAGTAAGAAAATTCCAATTGACGCCAGAGGCAGCTTATTGCATTCTCTCCTAAAAGCAAAAGGTAAAGCGAAGGTAGTCCCGAAAGGCTTGAGACACAGTCTTCATTTAAAAGTTCACTTCAGTGTTGTAGAACAGTGGCCCAATAATATAGCTTTAAGTTAGGAAGAGCCCAGCCTCCCCTCTCCCTGGGTAGAGAGAGGAGAGTAAAGGCCGTTCTTGGCTGTAAGTAAGACCAGATGAACCGCGAAAACATTTGATCAAAAACAGCGAGTATATCATGATTAAAACTTAGAGGAATTGTTCGAAAAAAATAAAGTAATTTGGGAAAATATGTCATCCTTAGGACATTACACCTTCCTACGATAGTTAGGTGTAAATTATAGATTCTCCGAAGTGACTTCTCCATATTAATAGCAAGAGGAAAAAGGCTTTCTGAAACTAAAGAATCTAGGTCAGAGACTATGTTGACTCCTAGATATTTCGCCTTACCGGTGATTCCATTATCTTCCCAATTTATTTTCCCTTTAACAACTATTTGTGTTTTTGTTTTATTCAAGGATTAGCCCTGATTGCAGGATCGGATACGGGGGATGACTATGGCTAGGTCATCGGCATAGGCCACGACCTTTGTATCTATACCGAACCTACTGACTGGCAAGATAGAGGGGTTTGATTCAATTTTTTTTATCAAGGGGTCAATGTAGAGTGCAAATAGCAAGGGTGAACAAGGGCACCCCTGCCTCGTTCCTCTAGTAATCTTAATCTGATCAGACAAATGGCCATTAATACATATTTTGGCTGTTGGCTCTTGATAAAGTATACGGCCAGCATTATACAGCATTATACAGATCCCCTAGTCTGCGGATACCAACCAAGTACCATTGATGCTTGAAGTATTCTAGGTCCTCAACTGATCCTTTGCATAATGGCCCAGAGAAAATGCCAGGAGACCCGATCAAACGCTTTTTTAGGATCTAAAAGTATTAACGAGATCGGGTCTCCTGACACCTCTGCAGCGTCAAATAGGGTAATAGTCCGGCGGACACGCTCAGTGGTACCTTTTTTTGGTATAAAACCATGTTGCCACTTGGAGACTAATGACTCAATGTTATTAGAAAGTCTGGTGGCAATAATTTTAGAGAAGATTTTAGAGTTAGTGCTTATTAGCGTAATAGGCCAATATGAAGACATTTCCATGGGTCCATGGGTGATTTCTCCTTTTTTGGAAATATAACTATTTTAGCTAATGACCAGGAATCCGGAGGTTTAGCCCCCTCGAAAATAGATCTTACTACCTTAGTAAAGGCATCCTTAATTTGCAGAGAGAAAACTTTATAAAATTTGACCGGTATACTATCCGTGCTGGTGGCTTTGCCATCCGGAAGACAAGTACAGCCAAGATCTCCTCCCATACGGGGGTACCTTCCAATACCTCATATGCATTCGAATTGAGTGTGGTAGTGAATGTGTTACCTAAATATTCCCTAACCCTGATTTCTATATCTTCAGCTGTTCCGATTTTGTCTTCCGAATAAAGCTACTCATAAAACTTCCTGAATGCTTCTTCTATTTTTACGGGATCAGATGTCAATCCTTCAGCATCTGTGTTTATAGCGGTAATGGTATTGATTGTGACCTGTTGCCTAGTTTCCATGGAAAGCTGAAGACCGATAAGTTCTCCTACCTCGTAACATTTCTCCATTGACGCCGCCCATTTAGTAGCTACTTTTTCTGCCAGCATTGTACCCATCTCTAATTTTGCCACAGACACTGCAAGCTGCGCCTCCTCTATGTTCGACCCTGACTGAACAGCCTGGATTAATTTCTTCTCTGCTGCAATCAGCTGCGCCTGCAACATGTAGTTTCTCCTTACGGTTCCTCCTAATGGATATCCATAAGGTCTCGCCCATTATACCAGCTTTAAAAGTGTCCCATACGAGCATAGTGGATGCTGATCCATTATTAATGCTAAAAAATTCTTGAATCCACCGGGCCATATGTTCTCTGTAGGCATTATCATACAGTAATGCCTTTTCAAAGGGCCAATGTGAAGTAGGTGCCTGATTAGTCCAACCTTCCAGATTTAAAATAAGGGGGTTGTGATCCAATAGTAATCGAAGCACTACATCACTAGAGCATTCGTGCATTAAAACAGGCAAAACAAAAAATAATTGAGTCTGGCGAATGAAGCATGAGGAGCAGAGAAGAAAGTAAAACCATTTTGATCAGATTTCAGGGATGCTCAAACATCCTTTAAACCATGGGTATTAATCAGATTGAGCAGTGCTCGGTAGACTTTGGGTTTCCAGCCTTGATAAATCCAAGACCCTTCCGGTCCCCAAGTACTAAGCAGGTTTAAATTCAGGTCCCCACATACAATTACCGGGAGTGGCCAGTGGGCAAGTTCTTCGTTTACATAATTTATTACCCCTCGATCATCTAAATTGCTGGCATAGACAGAATAGATAGTAAATACAAATTTGGAGGGATAAAAAACAGCTTGCCAAAACCCATCTCCCCAGCGTGTCAGTTTTAACTTGATTCACTGTTAACGGTATTCCGACTCCTTTTACCTTAGCCCCCTGAGAGGTTGCCCCTATAGCCTTGAACTCAAGGGAATTAAAGAGGGATTCCTGGCTGCCTTCAATGTGAGTCTCTTGGAGGCAGATAATATCTGCCCCTATCAATCTTAGAGCCTGTGCAGTTTTCTGTCTCTTAGAAGAGTCATTAAGACCACATATATTTAACGAAATGATCCTAAGTTTATTCAGTGGATTCATCGACTAATTCAAGCAATGGCCAGTATATGATTACAACAACCTGAGTCTGTCCCCACTCTCGGCCCGACCCCTGCTGCCACGGCCCCCGGTCCAACCCCCACCCCCAGTCTCCATTCCCCGGGTTCCCACCCTCCCATCCCTCTCACATTTTGTAGATACAGAGGGTTAAAGTAAATTCCAGTTCAACCTATTAGCCTTTAGCCCTACATAATTTGAAGCAGACCCGAAACCCCCCCGCACCTCCCCCAAAAAGTAAGACAGTCAGGAAAACCCTGAATGATGGTGAGCTTATGTCAGGTCCCGACCACCACCCCACCTAGTGTTTTATTGTTTTCTAATGAGACGACCTAGAAAATACAGAAAAATAAGAGAAGAGAAACAGAGAAGTTCACGTGTGATAAGAAAGGAAAGGCAGAGAAGACAAAGCTAAAAGAAGTCATTCAAATCTCCTCTGCAATGACACAACAGGTTAGACTTAGGGTTAGAAAAGTCATGAGAAGCTTTGTCTAGAATTTAACGCTCATGGATTCAGGTTTTGTTTCTCGTGGTTAGATCTTTTAAGTACTCTCCTGCTTTGATCGCGGATAGGAAAACCCGGGTTGATCCACCATATATTCCTTTTAGTCTGGCCGGGTTCATAAAATATACTTGGGCACCTTGTTGTTGAAAGGGAGTTATCAGTTGCCGGAGCCACCACCTCCGCTCAACTGTCGCGTGACTGAAGGATCACTGACATAATATAGAATGACAAAATATAGACTTACCAAAATATAGTCACCAAAATATAGAATGCCAAAATATCGAATTCCTATCTACAAACAGGTAAGTACAAAAATATTGAATCCAAAATATAGTCTGTAAAAAATATAGTCAGTCAAAATATCGAATTTATTTAAATGTCTTAAAAGTAATTTAAAATTAATGAAATAATAAATATAATTAACTAAAATATACTTAAAAATACTCAAATAACCTTAAAATTAAGATATAATTAATTTAAGTTATTAATAAAAAATGTACAATATTTTACCGTAGGATAGCAGGAGGGTAACATTTAATATTACCACTCCAGTGAGTGCAACAGTAGGGAAAGCGTTGGCTAGCATAGGGGTAAAAAATACTATTCCCACTCCAGTGAGTGCAACAGTAGGGAAAGCGTTGGATAGCGTAGGGGTAAAAAATACTATTCCCACTCCAGAGAGTGCAACAGTAGGGAAAGCGTTGGATAGCGTAGGGGTAAAAATTACTATTCCCACTCCAGAGAGTGCAGCAGTAGGGAAAGCGTTGGATAGCATAAGGGTAAAAATTACTATTCCCACTCCAGAGAGTGCAACAGTAGGGAAAGCGTTGGATAGCGGGAGGGTAAAAATTACTATTCCAACTCCATAGCGTGCAACAGTAGGGAAAGCGTTGGATAGCGTAGGGGTAAGAATTACTATTCCCACTCCAGAGAGTGCAACAGTAGGGAAAGCGTTGGATATTGGAAGGGTAAACATTACTATTTCCACTCCAGAGAGTACAACAGTAGGGAAAGCATTGGATAGCGTAGGGGTAAAAATTACTATTCCCACTCCAGAGAGTGCAACAGTAAGGAAAGCGTTGGATAGCGTAGGGGTAAAAAATACTATTCCCACTCCAGAGAGTGCAACAGTAGGGAAAGGGTTGGATAGCGGGAGTGTGAAAATTACTATTCCCACTCCAGATAGTGCAACAGTAGGGAAAGCTTTGGATAGCGTAGGGGTAAAAATTACTATTCCCACTCCAGAGAGTGCAACAGTAGGGAAAGCGTTTGATAGCGTAGGGGTAAAAAATACTATTCCCACTCCAGAGAGTGCAACAGTAGGGGAAGCGTTGGATAGCGGGAGGGTGAAAATTACTATTCCCACTCCAGTGAGTTTAACAGTAGGGGAAGTAATGATTTAATATATTATTAAAAAATAAATTAAATATCAATACCAATAAAACATTAATTGAAATTAATAACCAATTTAATATTATGTAACAATTAATTAGAAAGACAACTACATATTAGTTATTAAAAATTAATAACCTATTCATAATTATTTAACAACTAATTAATTTTCAATAACAAAAACTAATTAATAATAAAAATTAATACCAATTAAAAATTAACAGTAAATTAATTATCAAAACACAAAAAGTATTTTTAATATGTAATTAATTACAATTACATTACTTCCCACCCTATTCCCCTATAAACCCACATCCCACTACAGAAAATACATTAATACAATTATCATAATTATCAAATATTTAATTAATACAAAATAATTACCAATTAATAAAAAGTTATTGCCAATAATAGAAATTAATTACCAATTAAAAATTAATTAACAATAAATTTAAAATCAATACCAATAAATGAAAAAAATTATTTACTTAATTACAAATAAATTACTTCCCACCCTGTTCCCCTATAAACCCACAGCCCGCTACAGAAAATACATTTAGAAAATTAACATAATTAACAATTAATCAATTAATATAAATTAACTGGCAATTAATAAAAATGAATTACCAATTAAAAAATAACAATAAATTCAAAATGAATACCAATAAATAAATAAAACTATTTAATTAATTACAATTAAATTACTTCCCACCCTATTCCCCTATAAACCCACAACCCGCTACAGAATTAAATTACGCAAAAATTAAATAACATAAAATTCATTACTTAAAATACATTAAACATACATTACAAAAATTAATATACACTTTTCACACATATACTAACATACAAAACACTTAACAAAAATTGATATTATTAAAAAATCGATATATTTAATGCCTATATTGTATACTTCGATATTTTGACTTCTATATTTTGAAAATCGATATTACTTACCTTAAATTCGATACTTTTAACCACTATATTGTGTCCATTCGATATTTTGTCCATTCTATATTTTTACTTCGATATTATGTCCATTCTATATTTTGGAATCAATATTATGACTGTTTACCGTGACTGAAGTCTGGTTTGGTAAAGAACTTTATCCCATCAGCTTCTTTCTGGGAGTTGGGCCAGGCATGGTCATAGACTATATGCCTCAGGATAAAATTCCCAAAGGAGACTAGAAATGCTCTAGGCTTCTCATTTCTAAGGCTACTACCATCCAGCCTTGACTTCAAGTTGAGAGGAAAGCGATGGGCTCTTTGGATCTCCTGATCCCAATTCCAGTTAGACTGTGAGGGAAACGCTGTCTGGAGTAATTTCACGATGAACCCTCTAGGGTCTTCCCCCTCAGCACCCTCCGGGGATCCCTAGCAATCTCAAATTGTTCCTACGCATCCGGTTCTCCTGCTCCTCCATCTTGATCATCAAGTCGGTAAGGCAAGCCTCATGTGTAACACATTGCTCTTTTATTTGCACAACTTCTGTTTCCAGAGTCTCTGTTCTTGCTTCCACCATAGAGATCCTGTCACCAATATCGGTGCAGATTTTGTTAAGTTTTCGGATGCCACCCTGAAGTTTTTTAGAGGCCCCCTTCGCAGCCAAACTATCAGTTCGAGCTTCCTCCTGGAATTGTTTGATAGACTCGAGAATTGACAACAAAGAGGGCTCGTGGGTGCTTGCGGTAGGTAACTGTGGGCTTGCCTCGCGTTGTTGACTAGAACCCCCCAAAGATAAAGTCCCTTGTAGATCTGGATGAGCTCCCTTTAGTTGACTGCGGCTCAGCCTTTTGCTGTGAGCTTTTTTCTAATAGTACCAGCTGCTGTATCGCTCTGAATCCCTTCAGACTTGCTGCTTTCTGATAGGCTTGAAGACTCATCGTCTGTGCCTGATTGAGAGCATCTGAGACTGAAAAAGGTTTATGTTTGCTGGGTCCGCTAAGACTGAAATCTGTGGGGTTTTTGAGCTATATAACGCATTCTCCACGTCGTTCACTGCCAGCTTTTTAACCTTGCTGGAGACATCTTTTATCATTTCAGGGACATTGGGAGTAGAGGTGGCAGAGGAAGCAGGGGGAGCGATATCATTAGCATCATTGACAACAGTGGAATCTGTGGTAGCTTGTTCACCAACAGTAGAGGTAGAAGCAGAGGGTAGCACATCGCTGTTCCTGATAGTCTCTCTGTTAAGGCCGATCGTGGGTGGTAGTGCTTGTTGTGACGAGGGATGCATAAGCTCTTGAGCAGGCGCTATGTCAGGCGGGTTAATACTATCAGTTAAAGTGAAAATAGGATTAGAAGTAGGGGTCAAAATGGGTGTATGGGGGGTTTTAAGCACAGGAAAGTGTCTAGTGATAGAGGGCGAATGTCCTACAACACCTGCAGAAAGATTTTTTTCTGAATAATTTGCCCCTATGGGCTTACTCGTTTTTAGACCCCCATCTTCCCTATTACCTTTAGTTGGGAGTTCTTGTTTTTCAGAGTCCTTCGCCAGCTTATCACTTTCACCCGGCTCTTCATGGGTCGTGTTGTTTCTTTTTGCTTTAAGGTTTTTCAGACCCACATGGTCATTCCGCCGCCCCTACGAATTTCTCCGTCTTGCTTATCACAGGGTTTCCCGCTACTGTTGCCAGTAGCTCTTAACAACCGCAGACCCTTTTGGAGCGCAAGAGTAAAGGCAGAAGTAGTCCTGTTCCCAACTACAGAGGAGCCGGCACAATCAAAATAGCAGCGTACTCGCATGGATATTGAAACCCAAACACGGGACCTATTTGCTCCAAATCCGCTCCGAGCATAGACTAGAGCTCAGGGTGCCCAGTGTTCCAAATAGGCGGGGAGCGGAGAGGGCAGTGCAATCATCCGCCAAGCAAAGCCAGCACGGGCAGCAATCAGTTTGTTGAATTCTGGCTAGGTAAGTTAATCCGTTACTCCGGGCAGTTAATCAGGGCAGTTGTTTGCGCCCTGGCTCAGTAAATGAATGGCTCCGGGCCGTCAAACAATGCAGCAAGCAGTCTCATGGAGTCCAGCTACAATCAATTTAGGCCTGCTCCGGGCCGTTAATCCAGGCAGTTTTTTCCAAAATCCGGCTCGATAGGTGGATGACCCCTGGACCGTTAATCCTGGCCGCCGCAGCCAGTCAACCAGCCGTGTCCACTGGAGACCAGCCACAGAGGAGCCAGCACAATCAGCACAATCAGATCAAATCCACACCGGGCCAAAAGCCCGGAACGCCCAGGGGATCCAAATGAACGGCGAACTGAAAAGGCAGCACAATCACCCTCCAGGGAAGAACCAGTCCGTGGAGCAAGCAGTCCGCCAGAGCCCGGCTTGATGAGGCGATAGTTCCGGGCTGTTAATCCAGGCCGTTACACCGGGCAGCAAGCAGTTTTCAGTTTTTACGAGTTCGGCACGATAGATGGATGACTCTGGGGCCGTTAATCAGCAAGCCGTTGTCGCAATCCGACGAAGTAGGTCAGCCTCGCATCAGCTTCACATTGCAAGTGGCGTGGAGGTCGAGAGAGGGCAACACTCACACCAGCTCCATCTGCTGTCCGAAACCTTTCCACATCCTCCACACGATTAACTTTTGCGGAACATTTTTATACTGGTCCTGTAGCAGATGCAACAATGGGATTGCTTTGCTCATGGTACTGTCCTCCTGGCTGATTTTACTTTTGAAAACCTCAAAAGGAAGTAGTATTTATGTCAGGCTCTTGACTAGCCACCTCCTTTGTCATGCTTTTTTCATTTGAATCTGGTGGAAAATTGAATAATTCTTAAGAAAATGGTTAATGTTCCACACCTATGGCAGTTTAGGGGATGCAGTAAAAAATGGAATAATTGAAAAAAAATATTGCTGGAGTCTCTGTAGGGACTATGACACATCCTATGTAAGTCAAGGAGGAACAGGGAAGAATGATAAAAAAGCATTTGTAAATACTATACATACATACTGAAATTATCCTCAAGCACATTAACTCACATCATGGAAAAAAGAAAAAATGAACAAAACCGAAATAGGCATAGGCTTCTTTTATCAATGTCCCTAGAAAAGGACTTTGAAACGTGGAATAAAAGGAACACACTGGATACACAATATAGCCACTCTGGAACATGGCCACCAATGGCGAAGGTATGGCCACAAAGAACAGATACAGGTCTAGGGCAAAAGCAAAGCACACTGAAAACAAAAAGGCTGAAGACCTCATGGACACCGAGGGAAAATTAATGGACAACAAAGAACAAATGCAGGCCTATGGCAAAATGCGCACTGACTGCACAAAACAAAATTGCCTCCCTGTCACATGACAAGCGGAACAAAGACAAAAATTGTAGCCTATGTCAAACACAAACACACACACACACACGCACACACACACCCACACACACACACTGGCCACACAAAAAATGGCCACTTGGCAAGCAAATAAAGGAGGCATGGTAAACAAAGAAACACACACTACCATTAATTCAGCATTGCCAAAAACAAAAATTAGCTGTCAACTTTAAAAATTCACCAACCACAAGCATTCCAACACATCAAGAATTACTCCACCAATATACTTGAAAACTTTTCAGGAAAATGCAAAATACAAAAACAATTGAATTTAGCTATCCCTAAATTAATAGCTGTTTTAAATAAATATGCAGCAGAAATAGTTGTGTAAAATGTACCCAATGCATAGGAACGGCTGGCTGGCCATGGCCTGGGGGCAGGCTAGGCCCCACAGTAAAATAAGCAAAATAATATTGTAAAATAACCAAGCAATACACAAGAAAAAGTACTTTAAAAAAATGGAAAACTAAAAAGGTTAATGCAAAATAGGCCCCCACTGCAATTTCAGGCCACACACAATCATCTTTAAAATGGAAGAAAAAACAAAAAAGGTGAAAGAAAAATACTGGTGCATGCCCTCAATCAAACAACAAACTTATGCAAAACGTATTTTACTTGATTCCTCCAAAATTAAATCCTTGAAATTCCAATGGTATACGCAGCATGGATTGCAGACAAAGAATAGAGTGATCCTTTCCCCTCATAATCCATGTGAAAAGTGACCAAGGGATGGACAAAGCACTGGGAGGAGCCTTCTGGACAGAAAGATTGAAGTTGGAGTCTCCGTGGCACCTTCTTCCTGTTGAAGAAAAAGTAATAC
Source organism: Lissotriton vulgaris (assembly GCF_964263255.1). NCBI lineage: Eukaryota > Metazoa > Chordata > Amphibia > Caudata > Salamandridae > Lissotriton > Lissotriton vulgaris. The sequence continues at coordinate 798,928,684 of NC_141694.1, forward strand.
AAAAAAATGTGTTTAATGCTAAAAAACTATGTGAACTGTCCGTTCCACTACAAAAGTTACTCGAAAGTCCAAGTTCAAGTTGATTTTGCTGCTTCTCAAGTACAAAATTTGCTTGAGAAGCAGTCTTCTGAAAGTGAACACTCACAACCACCCACATTAGAAGTGAACGGAAATAGTGCAGTGGGACACAAAATCTCACTCACACTTGACAGCTTGCTTCCTGGAGCCATGCGTTGTTTCTGTTGTCATCACGTTGCTCAAACAGGAGCAAAATTCCGTCACATGGTGACTGGTAGAATTTGGTCAGAACTCCACTTTACAAGGGTAACACGGAGTGACCAAATTCCTCCAACTCTGAGAGGGGAATCAAATTTCCTGCCTGGGCTTAGTTTCCAGGTCCGTTCTACAGGCTCTAAGGACATAAAAAACTGTCTGTGTAATCAGTATTACCTGTTCTCCTTGCAGCCTTAGTAACCAGATACTACTGTGAGTTTAATGAATACCAAGCATCAGCTTTTTCTGTGCAAACAGGCTGGGAATGATACTCTTGGTAAAAATTCTCTTGGGCAGCAATCAGGCTGATGGTGTAATCTTTAGTTTGGCTAACTGGCCAATATCTAGATTGACATTTAGCATACAGCAGCTAGATGCTGCCAAATGGAGGTTGCATGTGCATTGCCTCATGCTTTTGACACACTTGGTGGAGCCAGTTATTTGGCCTTCTGAGAACTTCTGAAAGTCAAGGTGAACAAATTTTCTGGACACTAGGTACAGCTTATGTCCTCAGTAAGTAGGAGTTGGAGAACACGGTGATGCAGTCTCTCAGTGCTGTTGCAACACATGCATTTGAAAAGAAATCTCTTCAGAGTGAAGTTTATACATGGCAAAAGTAATTGCTGTCTTTTGGTAACGAACAGCCTGTTCACAACAGATTGCTTGCGGAAGGCATTCCATAACATCACCAAGGCTTATGGATTCCTCTCAAGTAGTCCTCCTTCTAGTGAGGTATTTATTGCTTGATTTTAGGACTCTTGTGATAGAGCTGAATAGGGAGCGGTAGGAATGGGCACTTGTCAAATGTCCTCAGATCAGGAACAGCAGTGTCCATGTGCTTGGTCAAATGCTTGTTCAAGATAATACTTCCTTATATACCACATGCTGACCAGGCCAAATGTTATCATGCACAAAAGATCAATACCCACTCCACTTAGAGTTTTGTGGATGAGAACCAGACATAATAAACTGGCTACAGAGCACTGTACAAAGAGGAAAAATGTGTTTAAAATACAGGTATATCCAATAGGTTGGGGAGGGAGGCAGCTTTTTAAAGCTTGTGCTGTCCAACATGGCAACCCATCATCTTCGGGCTATACATATACCAGACGACTTTCATATCCAACTTCCCATGTCATGTACATCTCAGTTATGACACTGACACAAATACCTCACATTTTTGTTGCAGTGAGGCGTGTCAAATGTCCAAGGCTATACTGATTTACAGGGAAGAGGCAGCAGGCAGTCACCCCAATTCACTATTCAGGTAAAGGATCGAGACTCCACAACATGCAATCAGCTGTCACCAGCTGGGAGATTGTGATGCTTACGACCAAAGGGACTCTGTAACCTCTAGCAGATATGGTGACTTAGCTTAGGAAAGAGCCAGTGCAGCTTGGTCTGAGCCAGCACTGAGTAACTGGAGCAGTGGCTGCCCTTAATGTGCATCAGTGATAGGGCAGACACACGCTTCGGATGTATGACGTTATAACGCATACTTTTACAACGCATACCTTTACAACGCATTTTTTACAACGCAACATCCATTACAATGCATTCCATTACAACGCATGCTATTGCAATGAATTTTTAAAAACTACCTTTACAACGCATTCCATTACAACGCATACTACCTTTACAACGCATACCATTACAACGCATACCATTACATTAGATGTATGGTAAGTATTGGATAGTGTAGGGGTAAAAATTACTATTCTAACTCTAGGGGGGTGCAACAGTAGGGTAAGTGTTGGATAGTGTAGGTGTAAAAATTACTATTCTAACTCCAGGGGGTGCAACAGTAGGGTAAGTGTTGGATAGAGTAGGGGTAAAAATTACTATTCTAACTCCAGGGGGTGCAACAGTAGGGTAAGTGTTGGATGGTGTAAGGGTACTATGCGTTGTAATGGTATGCGTTGTAAGGGTATGCCTTGTAATGGTATGCGTTGTAATGACATGAGTTGTAATTGTATGCATTGTAGTGTCATGCGTGGTAATGGTTGCGTTGTAATGGCATGCGTTGTAAGGGATGTTGCGTTGTAATGACTGCGTTGTAATGGTTGTGCGTTGTAAAAGTTGTGTTGTAAAGGTTGTTTCCCCACACACAGGAACACTCTGTTCCACACATGCACACACATAATCACACCCAGAACATACAAACAGTATTTACCCATTCATTGAATGCACATCGCACACAAAAATACACAAAGCTTCCTACATACACTCACTCACGCTCCCAATGTTTTAAGAAGCGCACAGATCTGTGGCGGTAATCTGTGGTGGAAGAAACCCTGTGCTGTCTCTTGGAGGCTTAAGAAGAAAGAATCAGCAGTCTCCTGTTATTGTCTGACTTTTGCCCAGCCTGATAGACACCCTTCCTGCATAAGAAAAGGGTGAACGGGTGGGGCCCCTCCACCCTTAACGATGGCTTGCAACTTAATTGGTGAATAAGGAGAAAAAAATAGAAGCAGGAAGCAGGCCATGTCCAAACTGATAATCACTGTCTAAGTTGAAGCATTTGCATCCAATTAAATGTAATTCCAATTAAATGGTCCAAAAACATAATTTGCAAGAAAGGAAATGATTAGACTAGAAATACATAAAAGGGCAGAAACACATTTCAAAAGAGAAGAAGATAAATTTGGGGGCATGTTGGGAGTTAGGATCAGAGTCTGGGTGAGAACACTAGTTACGTTTGGGGTTACGGTTAATGTTAGACCACATTTTATGAGAAGAGCATTAGTTTGTAAAGGGCATAGTTTTAAATTATATTTATTCTTACATTGAGAGTCATTGTTAAGATTAGTGCTCAGTTAATATTGGAGGAACTCTTTTTATTGTAAGAGTTAGAATTGGGTTAGGGTGTCAGTTAAGGTTAGGTTCTTGCTAATACTTAAAGCCACAATGATAGTTTGGGTGAGAGCAATGTTTAGGATTAGGGATAAAGTTAATGTTATAATTAATTTTATGGTAAGAGTTAGACTTTGGTTTGGGTACAGATTAAATATAGGGTTATGTAAAGAGTTATGGTAAGAGTGCACTTCAGGTATAGATTAGGTTTGATAACAGGGTTAGGGTTCAGATGTGTGCGTGGGTAAGATTTAGGATGTGGGATATGGAGATTAGAAAATGCAAAATAAATCAATGCTCAATTTGGCTGTTGGTCCTAGATTGTGGGCACTAGCATTCATTTTATGGCTGTGTCTTATATTTTATTATCAGACTTTGCCTGGAGCTAGAGTGAGGAGGGCAACATGGGGTGCAATAATGAGGAAGTAAAAGATAGAAAAAGCGACAAAGGAAGAAAGTGGGTGCGAAGGAAAATTTGTAAGAGTGAGATAAAGAGCCTGTAGCTGTAGGGCTGTGGGAGAAACAGGAATGAGGTGGTATAACAGGGGTATGGCCAAGATGGCAGTCAGGAATGATGCATGGTTAAGTACTCTGCACTGCTCGTCCACCCGACTTTATCCTGCACACCACTGATCCTCTCGTGGACACCACAGGGGTCATCCTGGAGTGCACTACCACAGCTGGGATCGGGCTGCATCAGTTAGCAGCAGTGACCACAGGCGTGCCTGAGGACATGGAGGTGTCTCCTCCTGGCCACTGCAGGGACCTCCTGTGATCCTGCAATCCAGCTGGGTGAGCAGCGGGACAGGGTGAGCCCTTGGACAAATGTGCAATGATGGAAACGGGTGGTGCCATGATTCCCGCTTCAGACCCCATGCTGTGAGTGCTGGTGCATGGTGTGTGTGCACCCTGGGGCCCTCCTCCTCCTACAACTGCCTTAAGTGGTGGCCCCTGGATCACATAAGCATTGGACCTAGTGTGCCAGCCTGCATGTCCCACCCCCTCTGAGAGGATGGGGGGATGCCTCCTGTCAGCATTGGGCTAGCTTGCCGTGGTGGGCACAACTGCGTCTTTCTGTGGCACCTTACTCGGACGACTAGGCTGGATACACACGTCATGACTGCTGCTGCTGGTGGGTCCCTTCCCAGAGGGGCATGTGAATGCTGCCTGGGACATTGTTATGTATTGCTCCAAGGGATTCCTTGAAGACCCCACACTTCTGGTGAGTCCATCGTCACCGCCCTGTATGGCTTTCCTAATTAACTGCATCATCCTGAGTGCCGATTCCTACAGTGCTGTTCAAGGGGGGCCCTGGAAGCAGGGGCCCATCCCTCTTTCCCTCTGACATCACAAAACTAAGATCTGCAGCTGTGCATCACCCTCTGGCATGCCCTCATCTACGGATAGTTTTGACGAGCTTCTAGGGGCCTAGGACATCAAGGCCATGAATAAAGACAATGTTGAACCAGAAATTGGATGCCTTGATAGTTGAAATTAGCCTCCTCAGATACGATCGAGCCAAATTAAAAGATAGGGTAGAGTCAAATGAATCTGTGCTGCCCGCACTGCGCCCTTCGGTGGGGTACATGCAATATAAAGGCCCGTCAGGCGGAGGTAACACTGAGCAGAGCAGGGCAAACTATGCGGAGGGTCGTTTCAGATGCAACAATGTTCACACAATGTGGCTCCCAGAGAGAGCAGAGGGAACAAATATGGACCTATTTCTTGAGGACTTGCAGGCAAACACTGTGCTCAATGGGAGGCACTCCACTTTTTTCTTGATGGAGCGTGCCCTCAGGGTCCCTGGCAGATCACCTTACCAGGGCTTTCGCCTGACCAGTGGTGGCCTGGCTCTTCAACTATCAGGATTGTGACCATATACTACGCGTTGCAAGTTCGAGGGGCCCCTGGCAGGTAGACAATAGCCCTGTGAACATTTATCCCGATTACAAGGCAGATGAACAGTACCAGAATGGATCCTTTATGCCAGTCAAATGAAAGCTTCCACAAATGGGCATTCGTTACTCCCTGATGCTTCTGGCCAAGCTGCAAGCCATGGACTCTCAAAACAATTGCTTCTTCACGTCCCTGGCTTAGGCATGAGATGGGCTGAAGTTCAAAGGGGTCACACCACCACGTGGCACAGCGAGCACTGGTGGTCAATGACAACAGCAACCTCCCTGACAGCACCATGGCTCACTGAAGGGTAGATCAACTGAGGAGCAGGCCGCAATAGCCGAACTAGAATCTCCCAACAGCCGAACCATGGGTTTGCCTATGTCTGTGGGCTCACGAGATGAGGAGAGCAGACCCACGCCATGATTGACGTTACTCTTATACTGCGAGCTGGCCCCATCCTCACCCCAAGGACTGCAAACCAAGCGATTTGAATTGAGGCACTATATCCTTTATTGTTGGTCTGTATATTGGATACCTTTATCTGTTGGTGGATGGGGGTCTCTGACAGCTCCTGTGTGATGGGCCGGGCAGATCCTCACAATCTCGCCACCAATGGACATCCTGTTCACCGACCTTGGTGGACTGAATTTGTTTTGCGTTGTTCTATGAATTGTAACTGGTCTGGGGCTTGTTCTTGCTTGGACTTGGGGAGAGGTTTACATTCATGTGTTTGATTCCTTTTGTTTTTCTACCTATGGATGATTGCTGTTGTGTCACCAAAGAGAGGGGGCTGAGTTATCACACCCAGGGGGTAGAGGACAGGGGTTTGACCACACACATGGCAGATTTCCCATCCTCATATAATCTTTATCCTGGAATGTGCAGGGAGAGGGGACACCCAGACATTTCCATCAGGTGTACTCTTATATGAGGCACAGGCAATTACACATAGCCTATCTCCAAGCAATGCACATGACAGGTTTTGAGCTGCTCTGACTATAACACCGATGGAGGGTGCAGATTGTCGGAACTGCCCCCTCAGCGTATGCTAGGTGAGCACTAATATGGGTGGCACCTATGGTAACACTTGTGATCATGTGCCAAAAGGTTGACCCTTATGGTTGGCATGTGTGTGGTGCAAGATAGCTTGGATGGTTCACCTGTCACCCGTGTAACAATATATCCTCCCAACACTGGTCAGTCCCAAATCCTGGATTCTCTAACCCAATGATAGTACATGACTATGACACAGTTCAGGGTAGACCTGGCATGGCAGTTCGTGCTGAACTTTTCCCATGAGGCACAGGGCTGGGTCTGAACTGAGGTGGCAAAGTGAGCTAAAGAACGATGATGGATTCAACCCAGATCTGTGACTGGGGGTGAGTGTCTGAAAAGTTTCAGCGCTCCGTCCAAAATCTCCTTGTGCTTGCTTTGTTCACCCTTAGTTGGCAGGGTATGCCCAGACGTGGGTCCCTTGCTCACTCTGCCACTGGATTCAAGCTAGCCTGGCTGATTAAGAGAGTTACCCAGAAACCGGTCCCAGGATGCTTGTCTCTGGTTCAGGGAAGACCTGGCTTGGCAGATCGAGCTGAACTGTTCCCATGAGGCACAGGGTCAAGACTGATTTGCATATAGCTGGGTCTGAACTGAGGTGGAGAAGTGAGCTAGATAAGGATGATGGATTCAACCCAGATCTGTGGCTGGGGGATGAGTGTTTGAAACGTTTCAGCGTTCCGTCCATCATCTCCTTGTGTTTGCACTGAGCATATGGGACAGGAACTTCAATTGTGTATGAGACACTCACATGGATATGTCTAGTTGCCCGCTCTGCGCACGTAGGTCACCCAGACCACACACTCCTTTGATGACTGGTTAGCTCACAGCTGGCTCCAGGACATCTGACACTCTCTGCATCTTCTCACATGTTAATACTTACACTTCTCCCAGAGCTACGAGCTTCACACAAGAATTGACCTCTTCCACTGCAAACCCACTATGAACTCATTCATCGGGTTTGCTGGATATTTGGGTCGATCATTGTCAGACTAATATCCACTCTTGGTAATGTTGAACTGAGGCAGGCGGCGGACTCCTATCCCCACGTGAAGGCTGCATGCTCAGGCACTCCTAAACTGGAATTACGGGAGTATCTTGGGGGTTCAACGGGTATTTGCGCCGACTTAGCATGCCCCCGAGGCACTTTGGTATTACAGAAAGGGCCGCAGATGCTTGTGTGTCCCCTTCTGTAATATCGATAGCGCTGGTGCACATAAAGCGCTAGTTTTATCATCAAGGGGTGTTCCCTCATTTGCACGGGAGCGTGGACACATACAAATGAGGCAATCCCTTTGCCTCTGCACCCCCGCTGTATAATGGATGCGGGCACAGAGGCAAAGAAGCTGTCAGGAGGTGCACTGACAGTGTGCTCCCGTTAGCAGCCCTCAAAATGAGAGACAGGGAGTCCCTTGGGCCCCCCAGACATCCCCTTGCAGTCGGGTGCAGTCACTCGCTGCACTTGCGTGCAAGGTGATCTCCAATCCCCTTTAAAAGTGCAGGTGGGTTCCCACCTGATTGTTGAAACATAGAGCGCGATCAAAGCAGACGCTCAGTTTTTGACATGAATGCACTGCCATGAGGGAAGCACATGTTCACAGATGCCCTTGGGGCAGCACATTCATCCTAATATGGTGCGTTTTCCTTGTTAAGTCTGGCACACCATTTTTAAAGGTGCATCCAGTGCGATCAAGGAAAATGCGCTTCATGTATAATAAATGGTGAGATCAGGAACACCCATGTTGTCCAGTTCTACCAGTCCAATGAGGGCACAATGACTGACAGAGGGGTGCAGTGGTGGTGACATGGGGTATCTAGGTAGAATATGGCATGAAACTATCATTACGACAGGCATTACTAGACAAACCACCATACGCAAGGCAGAGATTTGGGCGGGAGAGGGTGTGGGTCAGATAGACAAGCTTACCACTCTCAGGATGGACTTAAGAAGATTAGTAGGCAGGCTTGGAAAGCTAGAATATACAGAATTTGTAGCCAGGCAGCATGCAGAGAGCAACAAAGTCTGGCATATACTGGTGTGGTTGCTGCATTCAAAGGGTCAAAGGTTGACAGACCTCAACTAACCACAATTAGGTCGTTGATGGGTGACATACTCACTGCACAACCAGACATCAATGCGGCATTTCTTTATTACTATATGTCCCTTTATCAGAAGGACGATGTCCTTGGGGAGCTTAACTTATCGGTTTACCTTGACAGCTTACCGATTCCCAGGCTCAACCCCTTCCAACACTGCATCATTGACGAGCTGCTATCGATTGCAGAGGTTTGCATGTGATAGACCAGATGACGAATAACAGAACCCGGGGCACTGATGGGCTCTCTGTGGAATGATATTTGGCCTAGAGGGCAACACTCACCCCCAGGCTAATGCAGCTGTTGCAAGCCACCAAACATAAGGGCACCCTCCCAGCGTCCAGGAGTGAGGCGTTGATTGTGGTCCTTCTCAAGCTAGATAGGGACCTATTAGATGTCTACTCATACCAACCGCTCTCCCTCCTCAATATCAACTGCAAGGACTTTGGGAAGGTAATAGAAAATTGGTGATTACTGTACGTCGCTGCTGTGAATCTGTGGCATTCAGCAGTACCAACAGGGGTTTTGTAGAAAAAAACATTTATACCCTGCGGTATATTGTTTTTCCAAATTAAGCACTGTGATTACAGTCACTTTCCACACCAATGTAAATTAAAAAGTTTCTAACAATTTGCATATGAACCATTCCATTCAATCTAGAAACTAGTAAAGTGGGGCCATTCAAACTACACACATGACATCCTACAAAATCTCCTATCTAAAAGTTTGTATTGTAATACTCGTCATAATCCAAGAAAACAACTTTTAGCTTATTGGACTATTATGCAGAGCTTTCAGCCAACTCTCTTACATTACTACACAACATATAATTTCTGTTCCTACAGAGAAAGCGTATTTTCGTTATTCCCCTCAGTGTGCTTTTGATGCTTTTCAATGTAGGATTATCGTGTGTCATACAATAAAATTCTGAATTATATGCCAGAAGTCACCTACATTAGATGTAGAAAGTGGCTATTGTGAGCATCTTTGTTTAACCTTTAGAAAGTTATTTTTTATTTCATTTCCAACACTGCAAGTACTATTATTCTTTCTTTACGAGTCATTAAATCATTAAATAAATCCTATTTGAAAACTCCACTCTACAATATACATTGGTTGTCTTTCTGAGTTCCACTGTTGTGCTTTGCGTGCCTTTTAGTGTTATGTTAAAGAAAATCAAAATATGTTTCTAAAGTATATTCTCCAGCCTTCCACCTCCCACCGTGTACAGTTCGTATCTATACATTGCTTTGCAGCGAAAAGTTTACTATCTAATGGAATAAAAAGCATGCTGAGTCTTTGGGAAGGGCTCTCTCGAGACACACCATGGAGCACCTGGCTTTATTTAATAGCCTGCTATGTGGTCCGTTGTGAGCTGTCCCTTTGACTCACAGAATGAGGTTATGGAAACATGCATGATATTTTTCAGACGGCTTCACATTTTGAAAAGGCACATATTTTGCAATTGGAACAATTCCTTGATGGTTACATATGAGCATGCATGCCAATTGTCCAGAAAATAATCTCCATTTTCAAAAATAGACAATAAGAAAGAAGTGCATCCATATAAAACGACGAGTTCGTCTGAAGTTGACTTAAAATTAAATTGTACAAGTAATTTCTGTTCGCATAAGGGTAGTTCTCCGCTCTTCTTTTCATCGAAAAGTATTTTCCATCTAGCAGTCTTTTTAGTCTCGTTACGATATGTCTAAATAATAGTGGAATTTATTTTTTATATGAAATTTAAAAAAAATCATTTTTATGGGGTTACTGGTTGAAGGGGGTGAAACCCTACTCAGGCAGCAACACAATATTTTTCAGGGTGAAGTCACAAGCTTCACCCTGCTAAATTAAACGTGTGGTGACCTTTCTGGTAGCTTCACACAGAGAAGTCACTTAACAGTGGCAATGTGTAAAGTTCTTATGCAGCAGATCAAACAGTAATAACGTGAAAACACAAGAAACATCCCACACCAGATTAGAACAATAGAGTACATTTCTATATATACAGCAAGACCAAAATGACATAAATCCAGAGATATGCAATTTTAAACATTTAAGTGAAATAGGCCCACATGCATCAAGCATTTTTGTAGACGCAAACGGTGCGATTACTTAAAATCGTCCGTTTGCGAATGCAAAAGTGCTTTTTGGGATGCATGAAGCAATTTTAGAATTCGTAACATTGTTGCGAGTTCTAAAATTGCGGGTGCTTTTAAGAAGTCGCAGATGTGCGACTTCTTAAAAGCAATGCATCATTACTTTGACAAGTGGAAATTCGCAATTAGGGTTCCAAATTTACCGAGTGGTTGAACCACTCGGTAAATTTGGAAAAAGTGTTTAAAATGCTTAAAATGTTTTTTTTTCAACATTCATGTTTCACACACACATGTCCTTAGGACATGTGTGTGTGAAACATGATGCGAAAAATACATTTCAGGGGTGCATGGGGGGGTCCTTTGGACCCCCCCTGCACCCATGAAATTTTCTAAGTGCCACTCGCAATTCCCATTGACTCCTATGGGCCTTTTGGCCCATAGGAATCAATGGGAATTGCGAAAATTAACTTAAGAATTCGGTATTCATTTGGGATTCGGTAAAAATTGCGATTTTTACCGAATCACAAATGAATACCGAAAATAATGATGCATAGCATTTTGCACTTCTTAATTTGCGATTCCTTATTTTTCGCAAATTAGGAAGTGCAAAATGTCACAATGATGCATGTGGGCCATAGTGTCGAAACGCACCAAGAGGCAACTGCGGCTATCTGGTCATGGGGACTGAGGCCCACATGCATCAAGCATTTTTGTAGTCGCAAACGGTGCGATTACTTAAAATCGGCTGTTTGCGAATGCAAAAGTGCTTTTTGGGATGCATGAAGCAATTTTAGAATTCGTAACATTGTTGCGAGTTCTAAAATTGCGGGTGCTTTTAAGAAGTCGCAGATGTGCGATTTCTTAAAAGCAATGCATCATTACTTTCACAAGTGCAAAGTCGCAATTAGGGTGCCAAATTTACCGAGTGGTTGAACCACTCGGTAAATTTGGAAAAAGTGTTTAAAATGCTGCAAATGTTTTTTTTTCTACATTCATGTTTCACACACACATGTCCTTAGGACATGTGTGTGTGAAACATGATGCGAAAAATACATTTCAGGGGTGCATGGGGGGGTCCTTTGGACCCCCCCCTGCACCCATGAAATTTTCAAAGTGCCACTCGCAATTTGCTGATGCCTTCCCATTGACTCCTATGGGCCTTTTGGCCCATAGGAATCAATAGGAATTGCGAAAATGCACTTAAGAATTCGGTATTCATTTGGGATTCGGTAAAAATTGCGATTTTTACCGAATCCCAAATGAATACCGAAAACAATGATGCATAGCATTTTGCACTTCTTAATTTGCGATTCCTTATTTTTCGCAAATTAGGAAGTGCAAAATGTAACAATGATGCATGTGGGCCAGAGTCTCAAGTTAAGGCCGACCATGATGGAGTGCAGGCCGGTCACAGGGACCCATTTCGGCCTGCTAAATAAGAGTACCTTAAATTCTGGTTGTGGAGAGTTGGGAGGTCCTGCGTCGAGGATGTGTGATGCAGCCAAAACTATGCAAGGTCCAGGTCAGAGATGCATTTTGCAGCATCGGTTCCGGGGTGCTGCAAGGCTGCGATGTGAGGTCCTGCGTCGTCGCAGAGGAGGCCGTCAACGAGGGGGCTTGCAATGCAAAGACCTGCATTGCTGTTGAGGCTTCTGTCAATGGGGGGCTTGACATGCAAGGGCCTGTGTTTGAGAAGCAACGCGTAGCGACGGTTCTGATGAGGCTGAGGGCTGCGTCGGTGATGTGAAGTCTTTGCACTGCGTATGTCCTTGCAGCAGAGACAAAGGATTGGTTCTACTCTGGGTTGCACCGCGGAGCAGAAGAGATGTGTCGGTTCTGCTGGATTCATACATGGGAATGCAGAACACTTGCAGACCCAAAACAAGGGTGGCACCCCTTCGCAGGGTACAACTGATACTTGCAGGGTCCAGGTGCTGGTTACAAAAGACTAGCCCTTAGAGTCACGCTGTTGATCCTGGGTACATGATGTAGGCTAGTCTTTCTTACTCAGGCAAGAGGTCAGAAAATCAGTAGAGCAGGGGAGTAGACATTCAGGGCAACAGTCTAGCAGAGTGGAAGTCCTTTCAGCAACGCAATAGTCCTTCTTCCTGGTAGCGTCTTTATCAGGAACAGAGGTGTACCAAAGAGTTGGTGCCTAAAGTCCAATATTTATATCTGGTGCCTTCTTTGAGGTAGAAAGAACGTTTGAAGAGAGGCTTTGATAGTCTGCCTCCCATGCTCTGGCTCCAGACTAACTACAGAGCAAATGCAATCCTTTGTGTGGAGACAGGATACATCCTATTCAGTTGTAAGTGGGCTGTGCCTGGCTCTGGCCTCCCATACTGACAGTGGTGGCCCATCCAAGGCACACATAAGCTCTCTATTGAGTGTGGCTGCCTAGGAGGAATACACAAAGACCAACTGCCAACTAGACCTAGTCATGTGATCCAGAGAAAAGTTGCAGGCACTACATAGCTAAGGAGGGAAAATCCCAACTTTTAAAAATTGCATTTTCAAAATTGGAATTCAAAATCTAACATAACCATAAAAAAGGATTCCACATTGCAGTTCCAAAGACACCAAACATGAACTATTCACCTGCTCCCATTTGATAGATATCCTTATTAAATGTAATAAGGGAACTCCAATGTTATCCTAAGGGAGAGGTGGACCTTGCAATAGCGTAACAATGAATTTAAGAGATTTTCTCTATCAAGACATGAAAAGCGTAAAAATACATGTCATACTTTTTAAATACATTGCACCCTGTCCTGTGGGCTGTTTGAGGCCTACCTTAGGGGGGAACCGATATGTATTAAAAAGGAAGGTTTGGACCTGGCCCAAGGGTTATTTGCCATGTCCAAATGGCAGTTTAAAACTGCATACACAGGATGCATTGGCAGGCCTGAGATATGTCCAAAGAGCTACTTAAGTGGGTGGCACACTACATGCTGAAGGCCCACTAGTAGCATGTCATTTACAGCCACTGGGTACATGTAGTATGACTCTACTAGTGACTTATAGGTAAATTTAATATGACAATTTTGGAGAAGCCAATGTTATCATGCAAAAAGTTTAGGGAGGACCCTGCAGGGAGGACCAATTCCAACAACTTGCTTCTAATCCTCATATATGTAAATGTAAAATATCAGGGGAGGAATATCTTGAGTTCATTTTGCACCATTTCACAGACCTGGAAGAGCATCTGTCCTACTTTTAGAAGAAATAGCTCTTTCTATATTACACAGGCTAATGGTAACTCAGCTGCAGATTCCGCAGACCAGAGACAAAGAGTGGCAATGACCTCTGCATGTGGGACATTATCTTATTATGAACTTTGTGTATAGGTGCATGAAGAATGGAGCTCTCACCTGCTTTCAATAAAACTGTGCTGACAACTGCACATACCTTAACTTCGTAACACTACACGTTAATGCATGAGCTACACACAGCACAGCTCAGACAGCTTTGTGGGTGCCAGGTGAAAAATGTAGCTTTAACATTAGCACTAACCATAATGAAGGGAATGTTCACACACTGATGATTAGATGCTTAAATCACAGTGCTGAAGTTGTAACTGCACATACGGAGGTGAAAAAAATCAACTCCTGCATAGGTGTGAATTGCTAATGGCTTTACAGTGGCTAGGGTAACTTGCAGAGTCAGCGTTTTAGCACAAGTGATGGAATAATAGTAATTTTGAAAAAATTGCCTAAATGACTTACTGCATCAGTGCACACTAACTCAGTATGATGTGACATCCTCTGTTATTGCAAAAACAAGATCATTTTGCCTTCGCTCCATACTTTGGGGCTATTCACAAACTACATTTATCAATACATGAAGGAATAGTACTGTAGTAATACTCACATACAAAAAAATGCAACTCACTTACCTGTAGGCACAGGCTTCTGCCTCTCCTACATTTTCTGTGCATAGATTGCCATCACGGTAGGCCCTATGTTTTAGTAGCAAATGTGGGAGAGAGAAGGGAGAGTGGCTGAAAATTGGGACCACTTACAGCAAAAGGGGAGGGGGCTTAGAGAAAAGGAGGAGTGGATTAGGGAGGGACAGGCTAATATAAACACCCACCCGCATCACATATGGCCACTCACCGGAACATGATCCCATAGAAAATGTTGGAAGCAGGGTCTTAACATATCACACTACAGTAAATGTTAATTTGAAAAATATTTTGACTTTTTAATTATATATAATGGATATGTAATATTAATGATCACGTAAAATGTTTAAATATTATTTCATTATTTTAAAATATAATGATAAACATAATATATAATTAATGTAAAAGTAGACCTTTAAATATATATTTTTTAAATTGAAATACTTTAGCTTATTTCTACACATAACTTTTACTAAAGCTGAATAAACATTAACAAAAATAACTATGTTCTGGTGGGTGAAATTGTTCAATTCACTTTCTAGAAATATCACACATATAACTTAACTTATTAATTATTTAATACACACTTTAACACGTTACGGTGCTGTAACATTTCATTTTATTTATAAGTCTATATTAATTATTTAGCATTATTTTACAATTATGTTTTATATCAATCATATTTTAATATTTCCTCATAATAAATAAACTTGAATATTTTCCCTTCTCTTTGCATAGGGAGGGCCACAATATCAGAGAGCTCAATTTATGTGTGAAAAATAATTGCTATTAGTAATTTTACAGTCGTAAATCATTTGGTAGGAGACTTCACGAGCAAGCCTACATTTAGAATTGGGGAATACTAAGAAGTGTAGATTGTAGTAGATTGTAGATTTACACATGAGTAAAATTACATGTTGAAAGTTATCTATGTGAATGGGCGCCTTCATCATGTATGACAACATCTAGCTAGATGGTTCATTCCTTTAGGCGCTGACTTATGGCGTTTATGTCACAAGCTAAAATTCCAGCAGCGTCGTCCTGCAGAAGTTGTTAAACATACACCAATCGATTAGGATAAGATGACATCTTTTCTTCACTGCCTTTAGAAAAGTCAAAAAGAAGCCATTACCACCAGCTCAGACTTTCCCTCACAAAGCAAAAAGCCTTTATTGCAAATTATCCCGAACCTGTGTTTATATATGTAATTATATACATTATTTGTAATGTGTTATGTGACTCTACACAATTATAACGAGTTCTTGGGCGGGTTTCCAAAAAGGCAGTCATCATCTTTAAATGAAATGTTTAATCTACCACTATCTATAAATAAATTGCCAAGTATTTGTCCCCTCTGTAAGTAGCACGGCCGGTGAAAGGGAAGCCCTGGCTGCGACGCCACAATTGGTAGGCAGACTCTGTTTTCTACATGTTCCACCCAGCTCTACAATTCTAATGATAGTTAGGTTTGTCAAAAATGTTACTGGAATGAGGATTCCAGATGTGTGAGGTACATGACGTTTATTACAGAATGGAGCCTTTAGAGACCACCAGAGAGGTTTCCCTCTGTAATCTGGAACATATTTGAGCTAAAGAATTCCGAGTTGAAGTATGTGCCCCATAACCAACCCACTGTGCCCCGAACTCCCTTTGGAGTGTTCCTAAAGTGATCTCACATTTTTCTATTCTGCAGAAAGGAGCCGTCTCAGAGTGCTGCTTCAGCTAGTAAGAAACTCATTCCTTGAACTTGTGGGTGAAAGGTGAGAAATATGGGGTTGCACAAAATGTACAAATTGAACATGTAATGGTAGCTTTACAAACAATTTGCACTGGGTTAGTGTCACAAAAGTGATGCTAACCTGCACAAAATGTTGTTTCCTGTTTTAATTTCCAGTGCAAATCAAGTATACTAAAGGTAACACAAATCAGCGTGAAGCACTTCTTCGCGTTACTTAGCACCAATGAGGTATTACATGGGTGGTACATGGGTATTCCTATTCAACCAGTCATGCCTTTTGACGCAAAACAAGGGGCATATTTACAAGGGGGTAACGCCACTTTTTGTAACATTCAGGTGATGCTATGCCCTGCATCATATTTACAAAGTGGCATTAAGACACTTTTTGTGGCTTAACGCCGCTTTGTAAATATGGTACACTTTAACCAGGTATCAGGGTGAAAGGGGAGGGCAATGGGTGTTGCCATGGGCATTCTACTGCAACACCCATTGCTTTTTAACACTTCCCCATGTTTACAAGGAGGTGTAAATCTGAGGCAGTGCCAAAAACTCACAGCATGCATTAGCAGGTGTTAGAATGGCACAGTGAGACAAAATATGTTCATTTCTCCTCGGTTTTGCTTTTTCTATGTGTGCTGCAGGCTAAATGCCTTTAATGATTGTTTGTGTGCAGGAAGGTGTCCCTTCCTGCACAAAACAATCATTAAATAATGTTGATTTGCTACTTCTATGTGTGCTGCGGAATTTGGAAGTTTGGTATACTTTTCACATTGTGCCCAAACTGTCGGTGTCAGTCTTCTCCTGCCATTGCTATATGCCATGGAGCTTGATGGTACATTTGATGGGATTGCACTATCACCTGATTACTTCCAGTCAATAGATTGTCAAGTAAACGTGGGTCTCTATTTTTTTGCTTAGGGATACTCTGTTTCCGATCATCACTGCATGTATGTCTGATTACATGTTTGTGCTGTTTCTCTAGCACAAACTTAGCCAAAGACAAGGGAGCACTGTACTGGGTCAAATACCTGCTTAAAGTCAGCAAGTTATAGGAGAGGTAGCTGGTTTGTGGATGGTTAATGCATTGTGATATAAAATTATTTAAAAAGGTGCAACATCAACTCCTAAATTGGAGCAGCGTCAGGGTGGTACTGATGGATATGGGGATGTTATTCAGATCTTACGGGGATAGATGCAAATGGCTTACTGTCTTGTTTTGTTTGCTTTTTATACATTTTAGTCCACAGCCTGATGGATTCCTAGCTACTCGCCAGTCTGATGGTGTCCTGGCTTGCATGACAGGGGAGCTTTTTTGGCTGCTATTTTCAAATTCAATCTTGCTTTCCCCTGGAGATTTGCTTACAGCAGAGTATGTAAATTGACAGACATGCATTTCCACTGCATTCCAGAAAAACAGGCTGCAGGCAATTGATTTGATTTGTGGACTGCACAGTTCTTTATTGAGTGTGGCAGTGTGAGGATAATACGGCGCTCCTCAGTTGTATCACAGAGATCTATGCTTACTACTTGTTGCAATTTGGGGCACATGACAATACAATGAAGTACTCTGTGTTGTTAATGAAGGTATATCTGAACCTAGCTGAGGACATTTTATGAATGGTACAGTCTATGCTATTTTATTATTTGCTGTATTCTGACCCTGTGTCTTCCTTGTTATCATCTTCTGAAGGAAAAGGTGGGGTTAGGGCTAATAGATACATTTTATTGTATTTCCACACTTAACAAAGTAGCTTCTTTTGCCTAAACCTATGTTGTCATGTGTCTGGTTTTCTACAAACTTCTCTCCTCCAACATCCACATTTTTAAATGTACAGAGACTGGTGTCTCTATGCCTCTAACTGCAGTATTGTGTTTTTTACGAGACATGCAACTTTTCCAGACATACTTTCAAGTACGTTTCCATACACAGCATAGAAATGTGCTGAGATATGTTAGCATAGAACAAGCGACATCTACAACAAACATGCTTTGTGCTTCTGTATAATTTACAATTCATGAATGTGTAATTTTGTGCAATCATTGGAAGCCAAGATTTGTAGTGCGTAGGTTTGTACAATTTTTTTATTCTTTTGCATTAGTTGTGTTAGGTTCGTGCTCTTGGTATCACACATGCTTAGTAGAGTTTGGAATAGGGATAGAAGGAATGGATTTGAAAAGAGGGTGTTGGAGAAAGGAAACAATGAAAGGAATGGGTATGAAATAGGATAGTAAGTTTTTTTATAAGTAGTGGTCATGTGTGCTTGTTAGTTGGGTGGCATGGTTAAAAGGAGGGGTGAACGTTTGATACGGATGTTTGGGGAATCTTAGCCGTCAGAATGATTTGGGATGAGACACAGGGAGGAGGGATGGGAAGAATGGAAGGGATTTCTTAATGTTTTTTTAATAGCAAAATGTAAATTGTTTATACATACATATATAAATACACATGATGCTTGGTTAAACCATCTATGTAAATACCCAAATGTACATTGAAGCATCAATATTTACATGGCTTGCTGTCTACATTTATCTTGTAGTACATTTAATATGGTTTAAAATAAGTATAATTAACTTATATATACATAAATGTGCACACACAACTGCAAATTACCAGGTAAAGCTGTATGGATGGCTGCTTGTAATGTTATGCTATGTCATAAGGATTTGTATAGCATGCTTATCACCCAAGAGTATCCAGGCACTGGAGTAGATGAATAGGATGAATAGGCTCCTAGTTGAATAGCCAGGTCTTCTGTTTCTTGCAGAACTTGAGTAGGAAGGGGGGATACTGTTGTGGTGTGGAAGGTAATTCCAGGATTTGGTGATGATGTACGAGAAGGAGCATCCTTCTAATTTCCTCCTGTGGTTTCTGGGTATTTGTATGAGGTGGAGTGTGGCTTAGCCCAGTTACCTATGGGGTTGGTGGAAGCTGAGGCGGTGGTTGAGGTAGGCAGGTAAGACATTGTGGAGGGCTTTGTATGGGTGAGTGAACAGATTGAATTGGCATCGCTTCTGGATTGGTAACCACTGTGGCTCTCTGAGTTGGGGTGTGATGACGATGAGTCAGGCAGCAGAGTTCTGGGTGGTCCAGTATTTACATGAGTTGCTTTATAATGCCGGTGTAAAGCGCATTGCCATAATCTAGTCTGGGTGACCATGCATCTGGCGTCAGTGGGGAGCCATTGGAATATTTTGCAGAGCGTATGTTACATGAAGAAGCAGGAGGACGTGACACCATTTGCTTTTTTGGCCACTGTGAGTCTGTCGTCCAATATGATGCTGAGGTTTTTGGTGTGGCCAGTGTGGGTGGGTCCCAGTTCTGTTGTCCACCAGGAGGAGTTTCATGGAGAGCTCTTGTTTGCTAAGATCTGAACTTCTAATTTATCCGTGTTGAGTTTTAGACAATTCTGTTTCATCCAGTTTACTACGTTTGACATGCAGGTGGGGAAGTTGGTTCTGATGGTGTAGTTTTTTGTCTGTGAGGAAGACGATTTGTGTGTGTTGTCTGAGTAGGAGACAATGTTGGCTCAGTTAAATATTATGACATGGGTGAGTGGTGCCATGTAGACTTTGAAGAGGGTAGGGCCCAGCGATGATCCCTGAGGGACTCTGCAGATGAGGTTCTTGGGTTCAAAAGTGTAGAGTGGGAGCCTGATTCGCTGGGTCCAGTCGGAGGCCGGCGATCACAGTGCTGGTCCATGTAAACTGGAGTTGTGGAGCCTTGTGATGTGGGTGCTCCAGGGAGACGGTGTTGAAGCTTGCGAGAGGACGCATAGTATGAGGGCTGCGGTATCCCTTTTGTCCGTAATGGTCAGGAACTCATCAGTTGCTGCGATGAGAGCGGTTTCCATGCTGTGGTTGCTATGGAATCCAGACTGCAAGATGTCTAGTAGTTAGTGTTGTTCAAGATGGGTAGAGAGTTGGTTGTTGATAGCTTTCTCCATGGCATTGGATGGGAAGGGCAGGAGTGAGATGGGTCTATAACTGCTGAGCTCCTTTGTAGGTCAGGTACATTTTTTCCAGACAGCCCTGAAAGCAAAGTACAGCAAAGTAGAAAGAAGGGACCAAAAGGATCGTCACGTATGGACATGGACAGCATTCACCCTCCATCTTGCAACTGCTTTTACTACAAAAGTAAATGTTTGTGAATAACTGTAGGTAATCCTTACAACAGTTGTATGATGTTGCTTGCATAGCCTTCATTGTGTGCAAACCTCGCACAAACAATATTGTAAAAAGTTTGCTCATGTTTGCAAGCACCTGAAGCACACACAAATATGTACGTTAGAGGGCCACATCAGTACCAAAACTGTAGACTTAACTTATATCAGCCAGATGATAGGCAGGTACCCAGTATGGAATAACTGCACCCCTGAAGCAATATTATTTTGTCCAAGTCAGAGCTTCTGCAAAGATCTCAAGGAAGGCTACAGGGTGAGGAGATAACTGGAGGATCTGTCGATCTCAGGGTATACCAAAGGGAATCATTGAGGTTCGCAAGATCTACAGTTAAAGGGTTCCATAGGCACAGATGGTACAGCTCTGGAGTTGACCCTATCTAGCCTTTTGTCCCTAAAAGTATCCACAATTACCATGATTGTTATTGACCTTAGAGACAGAGGACATGTCATGGCCACCATTCCTGGTCCTTATTGAGGTATTTGATCTTATGCCCTTACAGTACAGACAAAGTCATGCAATCCAACGTCACAACATTTGATTGAGCACCAAAGGGAATGCTGAACCTATTGTAAATTAGAAGAACGTTACCGGTGTCCAGCAGCCAAAGACTTACATAACCATAACAGCATTTCATTGTAGATTCTCTAAGGCCCTGATAACAAGTTGCTCCGTTCTGGTGGGGGGGGGGGGGGGGGGGAGATCCACAACTGTAAACACTGGTATTTCGGAGTAACATCTCTCCCTCGGTCCCATGAATTTAAGAGTTAATCCCACAGATTGGGGTATAACTGTCCATACTTATTTGTTCCAGTCGGATGGGGTCCTGTAATCATTTAGGATTGACACTCTCATTTACCATTTGCTCTGAGCATATGGCAAATAGGAGCAAGGGTGCCAGTACCAGTCTGGAGTGGGTTGGTGGGAGATACAAAGATGGTAGGAGAAGAGAAGGAAGAGGAATGAAATGGGGAAACATTATATGCTCGATTGGCATTTCAGGGGATTGTGAAGGGACCAAGGGCTTTTGCAGGCCTGGCCTTAGTCCTTTTATTAGCTAGTAAAATCAGTTCTGGTGCTCCTGCACCCAGGAAAACTGTGGGCTGAAACACCAGGCTATTTATAATTGAATAAAGAGGTATCACACCCTGGAAGCATTGCATGGTGGGAGATAATTTGAGGGGTGGCCAATCATTGTCTGAACACTCTGGAAGTGATGACTTTCCCAGTGCTTCTGACAGCTGGGTGTGAGGAATAAAGGCTGTCCTCTTGTAATCGGTCCTAAAGTAATATCTATAGAGGATTTCATTTTAATTATATGTAATTTCTTTAACAAGTTAAGTGGCACCACATATATAGACAGTACAGCATCTTTATCCTGATTGAAAAAGGTTACGTCAGTCCATTGATCTGAGTAGGAAATAAAAGGTGTTATTTAAGAAATAACTTTGATACTTAGGAGCAACATTGATATAATGCATCAGCCACTCCATCATTACTATCTGGATAGGGTCCCCTAGGCCTCATAAGTCTCAGGGAGGGACTATCTGCCCCTCCCCTGTTTAATTGTATTCACTCCCGGGAGATGGGATCCCCTCTGTTGATTAAGGCTCTGGGGAGGGGTGCTGCATTGGTCTGTATGCTTTGGCCCCTAGGTTTGGGGCGCCTCGGCCTGAGGGCTAACACTATGTTACACACGCTTAAGGCTGCGCAAGGCATGGCAATGGCAGCCTTCTGGTTGTTTGGCTACAGGATTGGTGGTAGGCCAAGCCCTATGGCCAACTCTCTGCGCTACACTGCTGAAGATGTGCAGCATGGGGTTGGCTGCCTGCGGCTGGTTTAGTGGTAGGGCAACCAGGTCCTGCAATTAACCCACTGCCATGCACAAGGTTAAAGTGATGTTATAATTAAGTGAATATGTCAGCGACAAAAGTAATGTTTTGAACTAAAAAAAAAAGAGAAAGTCATCAGTTATAGTTACGAGAGCTAACTATAACTTGCGCCCCCTTCATGCACTGTTTCTGACCTTACATATTACATCACTCATGACATGATCTATGACATCATTTATGACATCACTGATGACATCTCAAATGACATCCTTTATGACATAACTAAGGACATCATCCAATGAGTGTGTTAGTTTTGTATTTTAGATAGTGGCAGATAACTACAGAGCTACCATATTACTTTTCTACCTAATTTTGTACAGTCTGTGTCCAGCTAATGGGTGTAAGTGTATATATATCACCCAGTGGCAGTCGCCACTGGGTAGTTATAGTTCGATGAGTGTTTCTGTAGGAAATGCATTTTTTGTGTTGCTAATTTCTTGGGGGCCATTTGACAAACGTCAGCTAAACGTTTTTAAAAAGTGCAATTTTTTTTACTAGTTTGCACATGGAACAATTCGGGTTGATCCGCCAGGCAAGTGGCAAGAAAAAAGGGGGGGTCCTAGAATGCATTTTCCCCATTCATTCTCTCACAGGAACTTTAGACACAGATACAGCCTAAACCACTGAATGGATTTACACCAAATTTGGCAGAAAGCTAGAATTCGGTCCAGAAACAGTGCTTTTTGGTGCACAGTTGGTGTTCAGTAGTTTTTGAGCATTTAATGACCAAAATCTTTGTATATCTAGGGACGTAGACCCTCAGTGGATCCAATAGATCTCAAGCTGAGATCTCATTGGCTGCCACCACCTGAACGGACTCTCCCGCAATATGAGAAAGTCAGGGCACTCAATGAAAGTAGTAGTTTGCAAGGTTTTTAATCCACAAGTGGAGGAAGACACCTCAGCGCGATTGGCGCTTACACGCCTTTGTCATGACGCTGATCGACAGTTTCACAGTGCATATATACAAAAAACAGTGCTATATTAACAGTAAACAAAGAAAACAGATTAAGTCCATATGGCCACAGATTATCGCCATCTTGTAAGGGCTTTATACCCATAATACACCTTGCAGCAGTACTAATGCAGTGTTCATATAAAGTTATTGGCTTTAAGTGCGATCATAAATATTTCCTAAATCATTAGTAAAGCCCCCTATGGCAGTCTATCAAAAGTATGTGTTGTTTAAGACATTGTTTCAAGTTAAGATTTTTAAGGATTTCCAAATCAGCGCCATATTGGGAAGGCAGCATGCAACATTTCTTGCAATGGATATTGCCCCAGTGGGCTGACTATGTTCCGCTGTGTACGTGCCACCCTCTCGGAACCCAGCAATCAAAAGGTTAAAATAACAAATTCAGATGTGTAAGTACAATGACAGTATGTATGTGTGTGTGTGTGTGTGTGTGTGTGTGCGTGTGTGGGTGTGTGTGTGTGTGTGTGTGTGTATATATATATATATATATCAGCCACGGCCGGTAGTGGGAGTACCTGCAGGGCGGTGACGTGGGGAGGGGGAGGGGAAGGGTGGGGGGTAGTAATGTATGCATTACGGAGTTTTACAGGTAAGTAAACATTTAAATAAATAAAACGAATTTCGTTGTGCGCACTGCATCGCATTTGGGGATATACACACTCCATAGGCATTGCAGCATCTCACACCCCTAGTTTTCTATCCAATTGACACAGCAATGTATCTGTCATTTGATAGGTAGACTAGAATGTCTGTGTTGTTATGCAGAGTTCTCTTTTCTGTGCTTAACTCGTCATAGCCCGTTTGACGTATACACTGAATATGGCCTAATGCGTCAGCTGAAATTAATAAAAGGAGCTTGTTTATCAGCTGAAAAACCAGGGCATACGTAACCCGTGATCTTTATTAGAAGTCATGATTCAAAGTGAGAATGTAATGCCAACTGTGAAAGTGTAAACATTGAATTGCTAGGCAGCCAAACCAGGCACTTAATAACCAAATGTTTGGATAAAACAAGGTCAGGTCTTGAAAAATCAGTGATAAGTGATAATAGTTACATTGTTGTACAGGGCTCTGTTTTAAAGCAACGTTCCATAAAATATATTTTTCGTAAAATATATTTTTATTTCTTTCAATCCATACAATGTCTGTCTATCCATGTCTTTCTTTGCAGAGCAGCTGTGAAACTCTTTGCATGATTGTTCTTTGCACCTAAACCATGCCATCTGTTAAAGTCTTTTTATAGAATTCGACACCCAGTCAGAAATTCTTAAAGTAAAATACGGAGAGGCTCTGAAAATGCAGAATAGAAAGTGTGCTGTCATTAAAAACATTTTTTCTGTGGAAAGATTTTTAGGAGAGATAAGATTCCTGTCCTTCATCACAACTGGATACAGCTCTACCTTTCACCTGGTGTTTTGGATGATCAAGAGGTGCTGCTTTAAACTCTAACACAGCTCATTTGTAGTTCAATGTACTGCCATCTGCATCACCACCTTGATTTTGACGGATGCGTCTGTTTTCACAGTCTATCGACATGTTAATGGTAGAAAATCTGTGAGACATACTTGTGAACTTCCTTATTATATTCTGATGAAGTTCGTATATGTCTAACTTAAATTGATGAACCTTAGATGTTACTTTGTTTTCATCTTATCATTGTGTTTTTTTATTTACTTTTAGAGTCCCTTTCCACCATCTATACGTCTTCACTTATTGGTCTGACTCTTTATTCTGGAACACTGTTTTAGGGTGTTAGAATCTTAGTAGCAACTACCAGTTCTAGTGGAAATCATGCCCAAATGTGCTTCCTCTGCTTCTTGGTGCTAGACCAATCACATATGTAGCATAAATGCATTCAAAGTATTATTTCATAAATTCTGTAGTCCATAAACATACTTTAATCGAAAATGGATTAATGGCAGGGTGCTCCCACACCACGCAGCTGTATGTTCCTTCAAAATCGTTATCACTGGACATGTGGGGGCCTATTCACAACACGAAATTCATACGTGAGAAAATTGTAATGAGTAAATTTACACTTATGGGGGCCTAATTAATGCATTTTGGCATAGGGCGGCCAGCATGGCACCTTGCTGTGCTGCCCTACGCCAAAGTGAAAGGGCAGGAATGCACCGTATTTAGGCAATACGGTGCATTCCTGTCCTTTCTGACTGCGCTGGCACCATTTTGGTAGCCTAGTTTCAATGTATGCACCCTTGCACCCGGGTGCAAAGGAGCCTCTGTTGCAGCCAGGATTGTTTTGTGTGCAGGAAGGGGCACCTTCTTGCACAAAAATAATCCTTTGAGGCATTTTCCTCTTTCTATGTGTGCTGCAGCACACATGGAAAGAGGAAACAACTAGGAGAAATTAACATATTTATCCTCGTTACGCCTAGCCTCAGGAGGTGGATGGATTTTACGCTTCCCCAGGTTTACATCACTTTTCTAATCTGGGGCAGTGTCAAATTCCATGGGTGTTGCTTGGGAAAACCCACCACAACACCCATGGAACGCCTCCAGGGCGCAGAGTAAGGCGACGCAGCGATTTGCGCTGCATTGCATTAGTCATGATTTATGGGGCCACTCAAAGCCATGCAGGCTTATTAATGTAAATTAATTTTAAATAGTTATTTTAAATGAAGACCAAAAATAAAAAATGCACAATTTTTAGAAAATAGCAAGCTTAAGTAAAACATTTTTATTTACTGATCATGTATATCATGGATTAGAAGCTGCCAAAACCAATATATATAACTGATGCAAATGAAGTTAATTATTTCAAAAAGCTACGTTTGTTTTCAATTTAGAAAAAAGTTATCACAACATTTTAAAATAAAATGTATTTAATATTGACACATGATTTCATTAACATTAAATTATATTTATATATATATTTTTAAGCGCGAAATAAATTATTGTATTTTGACATTACTTGCTATGGGGTGCATGTCCATCCCTAAACTCCTTCTTAATCTTTCCCAAAACAATATGATGCAATATGATATAATACAATAATTTTACTGTCAAATTATATAATGTGTGACTCAAACATTTATTGAATTGCATTGCAATGGCCGGAAAATACAGCTATATTCTGAATAAATACAAACTAAATAATTAAAAGCATTATCAAAATTCTGCAACATGGCCTAAAAATGATACAAAAGCCATAAAAATAAAAACAACCCAATACATATTTCGAAAAACAAATTGCAATGCTATTGTGAGGGATATACATTTCTGATCTAAATAAAAGTCGTCTGAATAATTAAAAGCATTATCAAAATTTAAAAGAATAGAGTATGTAGAGCTATAACAATAAAATTACAGTGTCACTTATTAACATAAAAATAGCTTAGTTGATTTTTTACGCTTTTCTGCCAGGTTCTTTGGCCTTCAGCAATGACAAAACCGTATCCTTGAACTTAACAAAGGTTTCTGCCATTTTAAGATCCTCTCAGCTCAATGCATTTTCATGTCATCTATTGCCCGAAAGCACCCCTTTTTAATAAAGGACTATGTTAGCCACCTTCGTCGTTTGGGTAATAGACCATGGCATGTACAGATAATATGTATCAGTGATTCTTTTTTTGTAACTGCACCTAACAGCTTTTGAGTAGTTTTTATATGTTGGCCCACCTGCGTGAAATACATGAGGGGAGTCCATAGGAACCTGATGAGGATGAAGCGTTGTCTCACTGTTTGTCCAGGGTATAGGAAAGATAATTGGCTAGCTTCTTTCCAGAGCGACTCTATGCAGTATAATCCAAACATTTTCTTGTTTTATGGGCCTCCATGTCCCGTTCAACTGAAAGAGTTTTCCAAAAATGTTCTCTTTGACAGAATAAAACCTGAGAGTTTTAAATACTTTTTCACTCTAGAAAAATGAAAATGGTAATTTGTACATCCCTCCCCTGACAACAAGCTACAGCCTTGGAAGTTATGCGTGCAGAAGGTGATGCCTAAAATATTACATAGACCGTACATATTACAAAACACAGTTTCAGGCTTTTGCACAATATAGTCAAACACAAGCAAGGGCACCCGAAAATAAGATTTATTATATATTCCTATATTGTTAATTCAAATGAGATAAAATCCTCATGAAGCAACAGAAACATTCACAATATAAATTCATGAGTACCTAACCATTTTACAACAAAGTAGCGAGGATTGCTGGTGATAAATACAAATTGGTGATAATTCACAGAAACATAGACTAAAAATGGATACATAAATGGACACCAACATGATAAGTCTCTTTACTTGGCCACAAAGTGATATAAAGATGCCAATAACACACTTGGCAAAACTCTTCATGTGATGCCTCATAATGGCAATCATATAAAGGATGACTATAACTCAGCCTATCCCAGGGGACCTCAGATAAACTCCTCACAATGTATCAATCCCTTTTACCTCCTGTGGATCCATGAGATCACAGATTGGATTGCCTACTACCACAACCAGCATAGGAAATTCCATGGAGAATATGATAGGTTAGCTTCAAAAAATAATAAAGGGATATGCAGAGCTAATCGGAAATGCCAGTATAACACGTTATATAAATGTGCATCTGTCTCTCACACTTAAAGCACTATGTCCTATAACACAATAACAACTCCTTAGTGGTCCTCGTGGACGACATTGAACCACTTCCCTCTTAAGCTCTCAGCAAAGACAACACCCTTGCAACCACACATTCACAATGTGTAGCATCCTACCTTTGTGGACAAATGCCATGGTCCAGATCCGGATCGTTGACATGGAAGGGTGCACAAGGTGTATCATGATAACTGACTTAGGACGACTGTCTACGCCGTGGGTTGATCAGGAGTGGTGGCAGATGTAACACAATTTGTCAAATATTAGTCCTAGCCAGACCTTTGCCCTGTGTCAGAAAGGAATGCAATCTACTGATCCCACTTGTGTAAAGATCAATTTCTGTGTGACGTCCAGCCCCTCTGTGCCCACATTGTATGTGAGTGGCAAGTGTGTGTATTTAGGGTAAATGAGCAGCACATGCATGGTAAACGTAGTCTGGGTATGGTAGATTCTTAGTCTTTGGATTAGTGGGATCAATTTTGGATGGAACTGAGTGTAGCATGGCACAAGGTTAAGAGTAGATACAGCTTCAATAGACAGTGAAGTGTATTGACTGCTTTCTGATAGCTGGAGGGTGCAGACCTAGACAGGGACATGAGGGAAGATTGTGACAAGGCTAGCCTTAGAAATTCAGTAAGGTCCTTTTAGCAAGGGGCTGCTGATTAGCTCCTATTGAGCACCATCATTTGGTAGATGGTATAGGTGAAAGTTGCTTCAGTAGTTTTCAGTTGTTAAAGGTGAGGCAGATTCAGGTAGGGCTTGCCCTTGTGTCTTTAACTTATTATTGATTTCGGAAGTCTTATGACAGTGAAATGTAGAGATTTCATGTTTCAATGAGTCAATGTTCTGGATACGCCTGATTGGATCCAGCCTCATCTCTACCTCTGTGGGAGACATCACCTTTCACAAAGTCTGTGTATGTGTAACAACCAGAAAATTACATCTGAAAAGAAACCATCCTAAACCCGTTCCAAAACGTCCTGGAAAATTAGCATAAATGTGGAACCCAAATCACCCCACTTTGGCCTGGTTACAAGGTCTTAATGAGCAAGGAAGGGGATGATCCTAAGAATACTCAAAGAGCTGCTGTGTAACCAAGGCTGGTGTTTGCATGGCAGCCAGTATCCCACAGGCGAGTTAACATTATATGAATTATTAAGAGCTTGCTGTAGAAGCTGAAGTTGGAACACAGATGGTCTTTTCCTCTTGGGCATTATATCTTTCTGCAGGGCCAGGCACTCTCCTGCCCTCTCTCCAGTAATGGCCCGTGGTGGGAGTGCTGCCTGGTGCTGACATGGGGCAGGAGAGGGGCAGGGTTGGGGGTAGTAAACTGCGGAAGACTGCCGCACAGTGGTAAGTAGACAAACAAATAAATAAAATGAATTTCCTTGCATGCGCTGCATAGCCAAATGTGATGCTGCGCACGCAAGGAAATTTGTTTTATTTATTTGTTTGTGTACTTACATCTGTGCGGCCGCATTCTGCAGTTTACTACCCCCCACCCTGCCCCTCCCCCCCATGTCAGCACCCGGCAGTACTGCCACAACGGGCCGCTACTGCCTCTATCAACAGGCAGGCAGCTGTGTTCTTAGTTTGAGGATCCACAAAAAGCAACTGACAGCCATTTGGAATGAAGTCTGAGCCGATCCATACATAATATCTTTCCTGATCTCCAAATGTGATCCTGTTGTAGACCACATAAAGCCTTAAAGAAACCTCATGCTGTGAGAGGCCCCTGGAGTGTGCCCAAAAGACTGGCCACTGCTCAACATTGGTGTTCCCAGTGAAGGAATTGTCATTGCCATTGAACTGGAGGTATTCTCTCAACCCGGAGGACGCAACCTCTGAGGACAAGCACCTGTCTGACACCATCCCAGAAGCAACAACTGCTTAGGTTTAGCACCTGCATGTAATCTGTCCAGTGGCCACAACTACCAAGGACAAGCACCTGACTGATCCTGACCTGGAGGCTGCACCTGCCCATGACATGCACTCTCTGATGAGGCCTGCTTCACTGCTCAGCCTCCAGTGGTCTGAGTCCAGAGTGAGACCTCCACCAAGGCCCTAAATCACCAGGTCCTAGGAAAGCACCCACCAATGCCACACAAGCTGCATATCAGTGAGCAGGTAAAGCAGGTAATGAAGGTAAAGCAGCATCTAAACATGAAAGACTGAAAGACTAAACTGATCAAGGACAGATAAATCTGTCATGAGAATCCTAGCTGTTGTTAATTGGAACTGTTTGAGCTGATATATAAATTAACTGTGGGATAATCACTAGGGAACAGCTTCTTAGCATGATCTATGCCTGTACTATAAATGAGTCACTGTAGAGACTGGAACGGCTTCCTAGTATGGGCAGGAGGCTCTGCAGTTGGTATAAGCTTGATTAGAAATCATAAGCGAGATTGAAACCCTGTAACTAAGCCCCTATAGAGTATTTTATTTTGAGGTGATATTAAAGTACCTTAGGTGAAGATACGCACTGGGCTAGCCAGTACATTATTGGTTCAGTTGATTTACTGTTAATTTGGAGCTCTTAACCACTGCCTCTGTGAGAATTCTTTAATTGTTTGCCTTTGCTATGCTGAGTCAAGTGTGGAAGAGGTATAATTGACCTAGTTTGCAGAGCTATAGCAGGACAGGCTCCAGGACACTAGTGGAAAATTACGTGAGCCCCCTCTGTTGTGGTTCATTACCCCATGCCACACCTGTGACTACCTCAAACTGGGAGGGACAACAGTAATTACAAAGTGTTCTTGACACTATATTAAAAAGATAAAAATAATTTCTTACAAACAAATCATGTTAGTATCTAGATGGTGAAACTAACATGACAACCTGGTCTGCACAAACTACAGTCCAAAAAATATAGGCACGGAGAGAAATTCTAGCAGATTGGGGAATAATGGTTTCGCAAGTAGAAAAACCACAATTTAACTTTCTAAATGCCAACTATTCCTAACTGTAAATGCCCTGACGTGAACATAACCTTTGTAAACTAAAATGTTACATCTAATGGATCCTCGTCTAATGTGTGATCAATTTCCTGGCCAGAGAACTCTCAAATACTAAACCAACAGCTGAACCCAACAACTAACCACTGTACCTAATGATTCCAGAAGCTCGAAATGGTCCTCTAGTGAGTTTTCTATAACCTTCAGGAATATTACAGGCTTTGACAGGCAATTAAATCTAACTGGGGGAATATGTTTCACCTCCCTTAACGACCATTGTGTGGTGTGTTTAGAAGAAACATAGAAACTCTCAAATGTACTGATATCTAACTTTACTACCTGTGAAATCTGGGCAAGAAAAAATGACTCTGGGAGACCTAGTGGAGGGTTGCAGAGAATGATTAGCAACTAACAACATGAAAAGCCTCAAACTGAATAATCCACTGAGTACTTTTTAGCAGTCTTATTAAAACACCATAATATCACAAAGTTCTTGATCATAAACATTTTCTTTCTCCTGCATGTTTTAACAACCAAACATAAATATCATACTGCTCCAGCTGAGCGTGACTTTTTGATAGAGAAATATGGTCAGTTATTTATCATCATAACCGGGGACTTCATCCAATACTTTTTGCCAATGAAACCTGTATTTCCAGCTCTGTGGACCCGGATTTAAACTATAACATCCCCCTTCCTAAAAACCATGGGCCTCATTTATGAAAGCCTTGCGCCACCGGTGCGTCACTTTTTCCCATGTTAAAAGGGACGCACCGGCGGTGCAAGGCCTTCATAAATAGGGCCCCATGGTCTTGGAAACCTAAGGGTCTAACAGCCCTCAGTAGATACACTTATAATCTTCTGTTTGACTCCGGTAACAGAGTATTTAATGGTAGACTAGTAGACGACCAGCCTTCTAAACCAACATTTTGAGGCCCGACTGCACACATAACAATTTTGATTATGACTTCATTCAGTATTCCAACTTCCATACAGAAGAAGATAGTCTTTTTTATTAAACTAGACCAACTGGAATCAGGGAAAACTGCAAGCAATAATTGTGTGACAGTCATAAATTCTAAGAAGCTCAGATGGAACTTAACGCTAAAGAGCAAAGCCTTGAATTTAAGTAACAAGCTCCATCTATCAAGTTCACACTATGAACTTGTACAGTTAAATTTCACACTTAGCAAGGACTGGATTCAACTGGACCTGAATTTGTCAACACACTCTTGAGAGCATACTGACTATCTTGATGGCAAAATGTTCAAATGCATGGAATACCACTTTTCACGTCAATTACCCAGGAAATAGGTAACACACAAAGGTTTTATCGTAAGACACTCCAACACATACTAAAACAAGTCCCTGCAAAGAAATGCGATGTAACATAAGAAACCTGAATATCTTGCTCAAGCTGAGATAGCAAATTAATCCAATGCTCCCATTCCTCTAAAGCTGCAAATGGCACTCCTATAGAGTTGGTAAAACTTGATGTGTCATTCTGGAGCTCACTCTTGGAATAGATTTTTTTTATGTAACTACGACTGGGCTGGTTCCTGCATCATGGAAAGGTGCAGTTTAATCAGGATCTTCCTCCATGTCTAAAACTTGATTTCCAGGTAGTGAAAAATAATGTATCACCTCGAGAGCATACCCTGCGGGTTACAGACACGATCTTTGAGCTCACCATTTCACCAATACGCGGGTATCAAGGTACACTATATGAATCTACACAGTATTCTAGATCAAATATTATCAAAATTGTACAGGACATGCTAGAATCTGTCTTTACAATCCAATCCTTCTCCTTATTCCTTCATTTTCCTCTTTTTCTTCCTTTGAGGCCGTCAGCTGGAGGAGAGGGGAGAAAGTTTGAAATGTTTGAATTTTTTTCTGTTACTTTTATTAGAAACTGTCATCACATTATTGCAAAACACACAAGGTGATGGACGGAGAATAGCTTGACTCCTGTGGCGTATTATTGCACCAGCAGGATACATACCAACTGCCAGTACGGGAGTGTTTGGATAAGAACTGAAATGGTTAACTCAGAACTGTAACTATTAATCAATGATATACAATACTCACTTTATGTGATTTGAATGTACATTTGCATTGCCCTGCTGTATTAATGTGATTTTTGATAATTTGTAGACAATAAATAAAATATGTTTAAAACTTTATTTTTTTTAATGGAAATGTGCAGTTACTGATCCAATATAAAAAAGGTTGGTCTAAGCTAGACCCAAACAGTTATCACCTAATAGTGCTCTTGGATTTTGAGGGAAAACTATTTACCAAATATCTATTAAATACTTTGGCACATTGGTCAATGAAACAGCGGTTTATTCCAACTATTCAAACGGGGCAGCTCTACTGTCAATACCATTGTGGCACTGACTCCTCTTGCAAAAAAGTCACACAAAAATTAAACATCTCTGTACACCTGCTATGTGGATTATTCTACAGCTTTTGAAAAAGTGAATGCGCCCAAGACTATGGACAAAGCTCAGGATCTGTGAGATTTACCCTTCATTATTACACTTCCTTGTTGAATTGCACACAGACACCTGGCTGCAAGTAAGACATTCTACTGATAACATGTTGCCATCCAAATTCCACACTGACATCAGCCTTAAACAAGGCTGCATCCTGGCTCCTCTAATATTCTCCTTATAGATTGCTGACTTATCAGAGTTTCTTAAATCAGATTATGGAGTACCATAAAAGTTGGGGAACAAAGGGGTGTCATGTTTGGCCTATGATGATGATCCAGTAATACTGTTGCAAACTTCAAAAGGGCTACAATACTTATTAAATTGTTTAAATGATTTTAATTCAGAGAATGGATTAATTGTCAATCTATCAAATACTAAAATCATGATATCTGGGAAGAAAATCAAGACTATACCCTGCGTGTTAGGAGATGCCTCAATTGAAACAGCCAATCAAAATGAGTATTTTGGAGTTACGATTGATAATAGGCTATCTTGGAGTAGTCATCTGTCGACAACAAAACTCAAATCAACTATAATCATCAAATCTATGTCAACATTTTCCAATTTGTTTGGAGGTAGAGCATTTAATTTATCAATAAAAGCATCAAATACGAAACGTATCCATTTTTTACTTTACTGCGTGCAGTAAATGTCACGGTGATATCCATTATTAATAAAACCGAAATGCAGAATGTATGAAATCTTCTGCATCTTCATACTGCCACTTCTCATTGTATCATCAGGCTAGAGCTGAATCGAAAAA
This sequence comes from Lissotriton vulgaris, assembly GCF_964263255.1. Lineage (NCBI taxonomy): Eukaryota > Metazoa > Chordata > Amphibia > Caudata > Salamandridae > Lissotriton > Lissotriton vulgaris. The sequence goes on from NC_141694.1 coordinate 798,962,473, forward strand.
CTCTATCACTCTATTATTTATAGGCCTGCTACTTCGAATTAAGCATGTGATTGTGTGGGGGCAGATCCTACAACCCTGAACTTCCTAATCTATCTGGAATTTAAGAAAACATCTTATAAGGACAAGGATCTCAATGTATCATCATCAAAAAAGGCTCTAGAAATGTAGAATCTACCTGACTTGAACATTCTGGCTAAGCTAAATCAAGTGAGTCAAAAATGCATGTTATGTAGAACCTTACTCAGGAGACAAAGGGAGAATGACTTGCCATGTTACAACAATACAAACATATGGATTTAGATTCAGAAACCCATGTTTCTCCAGAGCAAGATTATATCAGGTCGAACCAGCCTGATTAAGTCAAACTGAAATGCTTAAGATTTAGGCTGCTCTAAATTTTCATTTATGAATTTGAGGGGATATGGAATCAAGCTTTGAAAGGAAAGTCTGCTTGTTAAATTTGTGGAGTTACAATTGAAACTCTTAAGCATATATTATGTATCTGCTGTGAACTTTTATATTTATGAAAATTCAACTTGAGAACTACTTTTAACAAGACAAAAATAAGATCTACCCTAGAGGATGTAAGATATTGTTTTGAAACCAAAGACAATGGTGCTATTACAAAAACAAATGGGATTTCTAGATGATACCTATAAAGCATTAGCCTCCTGTGCTCAGTACTTTTTAACCATAGTTTTCCTTTTATTGTTTAACATAGATACATCTGTACTTTTTCAAATTGTCAAATGATATTCATGTGGACTGTAATACATTGGCCCTCGTTACGATGTCGCGCAGAAAGCCTCCAATTGCTGTTCGGATGCTTTCCGCCCGACATGGTAAGTTTAAAGTCAAACCGCCTCATTAGGATGACGGCAGTGGGACTTTAAACCTGTGGGGGAATCTCACACGGTTCCGATGGGGTCAGTCAGAAATGCACCATAATCCCTTAAGGACGGCGTTTCGGCCATCGGGATTATGATGTTGGTTTCTGACAGCCAATCCAATCGGCCTTTCTGACATGGATTGGCTATCAGAAACAGACTTTGAGGGCCCCTACCAGGGCCCCCTTCACCCCTGGCCCTCCGCATTTGGGCCTGGGGGGCACCTATGCTCCCCCACCCAACATCCCTGCACCGTGTGGCAGTCACAGTGCAGGGATGTTTACAAACTTCCATTTTTGAATGAGAGCTTGTGCTGCGGGCATTTTAAGCCCACCGCACAAGCTTCACTGAAAAATGTAAGTTTCTGACCTCACTATGTGCAGTTACATCCTAATTGGGAATGTGGAACCACCGATCCATGGTCAACGGCGTCCACTCGACATCATAATGAGGGCCATTATTTTATTGTAATCTGTAAGATTAATACAATGTACGTTTATACTACTATATCACTATCTCAAGTACACAATCATAATGAGTCTAGTTCTTGCATGAATGCAAGCTAAGGACTGTGATTGCATCTTTTATACTTTGGACTTTCTTTATAGTATATAAAAATATCAAAAGTTACTTTGGAAGTAATAGAGAGTCGAAGGTGACTTGGAAGGCATATGTAAAGTGTTAAGATCCATATTTAGAGTTTGGCAAGTGCGCTACTCCATCACGTAAGTCGCATTCACCTTATAGCAAGTGAATTATACCCAATGGCAGTTGTAATACGGCACAGATGATACTCGTCGCATATGTAATGAGGTGTCCCACCCGCCAAACTCTAAATAAGGCCTGAAGTCAATAAATTCCCTATTTACCATTAATGGCAATACAACCATGGCACATGGTGCAAAACAGGTACATTTAAGAAATATTAACACACTAATCGTAATTCGTTTTCTGCATTTCCCATTTTCGTTTTTTTTCTATGATGGTCACATCACAACGGCCGGTGGGTCAAAGAAAACCCTAGAGTTACAGAATAAGTTTGCCAGCTTACGGGATGCAGGGAAAATGGAGCCACATTTTATATCAATAAACACGGAGTCCGGGTTGGAAACAGCACTTGTTAAAGACAAAATATCACTGGATACATTCTGTTCCATTTTAATATTCATGTTATCCCTCCTAGATGGTTATTTAGATTCATGTTCTAAATCTAAAAGTTTCATGTGTAACAGCGGACAGGGAGATAATAGCTTAAATGAAAACGTGTATAAATGATGCTTCTAGATATTTTCCTACATTTATTGCACCAGAGCTGTTACCATCAGTTTACTGGAGATAAATAGGCATACTATTTACGTGCTCTATTCATTGGAGACATCACATTTGTGTAGGGGTATGGCAATTTATATATGCAGTAATACCTCACTGCCTTGACTATGCAGAAAGAACAAGAATGTTTAACAGTCGAAGTACCACATATATTTGCCTGGAAAACAGCTTGCTTTGGACTTTAAACAAACGTGTGAGAAAGGAATGATACTTGCCAAATTTCATATACAAAAATAGACTTAAAATTCCCCAGTGTACATGACTTCAAAGGTCAAATTGTGCTGTTGTAACCTCTATGAAAGTTTTTGACTTGAATTGGTTTAATGTGAGTTTGCAATTTTTGTCTAATATTAGGTCCAATTATCAGTAACATTGCACCAGAGTCAAAAGAAGTGACATCAGTTCACTTCCATACAATGACAAGAAAATCCATCAAGGGGATTTATATAGCTTGGCTAATCACAGAGGAGGGTATCAAGGCGCTTGAGGGTCATGTTGGTTCCGGTGACTCAGCCGAACAGCCAGATCTTGAGTACACTGGGTTCCAGGTTGACTATGAAGTCAGCAAAAAAGGAGGTTGGAAGGCAAAGCACGCCAAGGATACCAGGTCTAACAGGTTTGTTGACAAAATACTATCAAGAAGATGGTCAGATAAGAAATTGATTCAATTGTCCTGAATAAAGAGTAATAGTATAACAATTAAAGCAGCTCCCTTCTAGTAATTTTAGGTGAGACGTGCATTAAAACGTTTTTAACTATATATGGCCAAAATCAAGAGCACATATATCTGCACATTTTGTTGCTGATTCCAATTGTTCTAGAGTCTAGTGTCCTCAGGGTTATATGTATCCTGTCATAACTAAAGTTTACACAAACATCATGCCTCAGAGTGTGGATTTTCTAATAGCTCCAGCAGGGAAATCATTTTTGAAAAAGGGCACTCGGAACCCAATATGTATGTCACTATGTATGTCAGATTAAAATCTAACAACGATATTCTAGTACCACACTGTCCTGTGTGTTGTTTGCAAGATGTGATGCTAGGTTTAGTGATCCTTCAGATGTTCCATGGATCTCTGCAAATTTCAGCAAGCACAGTGCTGAAACCGCCCAACTAGTGGAAGTGGTCAGACAGCTGTTGCAATTTAGTTCCACACGCCATGCATGATCCCTGCTCAGGTCAATGTATGGGACAATTCACCTTTGAGTTGTAACTGCACCCATACTAGTAATAAGCAGCACCTGAAGGCACCCAGTTTCATGTGTCCTTAAAACTATTTTATAAAGTTAAGTCATAGTACAAGTATGTATGTAAAAATCCGACTGGAGAATCTTTTGTTAAAGCAGCATTGAGCAACAGTTTGTTAATTTTGTTACCTTTTTAAAAGTTCCTATTTAAGCAGGAGTAATTCACAAACATTTCATATCCTGACACTAAAACCACTTGCGGTGACAGTCGGATGGAATCCCTGGCCCTTGTAAAACAGCACAACACCACCAGTAGAGCTTAAATCCCTCAGGTAAGAGACCACATATTTCTCCTACAAATGATTATGTATTCTGGTGCAATAGCAACATCTTTTTAAAAAGAGACAAGATACCATCACAAGCTATCTGAATCCTCTCTTATCTTCATGATAATTAGCTGTCAAATGCTGAGGAAGCAAATAAACTTTCAAATATAAGAATCAGCCTATCCCCAAGGTCTGCCGCCTTTTGTCTTGCCATTGAAACAGAGAGCTCAGCAGGAAGTACCTCTATGACCTCTGATGAGGAGGACACCACCTGAGCGCGGGTTGCTAGACCGAGGAGGGTGCACGCAGCCCTTTGATGGTCTTCTAATCGACAGGTACCGGACATGGCAACTTCTTCCACACTATGGCTTATCCAGAGCTCAAAATGAGAAAGGAAGTAGTGTAGTGACAGCTGCAAATAATGACAGCCAAAGGCATCACTCTTGCTGAAGCAGAGAAAAGAACCTCAATAACTGGGCAAACCAGGTGTAGCCCCAAATCACTTAGAAAAACCGTCTCCCAAAGATTATGAGTTAGGAGAAGAGGATGAGGTACCAGACCCATTAGGTGGAAATGCCAATGAAATGTCTAAAATAGGGCCAAATAAGACTGCCCTCTTAATGTGGAACAAAAGAATGTCTGCTATTTCCATGCTACAAAGGAGATTTATAGTCTTTAATAGGGTAGCTTCTGCCTCCTCGTTTTTCCTGGTATGTCTTGTGACAATAGCAGTAGTGAAGAAGAGGTGTTAGTCTCTACAGCCTCTGAACTTGTGCTGAGTACTCATACCTTGAGGAGACAGCACCAGAGTTGCTGCCCTGCAAAGTGATATTTATGGCCCAGTTTGGAACAGTAATAGTGGTTATGCTGGACCTCAGTGTCACTATAAAGGAATATTGTTTGAAAATCAGGAGCTTCAATTGCTACCATCAATTCACCAGTCTTCAAATCATTGCTGAATTCCATCTACTTTTATTGTGACCTGAAGAATTCCTTAAGTTCGCCAGTCAATTATGGGTTGCAATACTTCTTAAAAAAATTATGAAGGTCGAAGAATGCAATTAACAGAAAACTATGTTAAAAACCTCAAAAATATATTTCCAATGATGTACCAACAAAAAAAGACACAGACATAGGAATTAGCAAAAGAAGTATTCTGGAACCAACATAAAAAAACGTCAAAAATATTCAGATGCGTGTGTAGCAAAATGATGCTAAATTCTTTAATATAAGTTCCGTCTTCAATCCACACTGAGCAAGTGTCAGCCACAATTCTATTAGACTTTTTCTCATGTATTTCCTGATAAACAGGTACATTCAGAATATTTCATCCCCATCATCATTGGTCTTCACACATTCCACTTAGAAATAGAACTCAGGAGTGTCTTGTGCAATTGTTCCAAAGTCGATATGCAGAAATGTAAATCAGATAGCTGTACACTTCCAAACATATTGCACTTTGATTGCCTCCTAGTAGTTCAATGTCTACCCAAATGATTCATAGCTAATACTTGACAGAAGCCTCATTACAAAATTAACCAGCACAGCACCACACCATGTTTCCATAGTAGATGCCGGTGCAGATCACAGTATTCTAATAAAGAAATAGAATAATCATCTAGCCCCCCGTTCTCCGGTAATAAGGCCCAACCAAAGTCCATTATGTAACTGACTAAGTAAGGCACATAAGGGCCTCATTTGTGAAAAGTGACGCATCAAAACAGCGATGCGTCACTCTTCATGCATAAGGTTTTGACGGATTTGCATCCTAGAAGTGACGCAGTGAAATCTCATTGATTTCACTGCGTCACTTCTATGAGGCTTACTTGTGTGGGATCGCCCCATTGCATACATTATAACTGACGCAGGTATAATGTAGCGCAGGGGTTTACAAACTGACGCATCTGCTTAAATGCGTCACTTTGTAAATAGGGCGCAACAGGGGGCATGTTTTACGCCACCAATGTGTCACAAAAAGTGACGCAATGCCCATGCAAAACTGGTGTAAGGCCTCATAAATAAGTCCCTAAGGGGCATATCATCAAGACAATTATCGCCGCTTTAGCGGTCGTTTTCGGCCCGAAAGTAGTGATAATTGTATCACACTATTACCAAGGTCACGCTATCGCGTGAATCCTAGCCTCAGCGCCCTTTCCCTTAACACCCAGCTTTGCATCTCTAATGAGATGCAAAGTGGGCGTTCCTCCCCAAAATAATGGTAGAAATGTTGCTAACCGACATTTCTCCAATTATCTAGCCTCACGCGAACCTGCAGAACGATAAGAAAAGTAGCGCTAACCTCGGTTATCGCTACTTTCCTTACGCCTGCTTTTCAACTAACTTAGCCATGATATCCTATGGAAGATGGACATCATGACTAAGGTTGCCCTGCCCTATCAGCAAGCAATCGCCAAATGTTGTGCGATTATCGCTGAATTTCCAGCAATAATCGCACATTTGGCTGCTGGCGCCGTGAGTTTCATCGCTGTTGAAATAAGCGTTGCTGATAGCACGCTATCTCAGTGATAAAATTCAGCGTTAGCTGGCGACAATTATCCTCGTGCTAAGCTCGCCGAGCGATAATTATCGCCGGCTCTTGCTGATATGCCCCTAAATTCCTTGTTATTCCTCTCCCAGGAGTCCCTAATTGTCTTGAAGAGAACCCAATAATTCGAACGACTTTGAAAAATCTTCAACACATAATAAACTGAATTGAAGTCAGCATAAATAATTCATTTTCACATAGGTCTATCATATGTGTGCTGTAGAGCACATATTTGAAAGTGCAATCTTGTATATTACATATAGCATACTCACTTCTGTGAGGTTTTTCACATGGGAACACTTAAAACATTTGTTGCCTTGTTCATGATTGTCAATGTAGGTGTCTTGTTATTTATTCTTTGTTAATAATATCTACATGTTAAACCAGATTGATAATAAATCAGGATTTGGGCATTAGTATAGTGTTTGTCTTTGTATGAGCTGGTTGCCAAATACTTTGTGTTGGCTACCACTATAATTGCATAAATGAACTCCAGGTGAACCATTATTCTGATGAAATTTCACCACTACACATTGCAGCACACATTTTAAGTGTCAGATCTGTCTGAAAATAGGTTTCTGTACCTTTAAAAAGATTCTACTCACATACCTTTCAATGGATATATAAAAAAGTTCCGATGAATACCAAACATTACAATTTTGAAAATTAGAGAGGCACTAAGCAACATAGAAGATTGGTAACCTGAGTTTTAAAAAAAGTGTTAAATGCATGCTGAACTTGACTCCGGTAGGGATTTCTCTCTATTAAACACTCTTTCATCCCTTTAAGAAATAATATGACTCAAATGACTAAAAACCCATATTGTATGTACATTTTTTTAAACAGCTAACTTCATATCTGCATTAACACCTCAATGCTGATTTACTTCAGCCTGCTCCACAAAGACTTTAAAATGGCAGCTCCCATTCCAGCAAAATAACCTTCAAGTGTGACTCATATTTGTCATGATTACAGAATGTTAGTTCAGTAGTTATTCATTAGATTTCTAAGGTGAAGCTACAGTAGAACACTGGAAGTACACTGACATACTGCTACTGGTTTTGCAAGAACATATTTTACTCAGCATGCCATACCTATTTCTGACATGGATGTGTATGATATTGAGAATTTATAGAAAATGTCTCCTCGTTTTAGCTTTCTAGAGCACTAACCATAATTTAATTGACAAAACAAAACGCCTTATTTTGTTCAATTACTGCAGTCTCCTGCGTAGGAAACACTTTTCATTCTACAGCTTTGGATCCAGAAATATGGTGTTGCGTTGTGCTTCACGTTTTCATGAAGATCAAATGTTAGCGCTGTAGTTGGTCATTACAACTCTGTGTTTAAGCTGCAGTAGAAGCCTTGGGCATCAACTGACTGACTGGAGCTGCTGTTTTGCAATATGTTTTACTCAGCATGTCCCACAATTTTCTCACATTGCTGAGGGAAATATTTGTGAATGTATAGCAAATATGTCCACATTTTAGTTTCTGATGCACCTTCAAAAATATCTATGAGACAACCATTTTCTATGTATGGTTCCCCAGGTTCCAGCAGAAGAACAGCATTGTTTTCACAGGGTAAAATCACCTTAGAACTCCCCACAATTACTAAAATGCTTATAGTACCACCATCAATTTATATGCATTGTGACTAAAATCTACCATCACCCTTTGTATTTTTTCCTCTTTGTGTCCTTCAAAACCAAGCATTCACTGTGATGCACTCAAATAGGATACAATGGTGGAATCCTATCACCAAAAAGAAAATCCATTTGGTATGTTTCTTGTTACCTCCCACCTAAATAGACCCATATAAAACCCTCCATCTAAAAAATACTGTTGTGAGTTTCACATCAGATTATAAGGGTGAAACCTAAAACACCATTATTATACAAGGGGGAGGTCATTCCCAGGTGATTGGACAGGGTTGAAGTAGGGCCCTAGGCTTTGCTTTGCCAGATGAATCCAGCCCACACAATATCTATCTGAGACGGCCCTACTCTTTGGATAATATTGCTTAAATGTAGCCTTTTTGCTTCTTGATAAAGCCTCTTATCCTGCTATCAATAGTTGTAGAAAATCCATTTTCTTGCCATGCGTAAATAAGTCATAGTGTTCACTGGCACAGGAGGATTCTCAGAGGCAGGTTTTATTAGTAAAACCGTAACCTATTATTGGCTGCTGAGCAACCCTCAAAGAAAATAGCAGAAGATTTTGTGTTTCAGAAATGAATCCAAAATCAATAGTTTAAGAAGTAAAGGTATGCAATCTTTTTGTCCTACAGAACCCATGCTGTCCACATTCCTCACTTTGTTTCAGCTTCTAAACCATTGAGACATAGGGGCCCATTAGGATGTCGGGCGGATTGCCACCGCCGGCCTGGCGGGGGCAATCCGCCTGACATCCTCTCTAGAATTCCCCCTGCCATATTAGAATGGCGGGGGGACCGCGGCGGACGGAAAGACCGTCCGCCGCTTTTCCGCCCCGCTTTTCCGCTTTTCCGCATTTCCGCTTTTCTGCTTTTCCGCTTTTCCGCTTTTCGGCTCCGGTCGCCTTGCGACCGGAGCGGAAAAGGGTTTCTATGCTGGTGGTGTCTGTCAGACACCGCCTGCCATATTAGGATGCCTTTTTTCGAATGCCTTTCCGTGGCATGTGGCTGCGTGCCCCCAGAGTGAAGAAGGGATGATTGATTTGATTTGATTTTGGGTTTTGTAAAGCGCTCAGCTACCCTTAGGCATCCTGGCGCTAATGAACACATCCTGGAAAGGTGGAAGGTCAAGTGAGGGGCGCTCAAGGGAAGAGTAAAGTCTTCAGTCCTTTCCTAAATCTGAGATGGTTATGTTCCTGCCTAAGGGAGAGTGGGAGGGCGTTCCATAGCCTGGGGGCATTGTACGAGAACTGGCGCCCACCTGTTCTGGCCTTCGAAATTCTGGGGATTTTTGCCAAGGAGAGGGAGTTAGATCTAAGATGTCTGCTAGATGTTTGATGGGACACCAGAGGCCTGAGTATGGGAGGGCCTTCATTGTGCAGTATTCGATGGGTTATGCACAGGGTCTTAAAGTCGATCCTTTCCTTGACTGGAAGCCAGTGCAGACTTTTGAGAGCTGGTTTAGCGGAGTTCCTTGCAGCTTTTGGATGGGGGTTGCACACGGGGGGGTACCATTTGCATAAACAAAGCGGCAGGCACTGCGCGGTGCCTGCCGTTTTGTTTATGCAAATGCATTTATGCATTTATAGCATTGTGGCGGGCGTGCAGAGAGCACCTCCCGACACAATGCTATAAATGCAGGATGTGCCCGCCACTGTGGCGGGCACATCCTAATACCCCCCACGGGACCCCCGCCCTAATGGCGGGCGGTCCGGAATTCCTAATGAGCCCCCTAGTGTCCCTCAGGGCTCGGCATTGAGCCCTATGTTGTTTAAGATATATATATATTGCACCCCTTGCAAATATTCTTGGTTCCTTGGGTCCAAAGGTAGTGTCACATACTGATGAAACGCTGTTAATGCTCTACTTCCATGGAGGGATTTGAGAGAGATTTAAAGGGTGCCTCAGACTGGTATCGGACAGCATTAAAAACAGAGCTGTTTAAAGCTCAACTCAGGGAAATCTGAAATGCAGTTCTTCAGTTATATTATGTCAGCTTGGTCATACAGCTTGTGGCCATCGGAATTGGGAATTGGGAGCGTCCCTGAGACTGTCTACCATGGTAAGAATTCTGAGTTCAAAGTTGAAGAGGACCTTTCCTTTCCCGCTTTGCTGTGGAGAGATCTCCGAAGAACATTTTAAAATTAGTTCCTGAATATATACGGAAAACAATTGTGCACTCATTGATCATCACCCTATATTTAGGTCTTCCTGCTGTCCTCATCCGAAAGCTTCAGCTGCTTCAAAAATGCAGCACCAAGATTGATCCTTCATTTATCTCGACCTGTAATTTTCCTGCTTGAGCCATATGTGTCTTTCTGACTGTGGTCACTGTCCCCAAAGAGCTGAATGACTCCTTGATTATGTCACAAGTGGTTCCCAAAACTGAGACAAAGGGAGAGGGGATGACTTTCCCCTTACAGGATGGCCCTCCCTTAGGAAAACACTGGCTTATACTATATCAACTTTTAGTGTCAGCAAAACAAAAACACTGGAGGGACAATCAACATTGACCTCAAGAGGCGGACACTTAATACTCCCTTTACAGCTTATGATATTGTTTTAAATTATTATAAGGGAGGTGGCATTACTTCAAATGGCAAGTCTTTATACCACTATGTACTGGGAACAGGTAAGGAAGCGCTGATTGTGCCAGCAACCCTACTTGTCTTTAGTTACATTGATGTTTTGGAGGGTAAGGTGGGTCTGTGCCTACTTGCCCTCCCCCATACTTTTGCAAATATGTAGTTGCAGGTGCACCATAGTTAGTTTATTTTGTGTTAATAAGTTACGGTGGTCAGAGCATGTTCAGGTATGACCAGTGGAAAATGGGATCATAGACAACCTGACAATGTATTATCACAGTTGCTTAGAATATACACTGCTTTACTCTGCTATGAATATTAATCCACAGGTTACTTTTCAGAACTGCATTATGATGTTGGATGATCAACTAGAGCTCTACAGCCCTCACTGCTTTATCTGTTTCATATCTGTGGCCATTACACTCATGGTTATGTGCCCCTCATAAGAAAGTGCAATAATTAGTTGAGGGGGCAGAACCCATCACTAAAGTCACTAAATAAACATGTGCTTAAACCTCTGGTAGCTTGCCACAAAGCAGTCAGGTTCAACTTGGGGACAAAATGTAAGGTATGTATGCAGTACTCAAAGAGATAAAAAGTGATAAAACAACACAAGAAAAATTCCAAACCAATTCAGAAATGTAGAGTACATTTTAATAAATAAAATGACAGCAAAATAAGTAAAATCAAATAAGAACAATTAGAGTTATGAATTGGTAAATTTAAGGTTCAGAGTAGCTCCAAAAAGTGTTAAGTGCCAACCACCACCATCTGGTTGCACTTAACTTGATCAAGGGAAAATTTAAGTCTGACCGTGATGGACTGTGGGTCAGATGAGGATAGTCACGGTCAAAAGTTTTTCTTTCAGACCTAGGGCCTGATTTAGAGTTGGCAGATGGATTACTCTGTCACAAATGTGACAGATATCCTGTCCTCCATATTATGCCATTGGATATAATGCCCTTATGATATGACGGGCGGGATATCCATCACTTTTGTGATGGAGTAACCTATCTGCCAAACTCTAAATAAGGCCCTTAGTGTCTGGGATGTAAGTCAAAAATACTCAGTGGGGCAAGGCAGCAAACTGTGTTGAATCATGGAAAGCCGCTGGACGAGGTCTCAGTGAAGCCATTGACTTTTAGCGGTAGAGCTCAGAGTGGGGTAAATTTGAATTTCGCACCCAGAGAAGGTTTCTTGCCGGCTGGATACTATTCATGCCTTTGCCTTATGAAAATTGCTATCCTTCGGATTTAGTCATATATTTGGAACTTAGATTCTTCCAGGGAGGCAAGGCTGCAGTCTTTAGTCAAAGAGGGCTCCATGAGACCAGACACCTTCTCCGCTGGGTCTCGCTGTATCTGAATTGCAGCTGGTGCTCTGTCAGTTTTCAAAGCAAAAACTTGGCAAAATGTTTCTAATTCCCCGGATTGAGAAAATTTCATTAGAGTACAATTTGACACTGACCAAGAGTCCAGGACCTTGGGGACAGCACTTGGGGTCGACTCAATCTCGTAGAGGCCAGCAGCAAGCTCCTGGGCAGGTCCAGTTGGAACTGGTCAGTTGAGGATTGCCTTGTTGTTTTGAAAAATGACCTTTGAGGTTTTTGACCGCCAGGACATGTTAACCACTAAGTATACATGTCCTGCTTTTTAAATACCATGCACATGTCTTACAGGTATTTGGAGCATACCTTAGGGGTGGCTTATAAGTATTAAAAAGGAAGGTTTAGGCCTGGCCAACAGTTTATTTTGCCAGGTCGAAACAGCAGATTAAAACTGCTTACCAAGGCTGCAGGGGCAGACCTGGAAAACATGTTCTACAGAGCTACTTTAGTGAGTGTCACAAGCAGGGCCGGACTGGCTACCGGGCAGTTGTTTGTGCTGCTGAGCTGGGGGCTAATATCTCTGTGGTGGGGGCTTATTTCGTTGATGGGGACCTGCGTGCGCATTGAAATAAATAAAGCAAAACAAATTTCGTTTTTCACACGCAGGTCCCTATCAACGAAAAAAGCCCCCAGCTCGGCAGCACACACAACTGCCTGGTCGCCAGTCTGGCCCTGGTCACAAGGAATGCTGCAGCCAATTTGTTGTGTTTAATTTACAGACCCAGGGTACATGTACCCTATATTAGGGAGTTATAAACAAATTAAATGTACCAATCAGATGTATACTAATTTGATCATGTTTGGAAGGCTAAGCGCAAGCACTTTATCTTTGGTTAGCAGAGGTGAAGTGCACAGAGTCCTATGGCTAGCAAAACAGGTTCAGCAAAAGAAAGCACAAATCTGGGGGAATACAATGTAAACATGGTCCTCTCCAACACGTCCTATTCCCATTTATCCTTCTTCTGATACCCATCACTGTCCCTGAGAGGACTCCTATTTCATGGTGTCCCTCCAGACCCCAAGTGCACAGATACTCCAATATGAGAAACAGCTACATCTTTCAAAATTAGAATGTTAGTGGGATTGGCTCGCTTAACCCCTTGGCTGCTGCCGTCGGTCAATGGTCGTTGCGTGCACTACCTTGGTAGTGCTGCGAACGTCCATTGGACGATGGTGCCCCACCCATTTTTCGAACGTTCAGCACTGGAACTGAACATTCGACGCTGCCAAGGTGTTAAGAAGCCCTACAGAATACAGGCTTTACATGGGTGTAGGAAATTGCAAATAGCCTGTCTGCAAAAAACTCAAATTATGCTGAGTTGAACAGACTGGAGAAGACATGGAGAGGCCACCTTGACTGCACAATAATAGAGGGTAGATTCATGATAAGTGAAGGTACTCTGGATGGCGGTCCACTCACTATTGTAGGCATTTACGCACTCCATATAGGGCAACTACAGAAGCCTTATTACCCCACCAGATCAAGACACTGGAGACCCTCAGCGTTTAGGAAGGAGATTATAATTTGGTCTCGGACAGTGCCCAAGACTTTCCACTCCTGTCTCTTCAAGCGACTCCCTGTAAAATGTTGGCTTGTGGATTTGTTGTAGAAGTACTCTCATATCTTCGAGACACGATGGAATTTATAAACAAGGTTGAGGGCTTGGAGTTGGACCCTACCTCACAACTCAAGGTCACAATGGACATCACGTCCTTATACACGCAAATCCCACAGCAAGATGGAGTGGATGTAATCGAAATGTATCTGGACTAGAGACCTCGTCCCCATAGAGTACCCACTGAGCTGATTGTCAAATTTGCATCATTGGCTTTAAAAAAGAATTTCTTTGTGTTCGAAGAAGAGATGTTTGTTCAAATCAAGGGCTCAGCGATGGGCTGTCCCTTCGCACCGGAGATGGCTATATTGTACATGGCCTAGTACGAAGAAAAATTAGTGTATAACAATAATACATACAAGGCACACATCCGGCAATGGCTCAGGTATATAGATGATGTGTGGTGTATCTGGAATGGTACACCACAGTCTCTGGAAGAATTTCACGATTGGTTGAATAACCGTAATCCGGACATAAAATTCAGCCTGGCTTATGATTCCAAAACTATGTCGTTTTTGGACGTTGAGATCAAATCTACTCCGGAAGGTCTCATGTCAACTCTGTTTCAGAAGAAAACTGATAAAAACAATGCCTTACATTACAGAAGCTACCATCCCAAGAGCCTTAAAAACAACCTCCCCTACGGACAATTCCTTAGGGTGAGGAGGAATTGTTCAAGAACGGAAGATTTTGTTACCCATGGAGATTCTTTGGTCCAAAAGCTGAAAGAAAGAGGATATCCAAGTAAGCTCCTAAAACATTCTATGAAGAGGGCAAGATGGACACCCAGAGAGCATCTATTACAGAAGAAGGAGAAAGTACCTACAGAACGTATGGTGTGTGTATCCACCTTTGGATCACATACAAACCCAGTGCAGAAAATCATCCGGAACAGCTGGTATCTAGTAGAAGAAGTCATTCCTGATATTGGTAAACCACTGTTTGCGCTGAAAAAGAATCGAAGTGTGGGTCAGAAGATTTCTTCCACACGTCCCACAATGAAAAAAGAAACACAGAGCACATTGTTCAATATGAGCCCAGTGAAGGGACACCACAAATGCGGCACTTGTTCTGTGTGTAGCCTAACAATGGAAGGAACACATTTCACGGATGGCAAAAAACATTGGCGCCATGATGACTTTACGAACTGCAAAACGAGGTATGCAGTATATGCCATAGTATGTCCCTGCAAAAAAGTGTACATTGGGAAAACCACACAAGAGGTGCGCCAACGGATAATCCAACACAGATCCTGAATTAACAACAAAGTACTTACAGCGCCACTAGTGTCTCACTTTTTGACTAATAAGCACTCGATCAGTGATTTGAAATGGACAATTCTATCAGTTGTCAAAAGCAGTGCTGGTGCTGGAGGTGATCCGGATGCATGACTGGCACAAAAGGAAGCGTATCTCATCTTGAAATTCGACATGTGATGTCAGGATTGAATGACCTTTACGAATTAAGCAACCTCTCAGAATCCGGTCTGCCACGGTAGATTCTGCAACGTGTGTCTGCTTTGGCTTGCTGCTGCTTAGATGACCATGAATATGAAACGTAACATGACCAACATGATCACCCCTAACAAGAAAGACACCAATAAAAATCCATCGAAACTACATGTCCCAACATACATTGGGACTGCAGTTTCTTTAAATCAGAGAATACACGCCCCAAATATAATCACGTGTATCACTTGGGGAGAAGATGGATGCCGGACTGAAGCAGTCTTAAACCCGCTTACAAGTAAGCTCTTTGCCAAGAATTATTTTTATAATCATGATTAGAATCTGATTGTAGAAAGTTCCTAATAGCGCGTCCCTTGTGTTTACAGTCAGCAACTTCGTGCGGCGGCTGCTGCCTCCCTGCGCGTGCAGCCGTGCCGATCTTCCTCCGACTATTAAGGTAGGAAGCCCGATTATAAAGTCGTAAATCTATTCACCCGCGCACTCAGATAGGCAATAATTCCAGGCTTGCTTTCTCTGCAGTGGTCGTGTGGAAATCTTAAAAGATACGAACACTGAACATAAAAACGATCCGGCATCCGCCTCCCGCCCATAGCACCCACTAATGAGGTATGTCTTGGTTTCAGGAGTCAATCAGTTGAGCATAAGTTGGTCAGCAAGGCAGCATTTTAAACAGATATCTTTGATTTTATCTGTTTACAGAGTACAGCTAACGGGGGATGGCGTATGAATTTCTAATTGCCACCCATTACGAATAAGGTAACTAACCATAAGAGTGTATGAGTCTGGTAGAGGTGAGGTCCCTAGAGGCAGCCTTCTTACTGATACCAATTTTTTAATTATTATTCACAGTGACAGCGACCCCCCAGTCCGTGTCCTGAGGAGAACCCGTAGAATCAAATTGGGTTCGAAACGCGTTGACTTTCCATCCAAGATACAAAACAGACAGGGCTTTATAGGAATTAAATAATACATTTGTAATCACGTAGTCTATCATGTGTTATTCCTATTATTAGCACCCCATTATGAATTACAACATGTATCTTGTGTTGGTGTTGACAAGTAGGCGAATGTAACTTTTAGTTTGTCCACTTGTTTATCGTTATTCAGGACTGGTGCCTCAAAACTAATTCTTCTGAGGCATTGCATAGTTGTCTTTA
Source organism: Lissotriton vulgaris (assembly GCF_964263255.1). Taxonomy (NCBI): domain Eukaryota; kingdom Metazoa; phylum Chordata; class Amphibia; order Caudata; family Salamandridae; genus Lissotriton; species Lissotriton vulgaris. The sequence continues at coordinate 798,978,615 of NC_141694.1, forward strand.
TGATTTTATGTGACAATTCTTTTGTAAGAAAAAAAATTCTTTTTGACGTGTGTATTTCATTGTATTGAATGTATGTATGTATTTGTTAAATATATTGGTGTTTTTTTTTTGATGACATAAGGAAAATATATTTTTTTTAAATTGCTTTATAAAATATGAATCAACTCAACGTAATGGTTGTCCAACCTAGTAATTTATTTGACTAGGCGATGCATTATTTGTAAATTCAACCTGCTCGACCACTTGTTTTTGTTTACCCAATAGTAGTGGTCCAGGCCGGTCAGTGATAGGACCCAAGCCTTTTTTGTTTTCCCTGGCTTGTGGATTTGAGCATTTGGCCTGACAGTTATGTCTGCTGGATTTATGGAGGGAACTCCGCCTTGAAATCCAAGAGTAGTCATACTACTATGCTGTCCATGAAACACATACACAGCAAGTCATGTACACAGGGTCTGCAAACCTGACATATAATTCCTTAAAGCATAATATCTGTGTCATACTGTTTCTGACCACAACCCACTGATGCTAATACTGAATTTCAGAAGGGTGACACCCATGGTGCCGAGTGCTGGTTGCAACTAGATGAAATATGAAACCCCCCCTTTACAGCTACTGTTGGTGAAACTCTATTTCTTTATTTCTGAGTAAAAAAAGAGCCAATTCCCATCCCAATATAGAGTGTAAGGATGTTGAATCTGCTTTAACACGGATATCTATCAAAACTTCCCTTGGCATAAAAATAACACTGACCCAAAAATCCCTGAGGCACAATGACAACTCTGCACCTTAGAAAATTTTAAGACCACAATGAGTAGGCCAAAACTGCTAGAGGGGACTAAGAACTATCAGAGCCTGTAACACACAAAGACACAATGGCAGGGTATATGCTGCTGCACTACTACCGGTATTCTCCAAACAGTAATAGTACGGTTTTCCTATACAGTCTCTCGCAAATTGCCCACCTCTAAAGACCAGTCACCATTATTGGTCTTAAATGTAACACATATAAACAAAAGTAAGAGAGGCACATGTAAAGAGACAAATTCACAATAATCCTTGGAAACAGCTCCTGTGATCATCACTCGTCCGTGTGTTGTGGACTGTTTCCAAAGATTATTGTGAATTTGTCTCTTTACATGTGCCTCTCTTACTTTTGTTTATAATTATCAGACCCTACTGGGTTGCTTCCAATGTCTGATCTACAAAGACTACCTAACACACTTATTCAGGGAGGGCAACAGCGGGGCCTGAATCCAGGCCTGGCTAGAGACATCAGAAATCCTCTATAAACCAATATGTTCTAAACAAACACATTTTGAACAAGTAGCGCTACACAAACAGACATAAAGTGTTTGCTTGCTATTTTCAGACTATATGACTGAACAGAGTTGCCAAACCCCACACGTATAATTGATTATTTGAACCCCATCCACATACTAGGACTCTCCCCCGAATAATACTGCTCAAGTCAGCTCTAGATGTGCAAGAGGTTAAAATTTCTTTCAACCAACTGTCTAGAGGGAAACATAAGGAGTGGACGGATTATCCCCTGAGTTTTAGACTACCAACTAAGCACAAATTGCTACAAGACTTCACACCATGCATATGGAGGCCTATTAAAGGGGGATGCTCCAGGAAACGACTAGTGTAATCATAATAACAGAGTTACCTAAACAAGGGCAGGGCCCACTTGATGTCAAATCATACAAGCCACTCTCATTGCTTAACATAGAATGTAAAATCTTGGAAAAAATTCTTGTGAACTGACTGTTTCCATATCTGCCTGGTTTGGTACATCTGGATCCTTGGAGATTTTTTCTAGGCAAGAACACACACATTACGCTGCATCTCTTACTCTACATCATGGACTAAGTGCACATAACAGTTAATTCTCCAACTGTGGCATTACTCGATATTGAGAACACATTTGACACACTTCTATGGCCAAACTGGTTCAAGGTGCTGGTCAGACCAGGGGTAACTGCAGACATTTTAAGATGGATAGAGCTATGTTACTAACAGCTGCTGACAATGGTCTGTGCTGGCAGGGTGTTCTGTAGTTGATGACAGATACACAGATGTCTCCCATCTGGCTTGTGTTGACCATAGAACCACTAGCATTCTTGATGAGAGGTCAAGGCCGAGACTGGGGATTCAACATATGCGGTTGAACAGAAATAGCAGCCTGTACATGGACAACGCATTGTTTTTCAGGGATCTAATGACTAGTATCTTCTATATAGTATCACTGCTATCCAAATTTGTTGGTATAGCTGGTCTTCAAGTAAAGTTGGAAAAGTCCTTCTTATTCCCACTAAGGGCTCCTAGTTCATCCACCATACATAGGGAAAACCTTACGATGGGAACCAGAAACCTTAAACAATCTGGGAATTATATTTATCAATAAGGGGTAACCTGGACAAATGTAGTAACAATGTCAGTCGCTCACATTCTGGAGTAAATTTCCGTTACCCCCCCCCCCCCATGAGAAGGGTGGCTGTAAATGAAATGACTATACTACCCATGCTATTGTACTAATGGTGTTCCTCCTTCTGCATAATGGTTCTTTTTTATGAGATCCCCAATCTATTTTATCTGGATTAATGTGGGGCCAATATAGGAGATGTGTTTCAGTCAAAGAAGCCATGCAACCTTCAGATAAGCATGTGCTGGAAGTTTATTAGTTGGCCACCCAGTTAATTTGGAGGTCGAGATGGCTATCTCCAGAGACAGACCCTATGAAAACATATTTGTCAGACCTTACGAGGATTGCTCATCTCCCACAAGAGATATACAACAAAGTGAGAATAGGGGATTCATACCCGAGATCACAGTGTATAATCAAGGCATGTTGGGTTAAATACTTGAGGAAGCTGAGAACTATTGCTCTATGCTCCCTGACCTACCAAAGTGGAAAATACATTTGTCTGTGGATCTTTCATTGATCTAGCCGGAGGAGACTACGCTCCCCATCCATGGATCATTCATTTAGCAAAGTTAAATCAAAATAAAATAAAACTTGAATCACTAAATGACTTAGTTCTAGATCAGAATATAGAAAATGGATTTATCACAGAATTATTCATAAGAATGATACAAGAAATGAGTAGGTCTGCCATAAAGGCTCAGTTACAGAGAAATACAGATCACAGAGCATAACAAATTTGCTATTTAGGCAAATAAAGCTAAAGAGATT